>NC_141536.1:65148569-65480355 GCF_021556685.1 Rattus norvegicus
GAAGGCCCAACCCTAGTCAAGGAGCCATTGGCAACTGACATCTGCTGGGAGAGAGTGGGTCAATTTTCTTCAATGGAGTGATGTTAGGTGTATCACTTGTCTTTATTAGTTAATATTGCTGTGATGAAACTAGGACCAAAATAACTTCAGGGAAAAGAGATTGTTTGACTTCCACTTCCACATCATTGTTAATTATCAAAAGAAATCAGGGAAGATAATCAAATAGGGCAGGAACCTGGAGGCAGGAACTGATTCAGAGGCTATGGAGGAGTGCTCGTTACTGACTTGATCCTCATGGTTTTCTCAGCTTGGTTTCTTATAGAACAGTGCCAAGCTGCTCTCCATGACCGTTTCATGCCTTCAAAACCAGTACCACCAGGGAGAGTTCCACAGTACTAAATTTGGCAACCAGCACATGGTACAATCTAGGCTACTTCTAGAATACAACTTCTGTGTGCTAACTCACAGGCACCACTTTCTAGATGTATTTCCCTTGATGGCACTGGCCTCTTCTTAGTCACTGCTGATTTTTTGGCTCCAGCTGACTGTCATCAATTGTCCTAGTAAAGGAAAAGTTTTACTTTAGTGGGTCTGGTCTGTTGTTAATCATGGCAGACTCTTCAGCATCAGTTGATCAGACATCACAGATTCTTCATGCAACAGGTCTCATCTTTGCTTTTCTTTGAAACTTCACAATTCAGGCCTCTATTGTCTTCATTGCCCTTAACATTCTAATCTTCCAAGTACCCACAGAAGAGCCCACTGAGCCCTCAATCTTCAATGACTTTTCTAGATGAAAGTTCCAAAATCCTTCCACAGTTCTCTGGAAAATACATAATCAGGACTGCCATAGTAACACTACCTATTGTAGTACCAGTTGGGCTCAGTATCAACCATGCTGCATAGCAGGCCTACCACTCAAGACCAGTTGACTACTACAAGCTAGACTCCACGTTTTACATTTTTTAAAATTTAGTTTTTATTTTTTAAGAGGGAGAGAAAACATGAGAAAGAGATGAAAGGGAGGATCTGGGAGGAGTTGGGAGAGATATATTATTGTGACCAAAGTATGCTGGATAATTCTCAAGAAATTAATCTAAAAAAATGAACTGTAAACATTTAATATAGACTCTCCTTAATCTATTTTTCTTCCATCTTTAAAATTTGATGACAAAAAAATGAACACTACTAGCAATAAAAATATTTGTGACTGAGTTATGTAAAGTATATTTCGTTTGTGTTTAGGATGTAGAAGACAGTTTCTGAAGGTGGCTGATTGATTCCCCCATGCCCAAGTGTACATTCCATTTCTCCAGTCCTCTGCACACACTCTTGTCTTTAATTTGCACTGACCTTGTGACTTTCTCTCTCCCTCCCTCCCTCCCTCCCTCCCTCCCTCCCTCCCTTCTTTCTCTCTCTCTCTCTCTCTCTCTCTCTCTCTCTTCCTTCCTTCCTCCCTCTTTCTTTCTTTCTTTCTTTCTTTCTTTCTTTCTTTCTTTCTTTCTCTCTCTCTCTCTCTCTCTCTCTCTCTCTCTCTCTCTCTTTCTTTCTTTCTAATAATACAGGCCACATTGAAGCTATTGATTTGATCACTTAGAGCCTGACTGCCGTCATGTGTGTGGAGACATCCTAGAAGATACATTACCACACAGAGAGAAATGCCAGCTGGAGAAAAATCAGGGTTCCCAGTTGAACACAGTTCTAGCCCTAAGTGAGTTCTTTCACATCTTAGGGACCAGGTCCCTTATCACCTGGGACTAATGGCTGCATGAGTGACTCCCACCAACAAGACACAATGAACCCCTCCCTCACCTGTTGCTGTGAGGAATAATAATCATGGCTATTGTTTAAGCAACCAAGAAAATTTGGCGAGTTTTGTTGGATTGTGACTGACAAAAAGCAGAGGGTTTTGCTTTTACTTCTGGGTTTGAACTTTGCTTGAAGCTATTTGATGGATTTCCACAAAGTTAAAGAATTTTATTCTACTTGGGAAATGATCATACTGGATCACTGGAATGTAGTCAGGTAGTATGGATGGGAACAACATAAGCTCTTAGGTGTTTGCTTATAGGACCACAATATGGTCAGGGATTGTGGAGGGGAGGATAATAATTCATGAAAAGAGAAAGAGTGCCCAGAAATGCCACTCCTCACTTAGGGCGGGGATAGTTAAGTAACTGCTGTGTCAATACAGTAAAATTACAGTGACTCTGGTAAAGTAAAATCTACATACAGTGACACCTTTTAATTTTTTATTATTTATTTATTTGTATATATGTGATTATATATGCGCATATTCATGCACTTAATGCCATGGTACATGTGCGGAGACAGAGGACAACTTGCAGTCAATTCTTCCTTCAACCACAATTTGTTTATCTTAGTCACTGAGAGCCAGTGACAAGGCAGGTGTTTACTTGATGGGTTTGTATATAAATAGTGAAGTCTTCCTCGCCCAAAGAAATGGTGACATATTAGAAATCCTGGATATATATTGTTGAGCTGCTTTGAAACCTCATCATTTTTGTAGATTCGTGTCAGCTTTGTATTTGAACCATGATGGTTACCCTTGAACTGTAAGATGAGCGTGCTAACCTTTAGTGTAAGTGTACTTACACACTGGGAAGTTGGTCATTCCTACCCATTTCTGCATGACCTTCATGCTAACTAGTGTCTTATTCTTTTTACTTTGATGTTTACTAGTCGTTTTTATTGATATTTACTAAGCCATCTGGACTGGATACATTAGGACATAAACACCAGAAGTAAATTTGGTATTGCTGGTGTCCTCTGGCTTCAGGGATCGCACCGCTTTATAATCTTAAATTGTAAAGAAACAATCTGAGTTATCTGCTGTGTGGGTTGACAAGTGAGGTTTTTTGAGGGTTACAGTTGGTAAAACAAAGACTATTCAAGCTGTGAAATGCACTCAAGAGTAAACAACAATAAATGACAAGAGGCCTGTTTTGTCAGATATGTATTTGACGGTTATGCAGGCTTCTGATTATGAGGAGGGAAAATCTTGTTTAAAATTTCAGAATGATACGTCTCTCTGCTAGGGTAGATTGGTTTGATTGCAAAAGAAAACAGATGGGAATCTTTCATCTGAACTGGAGTTACTACACTACATTTTTTTCTTGGATTTTTAAAAAAAATGTATTTTATTTTTAATTATGTGTATATGTGTTTTGTCTGTGTGTATGGACATGTGCACATGAGCACAGGAACCTTTGGGGATCAGGGAATCCCGTGGACCTAGAATTAGAGGTGGTTGGGAGCCAATGACATCAGGGTGGATAACTGAACTCAGGTCCTCTGTAGGGCAGTAGGTGCTCTTATTCAGGTATCCAGCTCTGCTGTTCTCCTCCCTCTCCTCCTCCTCTTCCTTCTCCTTTCTCCCCTCCTTCTCCTCTTCCTCATATTTCAAACCTATGTTCTCAGTTTTTCTTTTAACTTTATATGATCCATTTTTACTTTTAAATGACAACTCTTTTAAGGTAGTATATACTCTACCACACCTGGAAATACAAAGTGTCAGAAGTTGCAAGAATTAGTTTTAAATTGTAGTAAACTAGTTATCCCTTTGTAAAGAAGGGGCTGAAAAGATTTCTGTGAATTTTAAAAACTTATGACCGACCTAGACAAGTGCTAAAGCTTTACCTGTTGATATCCCCGTAAATATCCTCTGGTGAAAAAAGTGAGGCAGAATTATTCTGTCCTTGCAGGTTAATTATGACAGAGGAAAGTAGATGAAGAGGTTGGGATTGCATTCTCTGTAGTGAGGTGGAATCCAATGCCTTGGGGTTGGCTGTTGGATATAAAAGCACCAGGTGCATATGGAATTAGGCAGAGGGTAAAGTCTTTATGATTGGACTCTTCTGTATGAATAAAATGAACTGAAATTCTATGTAAATTCAGAGAGTTCTTCTTCATTATCACATCTAAACCCTGTTTACATAAAGATCTCAACTACATTAACTTCAACTAAAACTTTTTCTTTGAGCTCACATTAAAAAGATTACATTCTAATGTGCTGTAATTTTTACCTCAGGAGTTTTACATAGCATAGTTTTCAAATTATAGGGACAGAGCTGATGAGATTCTGTGACAACTTAATTGATTTGTATTTAGTGTTCTTTGGCTTATGTGTTGGGACTAAAAATAACTTTGAGGCGATTTCATTTTAACTTGCAACGCTGCAAGTTCATTGCACACGTGGGTCTATGTGTTCATTTGGGCTTCAGAGAATTATTGTTGGTGATTATAGAACTTGATTCTGATATTTGTGATCATTTCATTTCCCGTCAGAAAGTAGATTTAGTAGTTAAAGGGGAAAACATCAATAAAAGTTGCCTGCTTTCACGATTTGATTTCATCTATCAGAAAGAAATATTAATGCTTGTGGACAGAATCTACTTAGATTTTTCTTTCCGACCAAATGAGTACGAGGTGGAACTCATTACTCTAATGGATAAATGGCCCAGTGCCGGTCAGTATTATCCATCTGTTTGCTGTGTGCTGTACAGTGCTTGTACTTTATTTCTTTCAATATGATTTCTGATATAGCAGTCAATCTGACATTCCATTATCTAAAGGAGCTAAGGCTTTATTCTGTTGTTTTGTTTAAAAAATATTGGTCACTTCAAGTCTCAATTGAGTCTCATTGAAAACTGATCTAAGATTTATATTATACTATATACGCATTGTTTATAATTCAGTTAAGGGATTTCACAGTGCACTTTATTCATTATACTTCCTTCCCCCTTAAAACCAGTCATAATGAACTGTGTAACCAGGACTTTTTAAAGAAATAGAAACTTTAGAATTGAGATAGATTGTAAGTGTTGGGTGAACTTAAGATCTTTCAAATTCCCATTGGCAGAGACTACAGGAGCATGTAGTAGCGGGTGGTCTTGAATATACTTATAGTTTATAATAAGATTTGCACCTAAGATGCAAAAATCAATAGTAGACATGCTATTTTGTTGGAATATTGGATGGGAAAATATAACAAAGGCAGGACAAAATAGGAAGTGGGAGTAAGTAGTACTAAGAATTATGAAAGAAATATATGAGAAAACCTTTGCAATTTGAAGAAATAAATGACGTTTCTTGGATAAGACATTACCACATTATGGGGAGACTGTTCTGACTGTTTTTGTAATGCAATTGAACAGGAGGTCATCGGCAAGGATATTAGGTTTCTTGTCTTTCTGGAGCTAGACAAATTGATGATAAAACTATATAGAAAAAGTCGGGGAATAACAACTGGGAAATACTAAATTATCAAAGCCTCCATTCTTAAGTAAACACAGAGCCAGCATAATTAGGTGGTCAAATGGAACAATATGGAAGTTTTCATAGAGATCTAAATATGTATTAGTATTTAGTTTCTAATTATGATGGCATCCAAATTCTTTGGGGGAAAAAGTGGACTTTCAAAAATTAAGTGGTGTTAATATTGTCTATTAAAAACATAAAACATAAAATTAGATCTATCTATCACACAGTGGGATAAGCTGCCAGTCATATAAATGTAAAAAGGGAAACCAGAATACAACATCTAGAATTTTGGTTTGGAAGAGTCTATTTAAGACTTAACGTTTAGGAGTTAGGAATAAAGATTGCTAAATCTGACTAGACACGGCTCTGCTGACCCCCTCCTTCTCCCCGAGAGAAAAATCATCAGCAAAGTCAAAAGACAAATGACCAATTAGAGAGTTGCATTTGCAAGTTAGACAATAGACAAAAAGTCAATTTGCTTAACATGCAGAGTGGATACATGGATAATTCCATAAGAGCCTGGAATTGCGCTGATGTAGAAGGTACTTTGAGCAGCATCTTACAAACAACACATTGTGACAAGATGTCAGCATAATGAGAAACTGGTTTATACCAGCAACCAAAAAAAATTGGTGTGCCCAAGAGGAAACTGTATACGGCCTCTGGGTTCCCATAGAGGAGGGTCCAGGACCAGCAGAACCGCTGCATCTGAGACACCGCCAGAACCTGAAGGGACCTACCGGATAAACAGTCCTCTGCACCCAAATCCTGTGGGAGGGAGAGCTAAACCTTCAGAGAGGCAGACACGCCTGGGAAACCAGAAGAGACTGCACTCTGCACACATCTCTGATGCCAGAGGAAAACACCAAACGCCATCTGGAACCCTGGTGCACGGAAGGTCCCGGAAAGGACGGCGCAGATCTTCCTGGTTGCTGTCGCCGCGGAGAACTCATAAGCAACACCCCACGAGCAATCTTCAGCCTCGGGACCACAGGTAAGACCAACTTTTCTGCTGCAAGTGACCTGCCTGGTGAACTCCAGACACAGGCCCACAGGAACAGCTGAAGACCTGTAGAGAGGAAAAACTACACGCCCAAAGGCAGAACACTCTGTCCCCATAACTGGCTGAAAGAAAACGGGAAAACAGGTCTACAGCACTCCTGACACACAGGCTTATAGGACAGTCTAGCCACTGTCAGAAATAGCAGAACAAAGTAACACTAGAGATAATCTGATGGCAAGAGGCAAGCGCAGGAACCCAAGCAACAGAAACCGAGACTACATGGCATCATCGGAGCCCAATTCTCCAACCAAAACAAACATGGAATATCCAAACACACCAGAAAAGCAAGATCTAGTTTCAAAATCATATTTGATCATGATGCTGGAGGACTTCAAGAAAGACGTGAAGAACTCCCTTAGAGAAACACAGGAAAACATTAATAAACAAGTAGAAGCCTACAGAGAGGAATCGCAAAAATCCCTGAAAGAATTCCAGGAAAACACAATCAAACAGTTGAAGGAATTAAAAATGGAAATAGAAGCAATCAAGAAAGAACACATGGAAACAACCCTGGATATAGAAAACCAAAAGAAGAGACAAGGAGCTGTAGATACAAGCTTCACCAACAGAATAAAAGAGATGGAAGAGAGCAGAAGATTCCATAGAAATCATTGACTCAACTGTCAAAGATAATGTAAAGCGGAAAAAGCTACTGGTCCAAAACACAGGAAATACAGGACTCAATGAGAAGACCAAACCGAAGGATGATAGGTATAGAAGAGATTGAAGACTCCCAGCTCAAAGGACCAGTAAATATCTTCAATAAAATCATAGAAGAAAACTTCCCTAACCTAAAAAAAGAGATACCCATAGGAATACAAGAAGCCTACAGAACTCCAAATAGATTGGACCAGAAAAGAAACATCTCCTGTCACATAATAGTCAAAACACAAATCGCACAAAATAAAGAAAGAATATTAAAAGCAGTAAGGGAAAAATGTCAAGTAACATATAAAGGCAGACCTATCAGACACACACCAGACTTTTCTCCAGAAACTATGAAGGCCAGAAGATCCTGGACAGATGTCATACAGACCCTAAGAGAATACAAATGCCAGCCCAGGTTACTGTATCCTGCAAAACTCTCAATTAACATAGATGGAGAAACCAAGATATTCCATGACAAAAACAAATTTACACAATATCTTTCTACAAATCCAGCACTACAAAGGATAATAAATGGTAAAGCCCAACATAAGGAGGCAAGCTATACCCTAGAAGAAGCAAGAAACTAATCGTCTTGGCAACAAAACAAAGAGAAGAAAAGCACACAAACATAACCTCATATCCAAATATGAATATAACGGGAAGCAATAATCACTATTCCTTAATATCTCTCAACATCAATGGCCTCAACTCCCCAATAAAAAGACATAGATTAACAAACTGGATACGCAACGAGGACCCTGCATTCTGCTGCCTACAAGAAACACACCTCAGAGACAAAGACAGACACTATGTCAGAGTGAAAGGCTGGAAAACAACTTTCCAAGCAAATGGTCAGAAGAAGCAAGCTGGAGTAGCCATTCTAATATCAAATAAAATCAATTTTCAACTAATAGTCATCAAAAAAGATAAGAAAGGACACTTCATATTCATCAAAGGAAAAATCCACCAAGATGAACTCTCAATCCTAAATATCTATGCCCCAAATACAAGGGCACCTACATACGTAAAAGAAACTTTACTAAAGCTCAAAACACACATTGCACCTCACACAATAATAGTAGGAGATTTCAACACCCCACTCTCATCAATGGACAGATCATGGAAACAGAAATTAAACAGTGATGTCGACAGACTAAGAGAAGTCATGAGCCAAATGGACTTAAAGGATATTTATAGAACATTCTATCCTAAAGCAAAAGGATATACCTTCTTCTCAGCTCCTCATGGGACTTTCTCCAAAATTGACCATATAATTGGTCAAAAAACGGGCCTCAACAGGTACAGAAAGATAGAAATAATCCCATGCGTGCTATCTGACCACCACGGCCTAACACTGGTCTTCAATAACAAAAAGGGAAGAATGCCCACATATACGTGGAAATTGAACAATGCTCTACTCAATGATAACCTGGTCAAGGAAGAAATAAAGAAAGAAATTAAAGATTTTTTAGAATTTAATGAAAATGAAGGTACAACATACCCAAACTTATGGGACACAATGAAAGCTGTGTTAAGAGGAAAACTCATAGCTCTGACTGCCTGCAGAAAGGAATAGGAGAGAGCATATGTCAGCAGCTTGACAGTGTACCTAAAAGCTCTAGAACAAAAAGAAGCAAATACACCCATGAGGAGTAGAAGGCAGGAAATAATCAAACTCAGAGCTGAAATCAACCAAGTAGAAACAAAAAGGACCATAGAAAGAATCAACAGAACCAAAAGTTGGTTCTTTGAGAAAATCAACAAGATAGGTAAACCCTTAGCCAGACTAACGAGAGGACACAGAGAGTATGTCCAAATTAACAAAATCAGAAATGAAAAGGGAGACATAACTACAGATTCAGAGGAAATTCAAAAAAATCATCAGATTTTACTATAAAAGTCTACATTAAACAAAACTTGAAAATCTTCAGGAAATGGACAATTTCCTAGACAGATACCAGGTACCGAAGTTAAATCAGGAACAGATAAACCAGTTAAACAACCCCATAACTCCTAAGGAAATAGAAGCAGTCATTAAAGGTCTCCCAACCAATAAGAGCCCAGGTCCAGACAGGTTTAGTGCAGAATTCTATCAGACCTTCATAGAAGACCTCATACCAATATTATCCAAACTATTCCACAAAATTGAAACAGATGGAGCACTACCGAATTCCTTCTATGAAGTCATAATTACTCTTATACCTAAACCACACAAAGACCCAACAAAGAAAGAGAACTTCAGACCAATTTCCCTTATGAATATCGACACAAAAATACTCAATAAAATCTGGCAAACCGAATCCAAGAGCACATCAAAACAATCATCCACCATGATCAAGTAGGCTTCATCCCAGGCATGCAGGGATGGTTTAATATACGGAAAACCATCAACGTGATCCATTATATAAACAAACTGAAAGAACAGAACCACATGATCATTTCATTAGATGCTGAGAAAGCATTTGACAAAATTCAACACCACTTCATGATAAAAGTCCTGGAAAGAATAGGAATTCAAGGCCCATACCTAAACATAGTAAAAGCCATATACAGCAAACCAGTTGCTAACATTAAACTAAATGGAGAGAAACTTGAAGCAATCCCACTAAAATCAGGGACTAGACAAGGCTGCCCACTCTTTCCCTACTTATTCAATATAGTTCTTGAAGTTCTAGCCAGAGCAATCAGACAACAAAAGGAGGTCAAGGGGATACAGATCGGAAAAGAAGAGGTCAAAATATCACTATTTGCAGATGATATGATAGTATATTTAAGTGATCCCAAAAGTTCCACCAGAGAACTACTAAAGCTGATAAACAACTTCAGCAAAGTGGCTGGGTATAAAATTAACTCAAATAAATCAGTAGCCTTCCTCTACACAAAAGAGAAACAAGGGGAGAAAGAAATTAGGGAAACGACACCCTTCATAATAGACCCAAATAATATAAAGTACCTCGGTGTGACTTTAACCAAGCAAGTAAAAGATCTGTACAATAAGAACTTCAAGACACTGAGGAAAGAAATTGAAGAAGACCTCAGAAGATGGAAAGATCTCCCATGCTCATGGATTGGCAGGATTAATATAGTAAAAATGGCCATTTTACCAAAAGCAATCTACAGATTCAATGCAATCCCCATCAAAATACCAATCCAATTCTTCAAAGAGTTAGACAGAACAATTTGCAAATTCATCTGGAATAACAAATAACCCAGGATAGCTAAAGCTATTCTCAACAATAAAAGGACTTCAGGGGGAATCACTTTCCCTGAACTCAAGCAGTCTTACAGAGCAATAGTGATAAAAACTGCATGGTATTGGTACAGAGACAGACAGATAGACCAATGGAACTGAATTGAAGACCCAGATATGAACCCACACACCTATGGGCACTTGATTTTTGAGAAAGGAGCCAAAACCATCAAATGGAAAAAAGAGCATTTTCAGCAAATGGTGCTGGTTCAACTGGAGGTCAACATGTAGAAGAATGCAGATTGATCCATGCTTATCACCCTGTACAAAGCTTAAGTCCAAGTGGATCAAGGATCTCCACATCAAACCAGATACACTCAAACTAATAGAAGAAAAACTAGGGCAGCCTGTCAAACCCATGGGCACTGGAAAATTTTCCTGAACAAAACACCAATGGCTTATGCTCTAAGATCAAGAATCGAAAAATGGATCTCATAAAACTGCAAAGCTTCTGTAAGGCAAAGGACACTGTGGTTAGGACAAAACGGCAACCAACAGATTGGGAAAAGATCTTTACCAATCCTACAACAGATAGAGGCCTTATATCCAAAATATACAAAGAACTCAAGAAGTTAGACCGCAGGGAGACAAATAACCCTATTAAAAATGGGGTTCAGAGCTAAACAAAGAATTCACAGCAGAGGAATGCCAAATGGCTGAGAACCACCTAAAGAAATGTTCAACATCTTTAGTCATAAGGGAAATGCAAATCAAAACAACCCTGTGATTTCACCTCACACCAGTGAGAATGGCTAAGATCAAAAACTCAGGTGACAGCAGATGCTGGCGAGGATGCAGAGAAAGAGGAACACTCCTCCATTGTTGGTGGGATTGCAGACTGGTACAACCATTCTGGAAATCAGTCTGGAGGTTCCTCAGAAAATTGGACATTGAACTGCCTGAGGATCCAGCTATACCTCTCTTGGGCATATACCCAAAATATGCCCCAACATATAAAAAAGACACGTGCTCCACTATGTTCATCTCAGCCTTATTTATAATAGCCAGAAGCTGGAAAGAACCCAGATGCCCCTCAACAGAGGAATGGATACAGAAAATGTGGTACATCTACACAATGGAATATTACTCAGCTATCAAAAACAATGACTTTATGAAATTCGTAGGCAAATGGTTGGAAGTGGAAAATATCATCCTGAGTGAGGTAACCCAATTACAGAAAAACACACATGGTATGCAGTCATTGATAAGTGGCTATTTGCCCAAATGCTTGAATTACCCTAGATGCCTAGAACAAATGAAACTCAAGACAGATGATCAAAATGTGAATGCTTCACTCCTTTTTTAAAGGGGGAACAAGAATACCCTTGGCAGGTAATAGAGAGGCAAAGATTAAAACAGACACAGAAGAAACACCCATTCAGAGCCTGCCCCACATGTGGCCCATACATATACAGCCATCCAATTAGACAAGATGGATGAAACAAAGAGGTGCAGGCCGACAGGAGCCGGATGTAGATCGCTCCTGAGAGACACAGCCAGTATACAGCAAACACAGAGGCGAATGCCAGCAGCAAACTACTGAACTAAGAATAGGACCCCCGTTGAAGGAATCAGAGAAAGAACTGGAAGAGCTTGAAGGGTCTCGAGACCTCATATGTACAACAATGTCAAGCAACCAGAGCTTACAGGGACTAAGCCACTACCTAAAGACTACACACGGACTGACCCTGGACTCTGACCCCATAGGTAGCAATGAATATCTTAGTAAGAGCACCAGTGGAAGGGGATGCCCTTGGTCCTGCTAAGACTGAACCCCCAGTTAACTAGATTGTTGGGGGGAGGGCGGCAATGGGGGGAGGATGTGGAGGGGAACACCCAAAAGGAAGGGGAGGGGGAGGGGGATGTTTGCCCGGAAACCGGGAAAGGGAATAACACTCGAAATGTATATAAGAAATACTCAAGTTAAAAAAAAAATTGGTAGAGGTTCTTGCCTCAGTTGAGCATTTAAATGATGGTGGCTTGGACTGATACCTTGTTGTAGCTCCACGGGGATCCTGCACTATCACACATTACTCTCTTGAGAATCCCTAAAATAGAGGCTCTCTCTAGCTCAGGTTTGCCTGATTTCCTCATTCAAAGAAATTGTTTGGTATCAAATACATATTAAATTTGTAAATTTTATGGTAACTGGTTGTTTTATAGTGTTCTCATTGCTGGGACAGAACACCATGATCAAAAACAAGTTGGGCAGGAAAGGACTTCTTTGGCTTACACTTCTATATTGCTGTTCATTATTGAAGGAAGTCAGGTCAGGAATTCAAACACAGCAGGAGCTGATGGAGAAGCCATGGGGGAGTGCTGCTTACTGGCTTGTTTCCCATAGCTTGCTCAGTTTTATTTTTTTTAGAAGGCTGGACCACAGTTCAAGGATGGCACCACTTACAATGGCTTGGCCCTCCCCAACTGATCCCTAATTGAGAAATGCCTTAACACCTGGATCTCATGGAGGCATTTCCTAAGTGGAGTCTCCTGTGATGACTCTAGCTTGTGTTAAGTTAGCACATAATACCAGCCAGTATACTATGTAGAAATAAATAATAAAACAAATAATCTATCTTTGCATGTTAAGTAGGAAAAATAAAATTAATCAACATTTGTTTATTGAAAAATCCAAAATAGTTGAGCAAAAAAACCCAAACATGGGCATTTGAAAAATTATAGTGAAGTAGATTAAAACCTTGTAACCTGACCATCTCGTAAACTATCTTTGTATCTGGTACCCAGATATTCACATGTGCTTTTTAGCATAATCTCAGCCTTATGGATGCACAGTATGAATTTGCACAGATATTTACCAGCACTCATCATTTCTAGGTCATTCTATAGCCTGAAATGTACATGCTTTTGGTGAGATTTTTTTTTTTTTTACTTTCAACTCTAAACAAGTAGAAACTTTCAACTTTAGATTAGTGTAGCTTTAAATATTCATGGAACTATCTCACAAAAAGTCATAACTTTCTTTGACTGATGCTCCCAGTCAAGAGTATACACAGGTTACAAACATGATCTCGGGTGTTAGCATCAATATTCCATTGATAAGCTCTCAGAACTTACTAGTTCTCTCAGTCGTTGGGAAAGGGTGGCTAGGTGGCAGGGTAATCATAGCTCAACTTGGCGTTTGCGGAAGAATCAGAGAGATTTTCTTGTTTACCTTTCAGAGAATTTATAGCATGAAGGAGCACAGCGCCAGTGTAAGGAAGTGTCCTTTTAAAGTTTCAGAACATATTTCACAAGAGCATTGGCTTCATATTTTTAATAACACAGCTGCTGCAAATCCAGATAAGTCAATAGCTGTGTGGCTGGGGGGGGTAGTTCTCTTTTTCTTTCTTGCATCATTCGCTTCTTTGGCAAACAGAGACTCCTATTATAACTATCACAAAGGCTAAATTCCTGTCGCACATGATATTCCAACCTATGTATGAGCGCGGACAACAATAAGAGCATGGGTGTACTTAGTCATGCATTTTTACCAGTTTTACCTAAAGGTTGTCCCTTTAATAGTCTGGAAAGAAGGGGCAGGTGAGCATTGGCATGGCTACCCGGCATCTTCTTTATTTTTTTTTCACCTTTTATTTATTTATTTATTTATTTATTTATTTATTTATTTATTTATTTTTTATTAACTTGAGTATTTCTTATATACATTTCGAGTGTTATTCCCTTTCCCGGTTTCCGGGCAAACATACCCCTCCCCCTCCCCTTCCTTATGGGTGTCCCCCTCCCAACCCTCCCCCCATTGCCGCCCTCCCCCCATAGTCTAGTTCACTGGGGGTTCAGTCTTAGCAGGACCCAGGGCTTCCCCTTCCACTGGTGATCTTACTAGGATATTCATTGCTACCTATGAGGTCAGAGTCCAGGGTCAGTCCATGTATAGTCTTTAGGTAGTGGCTTAGTCCCTGGAAGCTCTGGTTGCTTGGCTTTGTTGTACATATGGGGTCTCAGGCCCCTTCAAGCTCTTCCAGTTCTTTCTCTGATTCCTTCAATAGGGGACCTATTCTCAGTTCAGTGGTTTGCTGCTGGCATTCGCCTCTGTATTTGCTGTATTCTGGCTGTGTCTCTCAGGAGCAATCTACATCCGGCTCCTGTCAGTCTGCACTTCTTTGCTTCATCCATCTTGTCCAAGTGGGTGGCTGTATATGTATGGGCCAAATGTGGGGCAGGCTCTGAATGGGTGTTCCTTCAGTCTCTGTTTTAATCTTTGCCTCTCCCTTCCCAGCCAAGGGTATTCTTTTTCCTCATTTAAAGAAGGAGTGAAGCATTCACATTTTGATCATCTGTCTTGAGTTTCCTTTGTTCTAGGGATCTAGGGTAATTC
Source organism: Rattus norvegicus (assembly GCF_021556685.1). Lineage (NCBI taxonomy): Eukaryota > Metazoa > Chordata > Mammalia > Rodentia > Muridae > Rattus > Rattus norvegicus. Next base: position 65,163,150 of record NC_141536.1, read on the forward strand.
AAGCATTTGGGCTAATAGCCACTTATCAATGACTGCATACCATGTATGTCTTTCTGTGATTGGGTTAGCTCACTCAGGATGATATTTTCCAGTTCCAACCATTTGCCTACGAATTTCATAAAGTCGTTGTTTTTGATAGCTGAGTAATATTCCATTGTGTAGATGTACCACATTTTCTGTATCCATTCCTCTGTTGAAGGGCATCTGGGTTCTTTCCATTTTCTGGCTATTATAAATAAGGCTGCGGTGAACATAGTGGAGCACGTGTCTCTTTTATATGCTGAGGCATCTTTTGGGTATATGCCCAAGAGAGGTATAGCTGGATCCTCAGGCAGTTCAATGTCCAATTTTCTGAGGAACCTCCAGACTGATTTCCAGAATGGTTTTACCAGTCTGCAATCCCACCAACAATGGAGGAGTGTTCCTCTTTCTCCACATCCTCGCCAGCATCTGCTGTCACCTGAGTTTTTGATCTTAGTCATTCTCACTGGTGTGAGGTGAAATCTCAGGGTTGTTTTGATTTGCATTTCCCTTATGACTAAAGATGTTGAACATTTCTTTAGGTGTTTCTCAGCCATTCGGCATTCCTCAGCTGTGAATTCTTTGTTTAGCTCTGAACCCCATTTTTAATAGGGTTATTTGTTTCCCTGCAGTCTAACTTCTTGAGTTCTTTGTATATTTTGGATATAAGGCCTCTATCTGTTGTAGGATTGGTAAAGATCTTTTCCCAATCTGTTGGTTGCCGTTTTGTCCTAACCACAGTGTCCTTTGCCTTACAGAAGCTTTGCAGTTTTATGAGATCCATTTGTCGATTCTTGATCTTAGAGCATAAGCCATTGGTGTTTTGTTCAGGAAATTTTTTCCAGTGCCCATGTGTTCCAGATGCTTCCCTAGTTTTTCTTCTATTAGTTTGAGTGTGTCTGGTTTGATGTGGAGGTCCTTGATCCACTTGGACTTAAGCTTTGTACAGGGTGATAAGCATGGATCGATCTGCATTCTTCTACATGTTGACCTCCAGTTAAACCAGCACCATTTGCTGAAAATGCTATCTTTTTTCCATTGGATGGTTTTGGCTCCTTTGTCAAAAATCAAGTGACCATAGGTGTGTGGGTTCATTTCTGGGTCTTCAATTCTATTCCATTGGTCTATCTGTCTGTCTCTGTACCAATACCATGCAGTTTTTATCACTATTGCTCTGTAATACTGCTTGAGTTCAGGGATAGTGATTCCCCCTGAAGTCCTTTTATTGTTGAGGATAGCTTTAGCTATCCTGGGTTTTTTGTTATTCCAGATGAATTTGCAAATTGTTCTGTCTAACTCTTTGAAGAATTGGATTGGTATTTTGATGGGGATTGCATTGAATCTGTAGATTGCTTTTGGTAAAATGGCCATTTTTACTAAATTAATCCTGCCAATCCATGAGCATGGGAGATCTTTCCATCTTCTGAGGTCTTCTTCAATTTCTTTCCTCAGTGTCTTGAAGTTCTTATTGTACAGATCTTTTACTTGCTTGGTTAAAGTCACACCGAGGTACTTTATATTATTTGGGTCTATTATGAAGAGTGTCGTTTCCCTAATTTCTTTCTCGGCTTGTTTCTCTTTTGTATAGAGGAAGGCAACTGATTTATTTGAGTTAATTTTATACCCAGCCACTTTGCTGAAGTTGTTTATCAGCTTTAGTAGTTCTCTGGTGGAACTTTTGGGATCACTTAAATATACTATCATGTCATCTGCAAATAGTGATATTTTGACCTCTTCTTTTCCGATCTGTATCCCCTTGATCTCCTTTTGTTGTCTGATTGCTCTGGCTAGAACTTCAAGAACTATATTGAATAAGTAGGGAAAGAGTGGGCAGCCTTGTCTAGTCCCTGATTTTAGTGGGATTGCTTCAAGTTTCTCTCCATTTAGTTTAATGTTAGCAACTGGTTTGCTGTATATGGCTTTTACTATGTTTAGGTATGGGCCTTGAATTCCTATTCTTTCCAGGACTTTTATCATGAAGGGGTGTTGAATTTTGTCAAATGCTTTCTCAGCATCTAATGAAATGATCATGTGGTTCTGTTCTTTCAGTTTGTTTATATAATGGATTACGTTGATGGTTTTCCGTATATAAAACCATCCCTGCATGCCTGGGATGAAGCCTACTTGATCATGGTGGATGATTGTTTTGATGTGCTCTTGAATTCGGTTTGCCAGAATTTTATTGAGTATTTTTGCATCGATATTCTTAAGGGAAATTGGTCTGAAGTTCTCTTTCTTTGTTGTGTCTTTGTGTGGTTTAGGTATAAGAGTAATTGTGGCTTCTAGAAGGAATTCGGTAGTGCTCCATCTGTTTCAATTTTGTGGAATATTTGGGATAATATTGTTATGAGGTCTTCTATGAAGGTTTGATAGAATTCTGCACTAAACCCGTCTGGACCTGGGCTCTTTTTGGTTGGGAGACCTTTAATGACTGCTTCTATTTCCTTAGGAGTTATGGGGTTGTTTAACTGGTTTATCTGTTCCTGATTTAACTTCGATACCTGGTATCTGTCTAGGAAATTGTCCATTTCATGAAGATTTTCAAGTTTTGTTGAATATAGGTTTTTATAGTAAGATCTGATGATTTTTTGAATTTCCTCTGAATCTGTAGTTATGTCTCCCTTTTCATTTCTGATTTTGTTAATTTGGACATACTCTCTGTGTCCTCTCGTTAGTCTGGCTAAGGGTTTATCTACCTTGTTGATTTTCTCAAAGAACCAACTTTTGGTTCTGTTGATTTTTTCTATGGTCCTTTTTGTTTCTACTTGGTTGATTTCAGCTCTGAGTTTGATTATTTCCTGCCTTCTACTCCTCCTGGGTGTATTTGCTTCTTTTTGTTCTAGAGCTTTTAGGTGTGCTGTCAAGCTGCTGACATATGCTCTTTCCTGTTTCTTTCTGCAGGCACTCAGCGCTATGAGTTTTCTTCTTAGCACAGCTTCCATTGTGTCCCATAAGTTTGGGTATGTTGTATCTTCATTTTCATTAAATTCTAAAAAGTTTTTAACTTCTTTCTTTATTTCTTCCTTGACCAGGTTATCATTGAGTAGAGCATTGTTCAATTTCCACGTATATGTGGGCATTTGTCGCGCCCACCTCGACCGGCAAGGAAGACGCAACACCGTTGGATCCTTCTCAATCAGCCTTTATTGCAGGAACACCTAATTGATAGTACAGGGACCCCGAGCAACAAAGGCACTTGCCTTATATACAAGACAGGCTGTGGCTGTAAAATTTGTCCTCTAGGGATTGGTGGAGCATGAAATAACCTATTTAGCATGAATATCACCCTGGCCTTGTAGGTGCTGGGGGTCTGCCAACACATGCGCTGTAGGTGTTTACCACAAACGACCACCGGATGTCGGCGCCATCTTTAGCTGCTCCCTACAGGCATTCTTCCCTTATTGTTATTGAAGACCAGTTTTAGGCCGTGGTGGTCTGATAGCACGCATGGGATTATTTCTATCTTTCTGTACCTGTTGAGGCCCGTTTTTTGACCAATTATATGGTCAATTTTGGAGAAAGTACCAGGAGGAGCTGAGAAGAAGGTATATCCTTTTGCTTTAGGATAGAATGTTCTATAAATATCCTTTAAGTCCATTTGGCTCATGACTTCTCTTAGTCTGTCGACATCACTGTTTAATTTCTGTTTCCATGATCTGTCCATTGATGAGAGTGGGGTGTTGAAATCTCCCACTATTATTGTGTGAGGTGCAATGTGTGCTTTGAGCTTTAGTAAGGTTTCTTTTACGTATGTAGGTGCCCTTGTATTTGGGGCATAGATATTTAGGATTGAGAGTTCATCTTGGTGGATTTTTCCTTTGATGAATATGAAGTGTCCTTCCTTATCTTTTTTGATGACTATTAGTTGAAAATTGATTTTATTTGATATTAGAATGGCTACTCCAGCTTGCTTCTTCTGACCATTTGCTTGGAAATTTGTTTTCCAGCCTTTCACTCTGAGGTAGTGTCTGTCTTTGTCTCTGAGGTGTGTTTCTTGTAGGCAGCAGAATGCAGGGTCCTCGTTGCGTATCCAGTTTGTTAATCTGTGTCTTTTTATTGGGGAGTTGAGGCCATTGATATTGAGAGATATTAAGGAATAGTGATTATTGCTTCCCGTTATATTCATATTTGGATGTGAGGTTATGTTTGTGTGCTTTCATTCTCTTTGTTTTGTTGCCAAGACGATTAGTTTCTTGCTTCTTCTAGGGTATAGCTTGCCTCCTTATGTTGGGCTTTACCATTTATTATCCTTTGTAGTGCTGGATTTGTAGAAAGATATTGTGTAAATTTGGTTTTGTCATGGAATATCTTGGTTTCTCCATCAATGTTAATTGAGAGTTTTGCTGGATACAGTAACCTGGGCTGGCATTTGTGTTCTTTTAGGGTCTGTATAACATCAGTCCAGGATCTTCTGGCCTTCATAGTTTCTGGCGAGAAGTCTGGTGTGATTCTGATAGGTCTCCCTTTATATGTTACTTGACCTTTTTCCCTTACTGCTTTTAATATTCTTTCTTTATTTTGTGCGTTTGGTGTTTTGACAATTATGTGATGGGAGGTGTTTCTTTTCTGGTCCAATCTATTTGGAGTTCTGTAGGCTTCTTGTATGTCTATGGGTATCTCTTTTTTTAGGTTAGGGAAGTTTTCTTCTATGATTTTGTTGAAGATATTTACTGGTCCTTTGAGCTGGGAGTCTTCACTCTCTTCTATACCTATTATCCTTAGGTTTGATCTTCTCATTGAGTCCTGGATTTCCTGTATGTTTTGGACCAGTAGCTTTTTCCGCTTTACATTATCTTTGACAGTTGAGTTAATGATTTCTATGGAATCTTCTGCTCCTGAGAATCTCTCTTCCATCTCTTGTATTCTGTTGGTGAAGCTTGTATCTACAGCTCCTTGTCTCTTCTTTTGGTTTTCTATATCCAGGGTTGTTTCCATGTGTTCTTTCTTGATTGCTTCTATTTCCATTTTTAATTCCTTCAACTGTTTGATTGTGTTTTCCTGGAATTCTTTCAGGGATTTTTGTGTCTCCTCTCTATGGGCTTCTACTTGTTTATTTATGTTTTCCTGGAATTCTTTCAGGGATTTTTGTGTCTCCTCTCTATGGGCTTCTACTAGTTTATTTATGTTTTCCTGGAATTCTTTCAGGCATTTTTGCGATTCTTTCAGGCATTTTTGTGATTCCTCTCTGTAGGCTTCTACTTGTTCTCTAAGGGAGTTCTTCACGACTTTCTTGAAGTCCCCCAGCATCATGATCAAAAATGATTTTGGAACTAGATCTTGCTTTTCTGGTGTGTTTGGATATTCCATGTTTGTTTTGATGGGAGAATTGGGCTCCGATGGTGCCATGTAGTCTTGGTTTCTGTTGCTTGGGTTCCTGCGCTTGCCTCTCGCCATCAGATTATCTCTAGTGTTACTTTGTTCTGCTATTTCTGACAGTGGCTAGACTGTCCTATAAGCCTGTGTGTCAGGAGTGCTGTAGACCTGTTTTCCTCTCTTTCAGTCAGTTATGGGGACAGAGTGTTCTGTTTTCCGGCGTGTGGTTTTTCCTCTCTACAGGTCTTCAGCTGTTCCTGTGGGCATGTGTCTTGAGTTCACCAGGCAGCTCTCTTGCAGCAGAAAAGTTGGTCTTACCTGTGGTCCCGAGGCTCAAGTTCGCTCGTGGGGTGCTACCCAGGAGCTCTCTGCAGCGGCAGCAACCAGGAAGACCTGTGCTGCTGTTTCCGGGAGCTTCAGTGCACCAGGGTTCCAGATGGTCTTTGGCTTTTTCCTCTGGCGTCTGAGATGTGTGTGCAGAGAGCAGTCTCTTCTGGTTTCCCAGGCTTGTCTGCCTCTCTGAAGGTTTAGCTCTCCCTCCCACGGGATTTGGGGGCAGAGAACTGTTTATCCGGTCTGTTTCCTTCAGGTTCCGGTGGTGTCTCAGGCAGGTGTCCTGCAGCTCCTGGGCCCTCCTCCACGGGAACCCAGAGGCCTTATACAGTTTCCTCTTGGGCCAGGGATGTGGGCAGGGGTGAGCAGTGTTGGTGGTCTCTTCTGCTCTGCAGCCTCAGGAGTGCCCACCTGACCTGGCGGTTGGGTCTCTCTCTCACAGGGTCTGGGGGCAGAGAGCTGCTGCCGGCCGGGATCCGCGGTTGTGGGACTTCCGGTAAACACAGAACGTGCCTGGTTCTACAGGAATTCTGCTTCCATGTGTCCCAAGCTCACCAGGCAGCTTTCTTGCAGCAGAAAAGTTGGTCTTACCTGTGGTCCCGGGGCTCAAGTTCGCTCGTGGGGTGCTGCCCACGGGCTCTCTGCAGCGGCAGCAACCAGGAAGACCGGCATCTTCTTTATGAACACTTCTGGAAGGCAGTGTGTGGGAGGACAAAGCATGACCTGCTTGTGATCCCTGGACACTTGCTCAGTGCCCAAGAGAAATATGCCATGGACCAAATCCAAGGAGGTAAAGAACCGAGTTTGCAACATGAGTAATTTAGCCTGTTGCTTCAGTTCTGGGAAATTGAAATGTTGATTCATTCTTCTATTTTTCTGTTGGTTATTCAGTCATTCCTTTGGTGAATTTTTCTTAGGAAGGTTATATGAAAGAACAAAAAGAATAGTGGTTTTTTATTTCTGAAAAATTCAAGCATCACTGTTGTCCTCGTGTGATATGAAACCTATAAGACTCTGCTGAATGAATGATTCTTCATTTAGATGCAGTGGAAACAGAAGGCTCCCACAGGGACAAGAGTCACTCACATGTTAGACTGGGCAGTTCAATGGGGGCGGGAGGCTCACATTAATTGATCCATCGAGTGGCTCTCCGTAATCATCAGTAGTTCAGGCTAAATCTAAACATATTGGGATGAAATAACTTGAAATATGTAGACAAGTAAACAAGAAGCAATGGAGAGGTTTTTTTCAGGATGGAGGCTACAGTGACTGCCCTGAGGCTGGAGGTCTGTGGTCTTCTCTGGTTGTCGGGAAAGGGAGCAGGAAGTGAGAAGATCATCAAGGAGAAAGGAATGAAACTTGTCTGACATTTCAATGAGTTAGACAAGTGAATTAAATCTGGGCAGGCAGCACAGATGTGAAATTGGAGCCCTAGAAAGAGAGGAAGTAGAACATAAGGCTTTTGTTACACGTGTGATTAAATCTCATGAGTCCATGGAGAGGAAAATTGAGATGCCGGAGAAACAAATGATGCTGTAAAAACTGAAGTGTGCCGACTGAGGCAGAGGCTGAAGATCCCTGAGGGAGATAAAGCAGCCTTAATGCTGTCACCTCCGAGCTAACTATGAAGATAAGCCGGAACTTTCCACAGCTGAAGAATGTAAGCATGAACCTCACTTAGAGTCGCATGCGACCAATATTCCTGCTAATATCAGCTACTGATTCTGGGTGAAGAGACTCTCCATCATCCCAGCAAGTCCTTATCTTTAAGGGCCATCCCGCTTTATTCAGGGACTGGCTAGGAACAAGGCAGATACCTGTTTTTACATACTACATGTTTTCCTTTATTTTCTTAGATCTTGACTCTTTGCCTTTGGCCAGCATTTTTATCTTAATGCTCATTTACAAGTAACTGTTACTTGAATTTTATGTCCAAAGTTATTGGAGCAATTGAGTAGTGAAGGTTTATGTAGTAGTGTTTATAAATATTTACATATAGGTATATTAAAGGTAACTCTTAGCCAAATAATAATCTGTGCTTGAAAATTCAAAATTTCTAAAGATAGTGGAGTCAGGTGTAAAAGCTTCAGATCGTCATTTGATCTTTTAAAAACTGAAAACAGGTTTAGAAATGTATACAGTTTATTAATTATTCACAAGCCAACTGGCATTCCTCTTTGTGTCCTGTGTGTGTCTGTGCATGGGAAATAGGGAATAGTATCCATTGACGTAGAGAGCCAAATCCTTGGGAATGACAGGCAGCTTCTGATTGATATTCTTAAGTCAATTTCTTGTCTGTGCCATGCCTATCGACGAACACTTACATCCCAAGCTCCTTCCTTGATTACATAATGCTGGTTGAGAGGCCCCGGTATAGGTTTATCCATAATCCATAAAGCAAAGTTGCATATGGATGTGGTGCCTTCCATGTTTCTATTGAATGTACTTGGATGTCTTTCCAGGTCTTCCTTGGTCTCACGTCCTCTCCTGTGTTCTCCCTCCTGTCCTCCCTTCCATGGAGCCCACTTCACTCTCACTCTTTCTTGACTTTTTTCTCATTATAGAACAGAATTTGAGAATAGTTATTCTATGGAACTTTTTCCAAGTTTGAAAGTTTTTTTTTTCTATGCTGTTCAGTATGACAGCCAGTAGCCACACATGGCTTCGGAGTACCTGAAACATGGTGAGTAGAGCTGAAAAACTGTGTACTTGGTTTTGTTTCATCCTAATGAAAGTGCAAACAGCCATCTGTAGTGGTCCTCAGTGTGTTGGGTAGAATGAGAGGTAGCTTTGGTTAGGTTTGTACAAAGGTATTCTTTATGGCAGAGTTTTCTTCACATGGCTGTCTTTATTGCAGTAGGTAGAGATTTTCTGTGGAATGAATTCTGTTATTCTACTCTTTTTCCTGTCTTGTGCTTCCAAATCTAGCCTAGCTCAGGAACTAACCCTCAAAAATGAGTTCAGAAGTCAGAGTAAACACTGTAGATGCTGCTGGGTTCTTGCTAAAGAGCACAATTGAACTGATGCTTTCATCAGCTTTCTATTCCTGATTTAGCACTCAGATTCAGTTTCCAGAAATGGCTTTGGTATTCTCTGTTTTCTTTAAAAAAAAAGATACTCACTAATGGGCAATCTTGAAACATGATACAATTCTTCTGTGGGCACTAGGGAGCATATGGAGTATTTGAATTCACAGAGAGGAAGGTGTTAATGGAAAGTAAGGTCGGATTCTGTTACCCAGCAGAGCTGCAGCTCACAACAGTATCTGAGACTGATCACAAGTCAGCATTTCTGAGAGACTCTATAGGCTCAGAGCTTTTGGAGTCCCGATCATCTGAGTAAGACAATAAAACCCTTTCGGTGTTCTGACCAGTGGGATGATGTGATTCCATCCACCATGAACTGGGTTGAATAAATTATGCAAATGTTTAACCAAGACACAAAAAATCTCAGCAGTTTACCTTGGACTTATGTTCTTACCATGAGTAACAATTTTACCTTCTAACTAGGCATCAGTTGAAGCTCCTTTTTTCTTTTTTCCATGGCATTCTGCTGCAATGGACTCAGCATATGGGAGATGATGTGGTGTTTCTCCTAATTAGCTTTTGTTAGAAGAAATAGAGTTCTGCTAGATCCTTTATGTGGCTATTTTCAAGTCTCAAGGCACAGAGATTTAGTAACACTTTGGTTTTTCAACATGATATCTTATAGCTTTCTTTCCTTAGTTATAATTGTGATCAAAAATGTGTATTAAAATGGCAGAGTAATGACATTAGTTCTTCACCAGAAAAGAATCACAACTATTTCCTGTGCCTGAGAATTTCTATTTAAAATCACCACCATTAGCATTTCTGTATACCCATGGGCCAGCTACCAGGAAAGCCCCAACTCTTCAAGTCAGATGTAACACTATAGTGATCTGTCTAAATATTTCCATTAGATATATCAAGGAAAAATGCTGTAGAAAGAAGAATTTTGAAAGCAGGTGGGAGGAATAAGGACAAACATCCTGGTTCAGATTTTGCTAATGGATCTTCATGGGTCTTCATGGGTCCAGGGAAGGAGACTCAGTTTAGTTCCGTGTTGTTTCTCCAGAACTAAGTAATTGGGTGAGTCACTCTTTATAATTTCATTGGAGCTTGGCACAAGAATTTCTTTTCTGTCCTTTCCTTTCCCTTCCTGTCCTTTCCCCTTCCTTCCTCTCTTCCCAATCCTTCTGTCCTTCCATCCATCCTTACTGTCAGTCCACTATGAAACAGTCACTACAAAATCAAATTGTTTGGGGGAATAAAGGGACACCAGTCATACTGTGTTAACTAGTATGTTAGTTACTGTGTTAACTAGTATGTTAGTTAACTAGTAGTTAGTATGTTAGTAGTATATGTTACTGTGGGTGCCAGTGGAGAAAATAAAGAGAAAGAAGGAAGAATTAGTGGGATTAGTGACTAGTATAAGATTGCTGGGTTAGAGCTAAAGGGAACACAGGTAGAAGGAATACTGATGGAGGCAGAGATGTGAGTGGGATGATATGGAGGAGTTTTCATTAAAGTTGGAATGAAAAGACCAGGGTAAGGTTGGACATTCAAATAGGGTAGATCAGTCTCATCGCTCAAGAGTTTGAAGAGCAGAGACTGCAAACTCATGTAGCCTTTGTTCTTTAGGAGAGGTAAAAGACAAATGATAGAGTGTGGAAAGAGAAAGAAAATACAGAAGTGTGAACAATGAAGGACCTAGGAGTCTGCTATTTTGACCTTGGCTAATGTACACATAAGGAACAGTTCTAGAAAGGAAGAAGAGCTGGGTAAAGACTGGATGTGGGGCTATTTAGATTCTTTGATGATTCCCTGACCCCATAAGGTTACTGTTGATGGGTTCACTCCTAAACCTCAAACAGTGACCAAGGGTTAGGACACAATTATGAGTTACTTCCCTAATCTCATTTTGTGAACCAGAGCTGAGTTCCAACTATGGGTGGTCTGTACTTTAAATGGCATTCAGTATACAAATATATATATATATATATACATATATATATGTGTGTGTGTATAATGTGTGTGTAATATTTATGATAGCACTTGAAAAAGTCAAGATAATTTTTATACTAGATACTTTTGAAATGTGTATGTGCCAATGAAATAAAATATGTTTCAGTGTAAAAATTATGTTTAGATATATAGTGTTGATAAAACAATACAATTCTTAAAGACCTTTTTCTGGTGCCAAGTATGAATGACTGTGCTGCTGAAACATAGATTTAGGTTATGCCAAATTCCATGTTTCAATGTGGGACATGAAGGTATTGGGACAAAGGAAGTTATAAATCAAGGCAGTATTCAAATTCATCAGTGGAAACATTAAGTGTGTGAGCTTTAGCAAGGCAGGGAAACATAAACTGTCCAATACTCTTCAAATACTATCAGACAATAGTCTTAGGTTTTTGGTTGGTTGGAAACTGTAGATCTGCTTGTACATTCTGAAACAGTGACATAATGATCCAAAGATGTTAGCTATGTATGTGGGGAGCAGGGGCAAGAAATGACTCTTAAAGGGCTAGAGATGGCCCAAGATCTGGTTCTTACATTACAAGATTCCAAGCTCTCTACATCAATAGCCTTCTGATCAGCTCATCAGCTATGCTTAAGGCTCAGAAGAGACTGGAGTTTTCCTTGGGAACTTCATTTGCAGTGTGCTTCCTAAAATTTAGTTGTTAAGATTAAAAAAGCCCTTGCTATACAGCCTTTCAGTATAAGCTTCCTTGTAATCTTAGGTACTTACAGAAAAAAGGGGCTCTTCTAGTCTTCTAAGTTACTGTATAATTGTATTCTAAGGTGATATCTTAATTTTCCTTCTTTATACAATTTTATTTAATCTTAAATCACATTATACTTATGTGTGAATATATAAGTAGTTTCCAAGTTATGAGGTTAGTATTTAGCCTTTTATTCATTTCTCATTTTTATATTTAGAAGAGTTTTTTTTCAAAGCAAAGATTTTATGCTCCAGTTTTAAGCTTCAGGCAAAGTTAATCCTTTTTGTGAGTAAGATACTCCAGCAGTGTGGGAAGGCGTCTGACACTACAGTGAGGAAACAGCCACATTGGGAGAAAGAGGTATCAGATCCACAGCCTGGCGCCCTCTCCCAGTATGTTTTTGAATTTGGAAAATCATTTTACAACCCTCTAGCCTCAGTTCCACTGTGGCAATTGGGAATGAAGTGTTTCATATTTCTTCCTGTAGAAGCAAAAATTACTTATAAAGATGTTTTGCAACTAGAGTGCATCAAAGAAATACCAAACACTACTATTATTTCAGTCACGAAATTACTCCTGGGAGGAGGTATTTTAAGACAATATATTTCAGAGGAAGTAACAACATGGCAGCTTCTCACCAATATTGGCCAGTAATTCTTTTGTCACCGGAAGTATGTTTCACGTCTTTGGGATGACATGGAGATTATAATGAATCATTTTGTTTTGCTTTATCTAATAGTTGCATAGTATCTCTAGGATATAATGTTCAACAGTGAACAACGATAAGCAGAACTGTAGCAGGAGAATTACAGGATGCCAATGTTCAGTATTCAGTAGTGATATTAGAGAAAAGGATTTACGAATTACAGTGAGGGCATGCTAAAGGTTAAATAATAGTTTTTTTGAAACTTGCTTCCTACATTTCAAAAAAGTATTGCCGCGTTGTCTCCCTGGGCAAGAACAGAAGTTTTTCTTTCTTTCTCCCCTTTCCCCAGCTTCTCAAAATATATCTATAGTTAGTCTTGTTCTTATCTTTCTTTTCTTGTGAGCAGGATAACAATTTTAGCAGACAAGGACCTTAAAATTTCCAATCTTGTCCTGTATGAATCCCTGAAAGGAGACAGGCACTATTATTAATTCTACAGTATACGGGGCATAGGTTTTATTGGTTTAAACATATGACTTCTTATTTTTAGTAAACTGAGGGCTGCCTGCACACCCCTCCCCTTCTAGTCTCTCCAGAGTACTCAGACCTGCTCATGCTTCCCTGCCTTAGTTCTCCTCCATGTCCCTCTCTCCCCTTCAGATTAGCTGCCATGGCCAGAGTCAGGGAATCCCTAGTTTTGCTTCTGTTGACCTTCATGTAGCCAGGCTCCGCGTCCAGTTTAAGCCAACTCCGAGTCAGACCAGTTCCTCACCCACTGTCTTAATTTGGGATTGGTTGGATTTTGAACCTAGAGATCCAATCAGAACTTCCGATGTTGGACTAGTTGGAGTCAGAATCCCCAAGCTCAGATTGAGCCCAATAATGGAAACCAAGCTTTGCTCTTTGGCTCAGAACTGTCATATTTGGCAACGGCAACCGAAGAATGGAATTCTGGGAGCCTGTACAACTCCAATGTACCAGGCGCTGCAGCATTTCGAAAGAGTGAAGCATATCGTAGTTCACACGGATTCTGAACGCAGAACATTCTGACTCAGCCGAAGAGATGAGCACTATTATTCATCTTCTTTGCAATCTACAGTTTTATGATTCAATAAAACATGTAAATCTACTTCTGAAAGTATTGACTTTTCCTGTGCTATCCCAAATGAAGCTGCCTTCTTCACAGCGATGCTTAATAAATGACTGCTGAATTGAGTGAATGCATGGATAAACACAGTTGTCAGATATGGCCCTGAAGAGGTGAAATGTTTAATTTAGTACGTATATTCACTTTGCATTTTGTTAATCAGAAGCTACAGACTGGGGCTGCAAGATAACCTTTGCTAATGAGAGTGACATTGCATACACAAACAACGGAAGCCTCCTTTCCAGGCTTGTAAAATGTTTTCATTTTACAACCAAATTTGATTTGTCCTGCCACATTTGTATTGCTCCGCTCATTACTGTTAATAGCTGACTTTTTCTTTTCCTTAAAAAAAAAAAAAAAACCAAACATTTCTATTTAGATCATGAGCTAAACTGTAACTTCTTCAGCCAAAGATATTTTTATTTGTTTGATGTGATAATTCCCTCCAGAGAAAAGAGTTTGGAAGCCTGGAAGTTAGGCTCCAGAATGTAGGTCAGGGTAATTTTAGTTAAGTCATGGCAGGCGTCTTGGAAAATATTACATGGTAGCTGTCCATGGGCCCACAGTGAGTGCTGTTGGAGGCTATGTGTGGGGAAACTCATCTTCAAATGCATTCGCAGTGGTACAGTATTATAGCTAGTTATCTTAATGTCAAAACCATTTCACAGAGCAGAACTGGAGTGGTGAAGATGTTTTGCATATTTGATGGCCAAACTGGGACAAAGTTTAATACTGCTGACTCCCAGGCCAAAGTGTCTTTAAATTCAAGGGGCATAAATAACACTTTGCCCCAAGCCTCATGCTTAGCCTGTGGGCTCCTAACTCATGTGCAGTCAGAACAGATTTGCTCATGTTTGGAATCCATGATGATGACCACCTGTGTTTTAATGAGGCCTGAGCCATGCCCTGCTAATTACAAAGGTACGGGCATCTCCTTCCACAGCTGCATCTGAACTTTAGCTTAGAATTAACTCTGAAAGCAGGAAATGCATGCAAAACAAGAGGCATAGACAGATGTAAATACTTCGCAGTTGTTCTCAACGTTCCTAACTCTTTGACCCTTCAATGCAGTTTTTTCATGTGTTGACACAATCATAAAATTCCTTCAAAGTTTTGCTACGGTTATGAATTATAACGTAAATATCTGATAAGCAAACCATCAAGGGGTCACGACCCACAGGTTGAGACCCCTGCTTTACAGGTTCCTTTAACTCTGTTAGACCCGCAAGAAAAACCTGTACACAAACTGTGCATCATGCAACAGGATCTGAAGCTTAGTGTTTACATTAAATGTTTGTGTAAATAAAGTGCACACAATGGATGATCTCTCTATTTATGTGACAGCTGCTTAGCATTTTTCTGTGTGTAACTTCCTATTCGGACATTCATTCTTTCAGGGACATACATCAGGAGAGAGATACACAACAGATAAGAAGAAGACTCAAGCTTGAAAAATTTACTTTAACACAGTATAAATGCTACTTAAAATTACCCATTCCACATTATAGACAACTAGAGGTGTTTCCCCAAAGAACTGAATTAAACTGTCATCATCTGAAGATTTATTATACAAGCAGTGAAAATAGACGGTTAATATGATCTTAGAAGCCAACTGAATTTGAATATAACACTCAACAACTTTAAATGACTATGAATATTTTTCATTGTTTCAAAAGAAAAAATGAGAAATGCAATTAATATGGCTGAACTCTGCAGGATAAATATTATTATTTAATGATGTATAAAACAACTCCATTCTAACAGCTCCATGCTGGGCTTATAAATGAAAAGAATACAGATTTATGTTTATGTAAGTATGTATTTAGGACAGTTAGCTCTTAATTTTGAGCATGTGGAATTGTTTAACTTCCTCACCTATTAAACTAATGTTTTGGGGGACTTCATGCATGTCACATAGTCTTCAAAGCTCTAAGTGTCACAGAGAATAAATAAGGATTGAAATGGAAATGTATCCATTTACTGAGGACTGCTCCCCTTGTTCACCTCACTAATTCTACTAATGCTGAAGATATGTCGTGATAAGTAATGATGTGGTTGGCACTGTTGAGTGGGCACCTGCCATGGTCAAAAAAGCTACCTGGAACTCAGCGTATCTGCACCTGGATGGCATGATCTCATCCTCTGGAATTACATCTGACTCCAGAGCCAGGCACTGAGCGCACTTGTGTGTCGTTATATTTCTATCCAATGCCCGTTCTGCGCTTCACTGTTCTTCCAGAGAGGTGAACCCAGGTCTGCCTTCATGTTTTATGCACATTCTCCAAGGCCTTGGTTCCTTTTAGCTTTTCCTTGTTTTTATCTTGCTCCTTCCACCTTCTCTATGGTTTTGCATGACTGACTTGTACTTTTCTGGAACATTTTCTGTCTGTCTGCTTGTCTGTCTGTTTGTCTATCTATCTAACTCTCATTCTACCTCAACTTCTAATCCCCTCTCTCTTTAAAAACATAGAACTTTTTGGCAGTGCTCAGAACTACACCAATCACCTCCTGCTTGCTAGGCAAGGGTTCTGCCACAGAGATTCTAGAACATTTTCTTTGCATTTGCTCCCTAGACACAAAGTGTTTTGTTTTGTTTTTTTTGGCACTTATTTCTTGGTCTAATTGCAATTACTTTTTCTATCAAACTAAATGTCATGTGAATACACAAATGTATAACTATTTTCACGTGTTTCCTATACTGCCTTGAGAAGTCCTTTCAAGAAAAATTTTCAAAGAAGACACACATCCAAGAGAACACACAGGATACTTCTTGCCTTATATATTGGTGGTTTTTGCTTTTAATGTCTTTAACATTAAGTTTTTCACCTCCATATTTTTAAAGAAGAAATTTACAAGTAAATAGGAGCAGTACTTTTGAAAAAAAAACTATTCTATATTACATCTGACTGCAGTTCCCTCCACTTCTTCCAGTCCCTCCCCCCCTCCCTCCATCTAGTCCTCCTCCTTTTTTTTTCAGAAAACAGAAGGCCTCCCAGGGATAGCAATGTGCATGGTGCAATAGACTAGGCATCTCCATTCATACTAAGGTTGGATGAGGCAACCCGGTAAGAGAAAACGGGTCCCCAAAGTAGGCAGAAAATGTCAGAGATAGCTCCCATTCCAACCGCTAGGAGCCCCACAGAAGACCAAGCCACACAACCATAGAATATATGTAGAGGGCCTAAGTCATACCCATGCAGGCTCCTTGGTTATTAATTCAGTCTCTGTGAGTCCCATTTAGCCCAGGTTAGTTGATTCTGTGGGTTTGCTTGTGGTGTCCTTGACCCCTCTGGCTCCTATCGTTCTTCCTTCCACCACTTCCTCGGGATTCCCTAAACATTCCCTCATGTTTGGCTTTAGGTCTCTGCATTTGCATCCATCAGTTCCTGGATGAAGCCTCTCTGATGATGATTACTATGCTCTTGTCTACAAGTAGAGCAGAATATAATTAGGAATCATTTCATTGGCTCTTTTTTTTTTTTTTTTTGGTTTGTATTTGGCTCTATCCTAGGTCTCTGGACTATCCATCTTCTGGTTCCTGGCCCTACAGGCAGTATCAGAGTGTTCTCCTAAAAGTGTGGGTCTCAGGCTGCACCAGTCAGTCATTGGCTGACCATTCCCACAATTTCTGTGCCTTCTTAACCCCAGCACATCTTGCAGGCAGGACAAATTATAGATGGAAGATATTGTGGCTGGATTGGTATCCTAATCCTCTACTGGAAATCTTGCTTGGTTACAGGAAATGTTCTGTTCAGGTTCCATATCCCCCATTATTAGGAGTCTTAGCTAGGGTCCCTTTGTAAATTCCTGGGAGTTTCCATTGCATTAGGTTTCGATCTCACCCCTGAAATGTCCCATAATCCCACTGGTGTCTTCCATTAGGATTTACCTCCATTGTTTCCTGACATGATTCCGCTTGTTCTTTCCCCACCATGTGTCAACTCCTTGAGCCCTTCTTGTTACTTAGCCTCTCTAGGTCTATGGGTTGTAGTTTAATTATTGTTTATAGCTAATATACACTTATAAATGAATGCATACCATATTTGCCTTTCTGGGTCTGGGTTACCCCCTGGGATAAATCCTACTTGACCATGGTGGATGATGTTTTTGATTTATTCTTAGATTTGATTCATGAGTATTTTATTGAGCATTTTTGTATCAATAATCATGAAGGAAACTGGTCCATAATTCTCTTTCTTTGTGGTTTGGATATCAGAGTAACTGTGGCATCACAAAATGAATTTGGCAATGTTCCTTCTGTTTCTATTTTGTGGAATAATTTAAATATTATTGGTATTAGCTCTTCTTGAAAGTCTGGTAGAATTTGGAGATGAGGGGTGGTGTTGTTGGGGAAAGCTGGGCCAGCTCTGAGAAAGTGTTGGACGTCTGAGGGCAGGATCTGGCTTGGGGTTCTGGATACAGGTGTGGCCTCAGGTAGAGCAGGGAGCTTCTGCCAGAGTCTGATAAAAGCAGTTCTTATAGAATAAGAACTTGGAAAATTAGTGTCTTATGGGAAATATAATACTTGGGAAAAAAAGTTTCTGATGACTTACTTCCAACCTCAACTGGGATGTACGGGCAAGGAATATTATTTTGCTGTTATGAAGCTAAGTACACATACACGTTTGTATAATTTTGTTTCTCAGTGCATCTAATATACCTCTGTAAATATCTAGGTAATCCAGTAAGTAAAAACACTACAATGTTGTAGGAGGTGGTTCTGATGCTTTGATAGGGAATATACATGTGAATACTGAAGGTCCTGTTTCCCAATTGGTTCTTGATCTATCAATAAAGATGCCAGTGGCCAATGGCTGGGCAGAAGAGGCAGGACTTCCAGGTTCCCATAGGCAGTCTAGATGCAGGAGGAAGAAAGGGATTTCTCATGCTTCAGTGGGCGAATCCCAGCCATGTGAGATCTTGGGTAGAGCGGTCATTGGCTGTTTCCCCAAGCGGGAGGTTAGAAACACAACTAAACTGAGGGACCATGTAGGGTATTGAGCAAGAAGAAGGTTACCAGGCAACTAAGCTAAGGGCAAATTTAGAGTTGTCAGCCAGGAATACTGGAGGAAAAGGAACACTAGTCTCAGGAGGCTAAGAAAAGCCTCAGACATTGAAACATGCTAGCTGTGGGAGGCTTAGAAACTGCCCCACCTGGGGATCTAGCCAATATACATACAGCTACCAAACCCAGACAATATTGCTGATGCCAAAAGTGCATGCTGACAGGAGTCTGATATAGCTGTCTCCTGAGAGGCTCTGCCAGAGCATGACAAATACGGAGGCGGATGCTCGCAGCCAACCACTGAATAGAGAACAGAGTCCCCAAAGGAGTTAGAGAAAGGATTGAAAGAGCTGAAGGGGTTTGCAACCCCATAAGAACAACAATACCAACCAACTAAAGCTCCCAGGGACTAAACCATAATCCAAAGAGTACACATGGACAGACCCATGGCCCCAGCTGAATATGTAGCAAAGGATGGCCTTGTTGGACATCAAGGAGAGGAGAAGCCCTAGGTCCTGCCAAGGCTCAATGTCCCAGTGTAGGGGAATGTTAGGGCAGGGAAGTGAGAAGGGGTAGGTGGATGGGGGAACACCCTCATAAAAGCAGGCGGAGTGGGGATGGGATAGGGGTTTATGGATGGGAAACCGGGAAAGGGGATAACATTTGAAATGTAAATTAAAAATATCCAATAAAAAAAAGAGCCCAGCCACTGAGACATAAGGCAGGTTAAAATGATCTCTCTCTCTCTCTCTCTCTCTCTCTCTCTCTCTCTCTCTCTCTCTTTCTCTCTCTCTCTCTCTGTGTCTGTTTGTGTGTGTGTGTGTGTGTGTGTGTGTGTGTGTGTGTGTGTGTGTGTGTGTGTGTTTCATCCTTGGATTCAAGGGAACTAGAGCAGTAGCTGGTAGCTCGGTCCACCTAGAGCTTAAAGCAAGGTAACAGAAATTACAAGCTACACAGTGTTCATTTGTAAACTATTTCATGAGTAGGCATGTAAACATTACTTGGTGTTTTATGGTTTATTTTTTAACTTCAGAAAGCTTATATCACATAATAATTAAAAAGAAAAAACCCTTTTGATTCCAAAATTAGTTATTGTCTTTTATTGGCAAGATGACTCAGTGAGTAAAGGGGGGCTTGCCTCTATACATGACACCTGAGTTCAGTCTCTGGTACTCACAGGGTGGAAGGAAAGGGCTGACTTTCAAAGGCTGTCCTTTGACATTAATACACACACACTTGCACATGAATGCCCCCCTCCACATACACACAAATATAAAATTATTTAAACTAGTTATATCTTAAATTAATTCACTATTCTACCTTTTTTCCTCATATGTATGATAAATCTTTACAGTGGTGTGATGTAGTCTGATATGATCCTTATATATAAAGTACATAGTGCTTGCAACTATCCTTATCACTGTAGCCTTCTTCTCATTTCAGTTTAAAAGTAGAGTTTTCCATCATTCCAATGACTAGATTGCATCAACAGATATTCTTTGTCATTCATTATACAAATTTTCAATATCTTTTCCCCAGGATTTAGGGAAAAGAATTTCCTAGAACTCCTTACCAGTAGTAGAGAGAAAGAAAACAATTGTGCTGAAGTCTCTTATTAGAATACTTAGCATTCGTATTGTTTGAATTTTATTAAGTCATATGCTTTCTGTGTTTGCCATTGTGTTTAGATGGGAGCAACAGTCAACAGAACCCAGTATGTTTAAGAAGAACATTTAAAAGCAGAGTATTGCTGTACAGGGTCATTAGAAGAGCCACTAGGGAGATAGAGCATGTGCAGAACGAAGCTCACTCATTTCCTCGTGGCTATAAAACTAAAGTTCAATTTGACTAAAGACACGAATGAGGTATCTGAACAGTATAGTATAAGAACACTGTAAAAATTTAGGGGAAATTTCTTAGGACATTGGAATAGATAGGTTGTCTTTGAACATGACTCCGAAAGCTCAGAGAAGGAAATGAAAGACAAATAAATGGGAGCCTATCAAACAAAAGAAAGCTTTTACTCAGTGAAGGAATTAATTAGCAGAACCCACAGAAAAAGAGAATATATTTGCAAGCTTCACATCTCATAAGGAGAAGGTCACCAAACCGTATAAGGACTTTCAGGAAGTCGACTGCAGCATAACCTGATTACAACTGGAGGAATCACAGAAAACGTAAATCACAGGCCTGTGAAAGTCAGAATGGTTGTCATGAACATAACAAGTGGTTAGTACTGATGTGGATAGGGAGAAAATTGGATAATTACACACCTTTGGTATGGTATTAATTAGTATTGTCATTATGGAAAATACGTGGAGGTTCCTTAACACTTGATCCATCAATCTTATTCCTGAATATATGTCCAAAAGAAAGGAAGTCAAAACGTCAGAGTGACCCTTCTTTCTATGTAAGCAGTATTCACAATAGGAAATGAATAGAGGCAACCAACCAAAATGTTCGTCTCCTAACATTATGAATACTATGGAAGAATTGTATAGCCACAAACAAAGAACGAAACTTTAATTTATGACAACATGAATGGAAATTGTGTGTGTGTGTGTGTGTGTGTGTGTGTGTGTGTGTGTGTGTCTAAGTCTAATCATTGGTTATTGATAACTTTTCAACTGATACCTAAATTAGTCAAAGTTGAGAATTTTTGAGGTTCACCTTATTAGACACATAGAATGATGCACCCTGGCCCAGAATCACAGCTGTACATCAAAAGGCCCAGGCTATCCCTTTGCACATCAACATTCTAGAAGCACCTTTGAAAAATTTCAACACTGGTGTACATATGAATTCTATGGAGGAATTACATTTTCTGGTCCTAACTCCAGGGTTTCACATTCAGCAAGCTCCTGATGAATCTGGACCATTGACATTTACAAGAAAGTTCACAATCCTGCTGGTACAGGATTACACTTCTGGGCTGTAGAATCCACAGTACTAATTACTAAGAATGGGGGTGTGAACAGACATGCTTTTTCATGGTTTAAATGCAAAAAGGATGTTGAGGGGACACAGGGGCAATTACTCTTCTCCCATTTGTACACTTTGATGACAGCTAGCTTTTGGTTGAGGGGATAATACCTGGAGTGGAAAAAAAAAAGGTTTGAAGAATCCTCTGATACCCATGAAAAGGAAGGATGCATCTTTTAATGTGGGAAGCTGCATCCCCCAAATAGAGGCAAATCCAGTCTGTCAGATTTGAGAGTCTCAGGCCCAACTTATTACTGTACACTTGGAACAATATTTGAGTAGAATAAAAAGAAGTCTCAGTGGAAAGATGATTCAGAGAAAATGGATTATAAAGGAATCACTGAGTTGTTTTTAAGTGCCCATGGGTTTTCTTGTTGCTGGAATTCTGTTTACACCATGATAGCATAGTCCTTGTGTCCTGTGGATTTTTAACATAAAAACTCTTATTTGAAGTAGAGTGGATGGGAAAGAACTAAAGGATAAGATTTGCATTCTCATAAGTGTTAGGTGCGTAGTCAACACTGATCAAAATGACTTCCATATGAAGAAGAACTATTGGAGAATTGAATGTATTGTATGGGGGCTTTGACTGCTATAACTCTCTGGAACACTTTGCTAACTTAGAGGCAGCAGAAAATTAAGGCATCTTCTCTGTTTGACTCTTCTTCTCCCCCTCCCCCACATGGTGAGGCTCATTATGTTTTACCATTAACACTAATGGGATTTAATGTACAGTGGGACAAAACAAACTCCTGACATTGGAAGCTGATCGTGATTATAAAGCCAATGTTTGGAAATGATAAAACATATACTTGTCACGAAATATTTGACAAATTTTCTTAAATTCCCCTAAGATTTTCATTTATGTGCTTTATTATTTCAAGTCAATGATCCTTAGAACTCATTGGCACAGCAAAATAATATCTAATAGTTATGTTTTGCTTAATTTTTTTCTGATTGAATGTAGAACATGATCTCTGCTTTTTTGCTTATGAACCCCCAAGTCTTAAAATAGGTGTATTCTTCATACACATTTATCTGATGTTTCTCAAGTCAGAGCTTGTTCACATGCACCTATAGATTTTATCTAGAGCCTGGTTATAAGTCAAGTGAAATAAATATATTAATTTGGCACAAAAAAAGGCCACCAACTTTATAACTGTTCAGTTCAAGAAAGAGCAGAATCTTGAGGAAGTCAATGAATAATAAAGCTAGCAAGAGGAGAAACTGTAGTCAGATGGGGACATTAAAAAAGTCAAGAAATGAAGACAAAAGTTTGAGACAAAGGGCTGCAATCAACAGGTAGAGAAAGGAATGACAAGTGCTCACCAATACCTGGTGTCAGAAAAGACTTGGATATAACAACACAAAAGGATTGAAAGAGATGGTGGACAGACTGCATGAGGACAAAGTAGTGACATCTATACCCAGGATAACTAAGGGAGTCAGGCTGTGCCTAGGTTTCAATGATAGCACTGCTTTGCAACAGGAGTAAAGAAGGCACAGGAGGTATAGAAATGTTACTTTTCTTGTGATGGGGTTTTGAAAATATATGTCCTTATCAAAGAGAAATAATATTGAAGGCTAGGTTGGGAAACACAATTGTGCCTTTCCATACATTTGATAAAAGGAGCCACAAAGAAGTATTTAGAGTGCTCAGAGTGGGCATTTTGCCACAAAGTATTGAGGTAGATTCCTTCACAGTAAAAACAGTTCCTAAGTCAAACATTTTCAGAGCAGGTCTTCAGGAGAAACTTCCACTTTGCTATTTAGATATTTGTCATTGGGGTTAGTTCTATGTGTTTGACTTGTGCATCTTGATTTATGCAGTGAGTCAATGGCTTTCTTATATACTGCTGTGTGACACGAATGGAGAATGTATGTGAAAAGTCTGGCAGAAAATTGCTCAAAAATATTTGTATTTCTTATGAATACTTCAAATAAAACTTGCTGAGAATCCTTTTCATTTAATTGTTTTGCTTTTCACCTCCTATGTCTTCCCTTATGTAAGCATCAGATTATTGTGTAGGCTTATAGTTTTCAAAACCAGCTTTAATAAGTGCACTTAAATGCTTTAACCTCCCTTAATGTTGACCACCCTCCAAAGGTAGTGGAAAGGAAAGGTTAATAGGGCAAAGGAGGATGTGGACAGGCTTAGAAATAGTTCTTTGGGTGAGATTCCAAACTGCATTGTCAGGGTATCAGCAGTTCAGTTCAGAAGAATCAGGAGTGGTGACTTGATCTCTTTGCAAACACCATTCACAAATCAGCAACGTCAGTTCGATCCAGAAGAAACTGCATAGCTCTGCCAATCGGCTCGGATCTTCAGAAGCATCAACAAACTGCTGCAACACCACCGGAAGTTCTTTGGTGCACTTCTCTTTATGAAGTCATTACAAATGATGGGCAGCAGAGTGGCAAGGTGAACCAGTACCACATAGCACCATCCTCTGTCTCTTTGGTTATATTTATACCCTTTCCAAACATCACATATTCTCTTAAGTGTTCGTTGCAGCAAACCATCACATGAAGCTTTCCAAGCTAGCTTCCAGGAAAAGAAACAAAACAAAACAAAACAAAACAAAAAAAACCCAAACTAAACAAAACAAATCACTTGTCTGTTCTCAGCAAAACATCGTCTCATGTGTCTGCTTCAGCAAAAATACCCTCTCATAAGAAAGGTTCCAGAAAAACATCAAATGACACAACCGAGTCTCCAAAGAAAACAGATTTCCACTTCATTCTTCTGCTCTTTTATAATAGCTGAACCACAGCAATGATGGCTTTGTCATGTGTGGGTAGCTTGCAAACTACAGGAAGAAAGGTTACACTGGGAGTCATGGTGACACTGTGACATTGTTAAGGTATAGTACATGGCCTTGCACTGTAATATACCATAAATTTTGGGAAGTAAGATGATCGTGGAATCCTTGCCTCCCGAGTCTGGCTTTCCTAATCATTTTTCTCTTTTTGCCTTATGGGAGTACCTGGATATTCTTAGGCCCTATGCAATGTAAATTCACATTCCTCCAGTACATCTACTTCCAAGTTGGGCCATGATTAAGTGGGCTTAACATTTATTTGTCTCCAGAGGTTCAAATTCCACTTTGTCTTGCTTATGCCAGTCTTCTGGCCTAAGTAGATCTTCCCTATTTTCTGTTAGCACCTGCTTCCCCTCGTCCATAATTTATCAGCTTCCACTTATAACGGTCATAGTAATTAATGAAAGTTTCTTCAAATAGATTTTTGTGATGACATAAAAGTGCATCTGATTCTCTAGTTCTAAGTGAACATTTATCCTCACATTTGAAACAGTCCTGGGCATATGTAGGTATCTCTCAGGTGGAGACCATGCTATGTGCTCATGAGACCCTAGGTTTGGTCTGTGGCACCACCATTTTGGAGAGAGATGCTTCATGTGCTGAGTAGAAACAGAATGGATTAATTCAATGGGTCCACAAAAGACAATTGGTTTAACTGTTGGAGCATTTATATTGCTGCTATCACAGAAGTGAAGCATATCTAGAACTAAAAGCTGCAAGCATTTGTCTCACTGGAAGGGTTCTGCTGAGAGTGACTTGATGCTATGCCATGCCTCTGTGGATGGGGACCCTTTTCATGGCAATAATAGAGGGAAGGCCAAGTGTGAACTAAACAAATAACACTTGGGGGCTGGGCAATATGTGTTCAAACTGTTACTTTCTAGTGAGCTCTGGGAAGCATTTGGAAGCCACCATATCATCAAGTCAGAGATGACAAAGGTACCAATATATAACTGGGGTTCCTACTGTGTACTTTCTGCAAAGATGATCTTAATGCAAGTGAGCCCCATGGAGATCATTACACCTACCTCATTTTTTACCTCCCCGAATGGGGGAGACTCTGAACCTCTATACTTTGTTCCTCAGTCCTCAATACCTTAACCCCCTTTCACTGTGCAGCTCTTATCTCTAATGACTCCTGGTTCATGGTTACCTCTTTGAAATTTTTGTTGACTCACTACTCCTGACACTTCTTGCCTTTCTTGCCACTTTGCATCTTGTAGTCTGTGCTTATGAATTTATCCTTCAGTTACTTGCTTTTTGTACTTAATTGCCTTGCAAACTTATGTTCACTCTTCTCCTCAAAGACAAGGTTATTTATTATCTCTTACAGCATCCAATGCTCTCTGCTTCTGTGTGTGTTGACTTCTTTGGATGAAGCTTGTAACAAAAGTACCTTTCACTTCATGGAGAATGGAACTTCAGTGAGTAGATCATATCTGACATTTGGGAAACTTGGCTTGCAATATTAGACTGTGTTCCTGGAAGAAATACTGTATTCTGTAAATCAAGGTCTTTGTTTCCTAGGCGCGGAAAGTCAGAACCAGACAACTGAAGCACTTGTTCAAGGTCATGCAGAGTAGAAACTTGACTAGATATCCAGACACAGAGGCTGGGCTCTTTTAGCTGTAAAGTGCTCTTTCCCTGATAAAGGTCAGATGCAGCTACCCTGGCTGGCAATTAACTTTCCTGGGTCGAATCCGAGCAAGTTCCCTTAGCAAGTCCTGCATCACAAAAGAGGAGACAGTGCACTATGAACACAGTCTGAAATTAAACTGAAAGGAATATGGCACAACTTTTAAAAATGTTTAATTCCATAAAACTCAGTGGATCAAAGTAATTATGGAGCAATAAAAGGGGAGTTGAAGCCTCAGATGAGCCTGGGGAAGAGATAAGCTTAGACCTCTTAGAGCACACACTGTTCTTCCTACAAAACATTTTTATGTTTTGTTTTCTATTGTGTAAGTTTTATTAAACTGGCTGGGTTGCACACAAAGCCATGGTAATACAATGTGCATGCAATTTATTCATGAACACATCCTTTCTTACATGAGGAAAAGCATCTATTTAAATAACAAAAATGTTACCCCAAAACTTTTAGAGGTTATGTTTAGTTAATTATCCTCACAGTATATTTAGAGAGTAGAATTTTATTTGTATTAACATTTTTGTATGTTTATGTTTAAATAACTACATTTCTCCTTTTACATGTCCAATGCAAGATATATAAAGAAAATTTTGTTTGTTAAAAGATTTTGCTCCTAACACTAGATGGAATTTTTATGATTCTGTTGGAAGAATTGGTAAAAAAAAATAATTCTGTGGATATGAGGGCACAATAGAATCTGGCATTCCATCCACAAGTAGCAGGATTGGGAAATAGTGGAAAGATTTCTTTTTATTGTGAGTTAGTTCAAAACAAATCAGCATGTAAAATAATCGACATTTTCTAGAAAATTATAAAACTTTCCAATCTTCTACTTTCAGAGACTAAAACTATTCAATAATTGCAATAAGAAGCATTGATTAATATTTTTATAGGATAGCTAATTAATAAACTGAAATGAAGAAGGTAGGAAAGAAGGAAAAATGTCACTGTTAGTGAGAAGAGGAACTGTGACAAAAACGGTAATGGAGCACACTCTTAGAGGAAATGTGTGTGTGTGTGTGTGTGTGTGTGTGTGTGTGTGTGTGTGTGTGGTGTGAATGTATGTGTATGTTTTGAGTTTTACATATCATGTTTTGATCATATTCACTCATGCCCTTGTTTTCTCAGAAAGAAAGAAAGGAAGAAAGAAAGAAAGGAAGGAAGGAAGGAAGAAAGAAAGAAAGAAAGAAAGAAAGAAAGAAAGAAAGAAAGAAAGAGAAAGCAAGCAAGCAAGCTATGAAGAACAATTTTTTTTCCGTCCCAAATATTTTTGGCTGTGTGGTCTTGCAATGGAACAAGGTACAATCACTAGGGCTTCACTCTGAAGTGTAACCATACTTTTTTGCAACTTTATTTGGTTTTTATATCTACCACCCTCCTCCACACCACTCCTTTCAAACCTTCCAATACTGGGTAAGTGAGAAGGAGGGTTAGAGGGTAAAGGCACTTTCTGTTGATTGGAATGTCGAGTTCCTAGGAGCAAGTCCAATCTTCATCATGAGGGGATCTACAACCAGTAATTCAGTAAATATCAATCCAGCAATTCAGCAAAAGCAGCAAATCAGCAAACACAAGAGCAGGAACCGGCAGCAATGGAGGCAGAACCAGGGGGAGCATGAAGTGGAAACCTAAGGGTCCTTTGGAAAGTCAGTGGGATGGTGTTTTGCTGAGGCAAACATGTGAAGGAACATTTTGTTCAAGTGCACGCAGGTGTGAAAGGCGAAGGCCAACTCATGAAGGAATGTTTAGCTGAAGCAGACGCAGGAAAAGGATGTTCTGTTAAGGCAAGCACATAAAAGGGCATGTGGTGAAAGATTCTTTGCTAACAACACACATATATTGGTCAGTCTTACACTGTGTAGTTGAGCTGCGTTTGTCAGGACACCATAGAGAAAAACACACCCAAAACCGTCGCGTGCTGCAGTTTCTTGTCAATTTTGCAGACTCAGGCTGATGGGATGCACATGCTGAGGCAAGACACCTGCTGAGGCAAGACACCTGCTGAGGCAAAACAGGTGCTGAGGCAAGACACATGGTGGTCACATGATATTAGGAGGGTATAAATAGAACTTGAAGGCCTGTGACAGAGGCTGACCTCCTGGCATCCTTCTTGGCCCCTCCTACTGACTGTAGCCAAGGCTGAGGCCTGGCTGTCTCTGCTAGGCAGTGCTACCACTGCTGATTTGTGTTTGCTATCCCAACTCTACCGGACTGGACTGATGGTGTAGCCATGAAGTGTTAACGAATGAGTCAAGTTGCCATTGTTAACCTCCTGGTTTCCAGACTACTCATGTCCAAGTGAATGAAGGACCTCCACATGAAGCCAGATCCACTGAATCTCATAGATGAGGAAGTAGGAAATACTTTTGAACACATTGGTACAGAAGATAAGTTCTTGAACAGAATACTAATGGCTCGGCTCTAAGATCAACGCTTGATAAATGTGAACTCATGAAACTTTAAAGCTGTAAGACAACAGACACTATCAAAAGGACAAAACAGCAGCCTATGGATTAAGATAGGATCTTTATCAACCCTACATCTGAAAGAGGGCTAATATCCAAAATTTACAAAGAACTCAAGAAGTTAGACACCCAACAACCCAAATAACCCAATAAAAATGGAACATAGAGTTAAACAGAATTCTCAACAGAGGAATCTTGAATGATGGAAAAGCACTTAAAGAAGTGTTCAATGGCCATAGTCATCAGGGAAACAAAACAACTTTGAGGTTCTACCTTACACTGATCAGAATGGCTAAGATCAAAAGCTCAAGAGACAGCACATGCTGGCGAGGATTGTGGAGCCAAGGGCACACTTTTTCATTGCTGGTGAGTGTAAACTTGTTCAACCCCTTTGGAAATCAATTTAGCTGTTTCTCAGAAATCTAGGAAGAGTTCTACCTTGAGACCCAGTTATACTATTCCTGAGCATATACCCAAGAGATGCTTTAACATCCCATAAAGGTGCTTGCTTTATTTGTTATAGGCAGAAACTGGAAACAACTTAGATGTTCCTCAATTGAAGAATGAATAAAGAAAATTGGTACACCTTAGAATACTAGTCAGCTATTAAAAACAAGGCTCTGGCATTTTATACCCTCTTTGGGGTCTCCAGAATTTCAAAAATAAACTGTCTTCAGTTGACAGAGTCATCTTCTTGCCAGAGCACAAGACAAAGCATAGTCAGCTGCTGTAGACAATCTGAAGCAGCGTCATATCACCCACCTTGGATTAAAGCAAAAACATCCTGCCATGTTGCTAGTTCTTTACCTTTTCGCTGATGTCTTTATGTGCCACTGATGAATTCTGCTGCTGACTTCTCCCAGGGATCCTCTCTCAGCCTGAGAATCTGCCTTCCCCTTCCAGCCTAGCTATTATCTGTCAGCTATTTATTGAGCCAGTCAACGAGTGAGGAAGGTGAATGTTTACAAAATATAAGTCAGGCAATGATCCATAAGAATAACAATTCCAAAATTCTGGCAGGGCTCAGCTTTCTGCAGGCACAGCAATCAGCAACTGAATGTACATAAACAACTTTCACACAGCACACCGCAACGAACTGCCAGTGATAAACTTCCTCCAGGAAGGCCATACGTACTTGGATAAGGCCGCGCCTCCTAATTCTTCTCAAGTAGTGCCCCTCATGGCAATCATGATCAAGTATGTAAATATAACAGCTTCTGGGGGTTTATTCTTCTTCTAACCATCACATAATCTATATCTAAAAAAGTGTTAAATGGACAAAATAATGATAGAATTAGATGTATGTTAAACTTATTCCTATAAATGTCAAATACTCTTTTTTAAGTGGATGAAGTTGCAGATTTTAGACTAGATAAGTTTTCTAGTGGCGAGTGTGGCAGAGTAGCTAGTCAAGTAAAGCTAAGCAGGTAGAGTAAGCTGTGTCTAGACCCACTTTTGTGTGTGTGTTTGTGTGTGTGTGTGTGTGTGTGTGTGTGTGTGTGTGTGTAGGCACATTCTGTTAAGCAGAAGAGAAAAGATCTATTCTTCCGCATCCTAGAGTAAGAAGAAATGACACAAGCTTATAAATACCATCATCACCATATCACTGACATTATGGTTTTTATCTGTTTTCCCCTTACGTACTTAGGTATGTTAGGGAAGGAAACTCAGCAGGTGTGCTCGTAATGCATGTGCAGTAGATATGGGAAAGGATAAAGGAGGGACCAAAAATTGAATATCACAATGACATCACAGACATTCCTTAAAAATCCCTGACACATTACCTAGTGGGATGCTGGTCATCCTAAGTCAGTGGGCTTCTAAGTTCTCCTGACTTTACTAAATATTTGCTAAATATTTATTTAAGCTACATATATGTCTTGTATGATTTTTTCCCAAGAAGACAACAAAGAATATTTTCAGCCATGTAACAGAAAAGCAGGATAGGAACCATATGCTAATATAAAATTTTTGTTCCCTTCTATAGCTAAGTAAAATCTTTATAGAAGAAAGTCTACCATATGTGGAACACTTTTTAATTTTTTTTAATGGAGATAACAATTGCTTTATCATCCCTCTAGCAACTTTCATAGTTTGTCTTAAAATGATTTATTTGACTGATCAATAATGCTGTTTAATTGTTTCTGCTATGGGTGACCCTGCCTAGAACTGGAATTGGCTTCAGAACAAAGGAGCCTTATGTTTGCGATAAATACCAATAATATTGGGAGAAAGCAACATTATGAATAAAGAATAAAGATAGTTTTTCTCTGAAGTTCTAGGAGAGCCACTAATCAGAACACTAGTAAAAATTATTCTAGGCTTGATTTTGATGAGTGATGTTTTTGTCTTTTATGACTTTCAGCAAAGCTTATTTTGTAAGGGATAAACATATTACAAGTAGATGAAAACTAGAGGGGTGTTTTTAATTTTTTTCTTTAATTCAAGGTTTTCTATGTAGTCCAGGCTGTCCCTGAATGTAAAAATCTATCTCAGCCCTTAGGTGCTTGTATTTATAGCTCCTCACTGTCAACATCTGGATATTATCTCCAGATAATAATATTTCTTTTGGTGTTCAGATATGAATCTAGGTATTTAGTGTTGGATTTTAAAAGTTGGTAATGGAATGAACTAGAAAATATCATCCTGAGTGAGGTAACCCAATCACAGAAAAACACACATGGTATGCACTCATTGCATATAATATTGGATATTAGCCCAAAAGCTCGAATTACCCAAGATGCAATCCACAGACCACAGGAAGGTCAAGAAGAAGGATGACCAAAATGAGGATGCTCCCACTTCTTCTTAAAAGGGGAGAAAAAATATCCATAGGAGGGAATATGTAAGGAATGGCCATTCAGAGCCTGCCCCACATGTGGCCCATGTATATATACAGTCACCAAAACTAGATAAGATTGATGAAGCTAAAAAGTACATGCTGAAAGGGACCGGATATAGATCTCTCCTGAGAGACACATCCAGAGCATGTCCAATACAGAGGTCAATGCTAGCAGCAAACCTGAACTGAAAACAGGTCCTCCTTAGGGGGAATTAGAGGAAGGACTGAAAGAGCTGAAGGGGCTTGCAACCCTATAAGAGCAACAATGCCAACCAACCAGAGCTTTCAGGGACTAAACCACTACCAAAAGACTATACATGGACTGACTCAGGGCTCCAACTGCATATGTAGCAGAGAATAGCCTTGTTGGGGCACCAGTGGAAGGGGAATCCCTTGGTCCTGCCAAGGTTGGACCCCGAGTGCAGGGGAATGTCGGGGGTGGGAGATGGTAAGGGGAGTGAATGGGGGGGGGAAACACCCATATGGGGGAGGGGGTGGGAATGGGGCCTTATGGACAGGAAACTGGGAAAGGGAATACCATTTGAAATGTAAGTAAAGAAATATATCTAATAAAAAATAAATAAATAAATAAATAAATAAAAAGGAAAAAGAAAAAAAGAATATGGCATTACAAGAACAAAAGTCTGTTTTATGGATGACATTTTTAGGTTCTAACTGTATTTCTAACCTCTCAAATACATTCTTTAGTTAATAGTAAACCAGTTTATTCTAGGGCGTTGTGACTAATTATATATTTCTCACTTGTATGCCCTAGCCATTGCTGTAGCATCTTTCTGCATTCATTTCCCATAATGGAGATAAATGAGCAGTCACTCTAACTACTCAGTGAGGCTCCTTCTGAAGCATCTACCCTGTTAGGTGAGGCTAACACCGAAGTCCCGTTATTACACAGAGTGAATGTTCTGCTGTCTTGTTGTGCAAGTTGTGATTTTGTTTCCTTATAATAATTTACAATTGTGTTAGAAATAAGCCATAATGCAATTTTCTCCATTTGATACGAGCAATTTTCAGCAACGCAAGAGCTCTGATTGCAATGTTTTCCTTTAGTTGCTTAATATAAGATGGGCATCCTGCTTAATCAAATCCACAGCTTACCTCAGTGAATACAAATGTGATACATTATCTTTACATAAATGAATGTCAATATATTCCAAGGTAACAGCAGTAATTGCCTATTGATAGCAGTTTTGTAAGCCATGGGCTTTAGAAGAAAATGTACTTAATTTTTAATAATCGGTAACACTGTGGCTCTTTTAAGATGATGGTTTTCTAGTTCTCATACAGACTATAATATTATTGAATGAAGCTGGCAGACCCTCCCAATGGATAAAGACACAAAATGTAAACCACTGAGTAATAAGAGTTTTTAGTCTTTTGAAACTGAAATGGAAGTCATGCATTCTTTAGGAAACAATATAAAGATGTCATTGTCTGTGACAGACGCTTAGAAGTTGTTTCCATTCTCCATCTAAAGAGAGTAGAAACCAAGACATTGTCCTCTTTTTTTTTTTACGTCTTTTTTTCTTTATTAACTTGAGTATTTCTTATATACATTTCGAGTGTTATTCCCTTTCCCGGTTTCCAGGCAAAAATCCCCCTCCCCCCTCCCCCTCCCCTTCCTTATGGGTATTCCCCTCCCAACCCTCCCCCCATTGCCGCCCTCCCCCCCACAGTCTAGTTCACTGGGATTGTCCTCTTTTTTATAGCACAATGGTTTCCGATTTCACATGGAGGCTTAGGTTGGCAAATCAGTCTGAAAAATGCTCCAGGAAAAACACATTCCCTTTCTTCCCATCAGAATAGAAAAAGTGGATGTGCAGAATAGATCACCCCCTCCCACTGCCCTTTGTGATCTGAGTTTGGACAAATGAGTGACATACCATCACTATCTTATATAAAGGATAATATTGGAATTATATTCAGGTTATTGAAGTTCTGTTGCATATACTTGTACATGGTCTTACATGGCAGGCTAGATGTTAGACTACAATCTCAGAACGATTTTGAGGCATGAACAAGGTTGGGAAAGAACTCTTAGTTGAGCGGCTTTAATTTGCCATTTAGGAAATGACTTTCTTTATAGTGTTTTGTTTTTTTTAATTTAAGTACATCATTATTATTGAATTTTATTGTGAGATCTGAATTTTAGCCCCAAGTTGGTACCAGACAGTTGACCTATCCTTCCTTGGCCTTTTTAGTATCCTCTGATAAATATAGGATTTCAACTTAGTTCAGGGCTTGCAAATCATTTATTTCCAACACTGGAAACTCTTAAGGCTCAGAAAATCTCATTTAAAAACAATTAGATTTTAAAATTCTGTTCCCTGTATGAATTCTAGTATCTGAAAGGATAGTTTGTCCCCCATTGTCCCCGAATATTTTTCTTCTTCACATTCAGATTATCTGAGGCATGACATCACCATACCTATTTTGTGCTCATTTTTCCAAAAATATAAGGAGAAACCATATTTAATTTGGAAGAATGCTGAAGTTATCATTTCAGAGAGATTTTGGAGTCAGACATATCTGTTTTATTACAACTTGAGCCACTTGCTAGTTCTGAGTTCTTGGACAATTTTCAATTTTCCTAATTTGTAAAATGGATTATATTATTTGGCTCCTAGGAACTTCGGGAGAATTTAAATCAGATACAATATGCACATTGGTTAGGAGAACATTCAGATGAATGGCACTCTTAAAGTTATCACAACTTTTGTTATATATAGAACTCGTTTAGAGAATAGTTTCCTTAATTCTTCCAAGTAAGAGAGCAAATTACGAAGAAAAGGAACTGCTTTATTATTTGTCCGGAAAAGAGCTATAGATGCTTTAAAAGATTTTCAGCTTCTGTTTTCTTTGACTACCATGGAGTGTGTCATCTCAGTCAAACCATATAGAAAGAAAGAATGACAGTTCACTTAGAAAAGGAGTATTTATGAACATAAAGTGAAGGAAGTTGAAAACATTTGACCTGGCCCAAATCTATTTTACTTCTTCCTCTCCACATTAGGTAGCTATCTTTGTTAAGCATTTGTTTTTGCTTGTAACATCATTTCATCAAATCTTATCCCTGTGAGGTAGCTAGCTTTATTACCATCACTTTAAAAGAGAGGAGATCATGACACAGAGGAATTATATTGTTTAAGGTTTAAGAAATGGTTTGCTAAAGATTAAAAATGGAAATTTGTCCTTATGGCCCAAACTATCTAATTTTATACTTTACTGTATCTTCAACTATTATAGTTTGAACTATTTCTTCATCTTGGAGGAATAATAAGAAAAAATTAGAGAAGAGCTAGACAAAGGAAGAATCAAGATCCCCATTAGGCTTCATGATGGCAACAGAAACAATCACAGCTAAAAACTGTGCTACAGATTTGGTTATTTCCAGTGGTGGGGAATGAAATTATCGTGCTCAATGTATTGTTAAATATCTGCTGTGTAGCCTTTTTATTGGAAGTCCCTACTCTTTTTTTTTTGATTTGCTTTGGACAATGGGATGTCAAAATAGATGTGATATAAGTAATGCAAAAACTTGGAACATATGTCCAGTTGGGCTTGCTCTATGGTCTTTCTGCATTTCCTCTCAGAAAGATTTGCCTTCATGGAGCAAAATTGATCATCCCCAGCAACTGAGATCTATCCTCAGCATCCAAACCCAGTTAATAAAGTGTGTGAAAGTCATAGGTATCATTGTATGTCAGCAAGGTTTTGTTTAGTTTCTTGTCAATATTGGAGTAATAGTTGCGCGCAATTATGATTTCATCAATATAAATAGAGTGAAATTTACACCAAACAATAGACAATATCAGGATACTGCAATTTCATCAGATAGCAATGTTCTACTTCTAAATATAGCGTAGAAACTTTATAACAGACTCACTGTCCAAAATTTGTATCAATAGAATATCCATTAAGTTTAAAAAATGGTGTGTTTAGCAGTGAGGAATTGGGTAGTAATTTGAGAGTGAGTGGAGAATAGGACAAACCAAAATGATGGTCAATTTATAAGGCTGAATAGCATGCAACACTTGTGCACACAATATAAAAACCACAAACGATAATTAAAGAGAGTAGAAAATACTGCAAAGATAATTAGTAATTTCTACTCGAATGGTCTAAAAATAAGAAACTGGTAGAAACAGTTGAGGGTATCTTTTCTGTTGGTATTTTAGTGCTTTCACTGACTATCTTTAAACTTTGGTATTATAGAAATTTACTGCTCAGGGAATCAGAGTTTGGCTATCCTTTGCCTCTTTAGAAACAAGTGTTTGGAAAACTTTATTTAAGGTTTGCCTTGAAATTTACTCTGAGAATTCAATGGAGGATTGTCTCATTACCTCATTCTGTAATTATCCATCCGTGTAGCAGTTATTTATGCGCTTGTTTGGAAAAAAAATGTCACTGAAAGTTCAAGTTGATTTTACCATCTTTGCCTCCTTCAGGCTTGGTGTGCATCTTGCACTAGAGATAAGGATATTCATGTCATCCTTTGTGCTTTTTCTACTGTTTGTTTTTTTGCTTATGCACTGGTGGAGGAAAAATAAATCTTCACAGCTTCTTTTCTGTGTTATGTTTCCAGTGTGGAGGATAGCAAATTTGCCTTACATAAAGATGCGAATGAATCTTTATGGGTCTAGGTCAGGATGTTTAGTTAGGGAGTAAATTAAGTTAGACAGTTGATGGGCTTGACTGTCTCCTTGGAGAGCAAATGTACCTCATAGCCAAATTGAACGTTTTCCTTCTTGGATGTGGAATTCTTGCTCTGCCCCAAAGCTTCAGTAGTCTAGAATCCACAGTATAAAAATGACTAAAAAATTCTGCTTTTAATGACTTTGAACTAGAAGGTGGAGATGAAATGCAATAAGGTCCAGGCATAAGTCAGGAGTAGAGAGAATACTGTGGTTGATACTACAAGAAGAGATGTTTAGTGGTCATGGAGATCTATCTCTGGGTCAGTACCTCTCCACTGTGCCTCTCTATCACAGCTACACTGATGAACTTAGTCTGGGTTATGGGAAGTTTTCAGAATTCCATAGGTGATTTTAATTTGCAACTACAACTGACTGCAGATGTTTCTGACATCTGTATAAAAGGTTTTTACTCTCAATATGTGTGTGAATCATCATATGGTTAATACATGCCAAAGACTGTATGCTAGCCCTTGACACTTCAGTTGAAAAGCTCTTGGAGGGCACCACATGTTTTTGAAGCTTCTCTCAGGTGCTTCCCATGTAAAAAGAGGCATTCCAGAATATTGGCAAGGCTCAGTCTGAATGCCTCAGAGTACAGGGTGCTGAATATGGCAGAAGACAGACAGACATGTTGTCTTTTCTAAGAACACCATGCTCATTTCACAGAGATACAGCATTTGAATGCACAGGAAACAAGGACACAGAATCTCAGTACAGTATCTGGATTTACAGGTTCCATGAATCTGGGACTACAGAAAAGGGTGTGGAATTACAGAGCAGCTTCTGGATTGCATCTGTTTTCAGAAGAACATGTGGAAATTTGCCTTTGGAAATTATGTTTTTTTCACAAATAAAAATACAAGATACCAAGGAACATTTGAATCATAGACAAAGAACAAGTACTTTTTATGAGGAATGCATCATATGTGACTTGTATATATTTGTATTAAATAATATGCCATTTGGTAGAAATGGAACCTCAACTGGGACTCTGCATTTTATTTGAGAAATCCTAGAAAGCTAGAATATATTGAAGTCTCAAAGGACAGTGTGATCTTGGTGCTGTATTTTAACTGGATAGAGCATCCACCATGAGCAAGAAAACATACATTCTGAGGGACAGCCTAATTATCTAAGACAGTTTTTCTTCTCTTTTAAGACTTTAGATTCTATTACTGATACAGAAGAGGGTGGTGGGAGGGAGAGAATTTGTTTGTAAGCAGCAAGCATTTCAAAATGTCTCTTAGCACAATTAAATTCATTTGTCAGTTGGCACCTGTCGTGTCCTGTGGAAACCCAGGTGAAGACGAAAGCCTAAATGTTGACAATACGTTTTGGTTCATTTAAAATTTCATTTTTCCCTCAGAAGATGTTACTTTAGGTTGCAGAAAAAGCCTACAGCATCCTTTAAGAGCTCAATCTGACAATTCCAACTTTTAGCTCAACTCTACTGAGTTAAACTTGGAGCCCATTAATTTAGAGGATCGTCATTTTATAGCTTAAATGGAGGGATAAAACTAGTGAACATAAGAGTGTGTGACTACATGAGAGTATCAGGTGGATGACTTGATTCTGGAGGTCTTTGAGATGGCTGAGCAGGTGAAGGTGTCTGCTATCAAGCCTGGCCACCTAGTTTGATCTCTGGTATGCACATGGTGGATGGAGAGAACCAACTCAAGTAAGCTGTCCTTTAAACACACACACACACACACACACACACACACACACACACACACCACCACAACCACCACCACCACCCTCATTCCTATATAATATATATATATATATACATATATATGTTTAGTTTTGGATCTAAAAAGCCTTGGAAATATTGCAATATTAGTTCTATTTTAACTCAGAAGGTAAAATGAAAGTATTTTTCAGAGACATTCTTTGATCCAAACATTGAGAACCATCCATTTTTAGTGGTGGAATAAAACTGATTTTCTTTAAAAGTAGACAAAGGAATTAATATATCAAAATTATCTGATGAATCTGAAGACTATATGACAATCAAATATTATTAGTTAATCCATGAATGTGCATAAGATTTTGAATGTTTTCAAAAAGATATATTTAGTTAGTTCCTTAGTTCAGAACTCTTGGAAGTATGAACAAAAATGACCTTGAAAAACAGGAGGAGAATAGAACCTTTGTAAGAAGCTGAAGGTCTGTGGGCCACAGGTGTTGGCTCAATTTCTTCTATGTGAAGGTCATGACTTTGGAAGACGCAGAAGGAACTGCGAAGTGAACAGCTGGCTCTGTAGATGGTGTCAAGGAACAAAATTTAGTCTTCTGGACCCTGATTCGTGATTCTAAACTATTGGTTCTGGCAGAAGAAGGAGTACTCTAATGGAGAGTGGGAATGAACACACTTGGCAGAAGATTTGCTGACCAGAACAAGAAGGCATTGATATATGAATGGGGTAGAAAAAAGGACCAAACAAGCTGTTAAATTATACCCCATGGAGGAAAACAAGCTGACTTAGGAAAAGTAAAAGGAGTGTGGGAGTCATTAGTAAATCAAGGTGGATGACAGGAAGGAGGGGGAAAGGACAGTATTTGTGGCTTTATGAATGCATATACAGACTCACCTGGCACAGAGACAATGCCATTTGAAGTAAGTGATGTCGGAAGGGTTCCATTGTGACTTGGTGGAGTAAGAACTATGCTGGGAGGGTCTGAAATCCCAGTTGCTCCTGCAATCCCAGTTTGCTGCTGTTATAATCAATGATGCTATCCAGTAGAGATCCATAGGAGTGGGAGTTTACTGGTAAGAGAATGGCACTGGGAGGGGGACGTGTGACTTTTATCAATTATTACAAATACTCTAGTTTTAAAGGGATGTTTCTCAAGGAAAATACACTTTGATTTTACCTTTTCTCTCTATTTGGGCTGTGATTTAACCATGAATAAAGAAGAGTTAAAAAGAGAAAAATTATAGAAATAGATAAATATAGGATAAGAGATGGTGAGACAAAAGCAAACAGGAACACAGCTGAGGAAGCCTGGATCCCTGAGGTAGAGAGTACAGAGTGGTGGGAGAGATAATGATCCAAGCTAATGACTGCTAGGAGCACAGTGAAAGTGGACAGATTTGTAATTGGGCAGCATCTGGCATTTCGGCGTCCACATGGTTTCGAATGTTTGCTGGGGGCTTGATCTCGATGTGCAAAGCTCACATGGCAGAATCGTAACTTTCTTCTTATTCTCCCTTAACTGAAGTTCATGTTTATTCTGCATCCCCTTGCCTTTTCCAGCAGAAGAAAATGTAGTCTGGTTTCTTCCTGAAAAGGACTGTCATGTCACAGGGATGATTTCTGAGTCCTTTTGGGTAGAAACGGAATTCAAATCAGCGAGTGCCAGTCATTTAGAGCATGCAAGTCAGTGGCTTCCAGGATATTACAACCTTTCTCACATTAGGTATTTTTACAGCAGGCATCACTTTCCTTCTTTTTTTTTTCTTCCTTCTTTTCTGACTTGCGCAACCCTCCATTCAGGACCTGTACTTACTTTTGTTGTCTCTTCATTTGGTGCAATAACTGTGGTTTGATTAGAGTCCTTGCTTGGATGGCTAGTATCCCTGCAACCATAACCCTATTCTTCCCGCCTTCCAGATTTCTATTTGCCTGCATAACAAGTAGGGTTACTTTTTAACATTTCTAGTCAGCTTTGGGTAGTTTGCTAGATTTCCAGTACTATGGTTTCCCTCTTGTTGAGCAGACCTTGCGTCTAATTAGGGAGCTCTTGGCTGCACCCAGGGTGTATATGCCATCGGGGCTATGCAGTTCTTTGATCTTGGTGGAGAAAGTACAACTGTGACACTTTACTATAACTGCACAATTCCTAAATGCATTGTAAAGTTTGTCATTCTACTCACTGGTTAGTTCAGTGATCATCACTCACGAAAAACCTTTTTGCCATAAATGGAAACCATTACAGAAAACTGGAACCAATCAAAGTACAGTGTTGTGAAACCTAGTCCCAATCCGATACATTTATAATACAACTCCTGTACCATAAGCAGACACTGATACCTTTGAAGGATCTTGAACTCTTAGGTTGTAAGAACACTAGCCCTCCTCCAAAGAAATCCACCCTGTATTCTATCGCCTTGTGTGTTAGGTTTTCAACATATGAGATTTTTGCGGACCACAACTATTCTCTCTCTCTCTCTCTCTGTCTCTCTCTCTCTCTCTCTCTCTCTCTCTCTCTCTCTCTCTATCTCTATCTCTATCTCTATCTCTATCTCTCCCTCTCTAAAATAGTACTAACTAATCACATTTTTCTTCCAAATGTCAGTTTTAGGATTCAGTTTTTTCATTAGACATTAAAGCCATTAAATGGACTTTTAAAAAAGTTTCTTTCCTTAATCGAATCAATGGGAAGTTGCAAGTGTGTGAGGTCTCTATGTAGAAAAATAACGCTTTTGGTACTCGAGGATATCCTTTGTGTTAGGAGCATAATCCTCAAGCTCAGTTATTGATGGTATTTAGAGATAACTGTTTGCAAATAATTAGGGTTAGGTAAAATCATCACTCTGCTTCCCCTATGCTGAGATAGGTGGTATAAAACCAGAAACAAGATTAGTATGTACCAGTTCTCTTGGCATATAATATCTTCTATATTTTGATATAGAAAGATGTCCTTGATTAGATATGAGTATCTCAGGTTTGGCCTTTCCAGGTTCCAGAATAGAAAATGTGCATTTTTCTTTGTTGTTTGCCCAGTATGTAATATTTTAGTATACCCCTGGAAAACAGGCTAATGCACAGTTTTATTTACCATGATGTAGGTATTTAAAAAAGATTATTGACTAAAATTATTTAATTACAAATTTCTAATTTACTAAAGAAACATAATTCTTACATGTT
The DNA here is from genome assembly GCF_021556685.1 of Rattus norvegicus. Lineage (NCBI taxonomy): Eukaryota > Metazoa > Chordata > Mammalia > Rodentia > Muridae > Rattus > Rattus norvegicus. Next base: position 65,203,712 of record NC_141536.1, read on the forward strand.
AGGCTACTTTCCCTTCTCCTTGTTTGTTTACCTGACTGTTGAGGCCTGTACTCTCCTGATGTTCCTATTTCCCCCATATTCTTTCTCTTTTACTTTCATGTTTTCTTAAAACAAAACAAAACTGAATTCTGTAGATGAGAGAAAACGTAATAATTTGTCTTTTTGAGCCTAGTTTATTTTAATATAATGATTTCTAATATTTTTTTGCATATGAAATTTTGCCTTTTATGCCCGAATAAAAGTCCATTGAATTGCCACATTTTCTTTATCCAGTACATGTGTACTTTAATTCCAGTTGGACTTTCATTCTGGAATTTATATTCGGGGAAAAAGTCATTGTAAGCCTGCCTGTCTATCACTTATATATTTCCAGAAAGGCATATTAAACTGATATATGAAATGAACTCTGTACAACTTTCTTCCATGATTTTCCCTTAAGAATATTAATCTCTGTCATTTTTTATTCTCTTCATCTTTACAATAGAACTGGTAAATTTTACATATTTATTTAAGGAATAGTTGTTCATAAATATTTAACCAAATCTTGAAAAATGGTAAATCCTCCATGCTCACCATCAGTTAAGCTTCCATTTTATTTATTTTTTTTTAAAGATTTATTCATTTATTATGTATAAGTGCACTGTTGCTGTCTTCACATACACCAGAAGAGGGCATCAGATCTCTTTACAGATGGTTGTGAGCCACCATGTGGTTGCTGGGAATTGAACTCAGGACCTCTGGAAGAGCAGTCGGGTGCTCTTAACCACTGAGCCATCTAGAAACTGGAGTCCGCTGCTGATTGAAGATGGATGGAATAGAGACACAGCAGGACAGTTTGGGGATGTGCTTTAGAGGCTGTTAGGACAAAGTTCTTCATTTCCTCACTGATGGACTCTCAGCACTCCGAAGGACATGTGGTATATGGTAAACATTCAGTAGGTTCCTAAATGAGCGAAGCATGATGGCACATTCTTCTAATCCTCACACTTGGAGGGCAGAGGCAGGTGGTATCTCTGAGTGAGTTGAGGCTAACATGGTTTCCACAGCAAGTCCCAGGCCAGCCAGAGCTACATGGGTGACTCTGTCTCAAAAAAGAAATTACATGATTAAAGTCATTTCTTTATCTGTTTAAATTTTCAAAGAGCTGTGTTATATTTTCTTTCCTAAAACAATGAAAATTAAGCCAAAAAAAAAATCCCCTGGAGAAACAACACCTTTATGGAAATAGGTAGAGGAAATGCTTAACGTTGGGGTTTTAACGTGATTTAATAATCTCTGACATAATTAAAGGGATGTTTATGGGCTAAAGAAGATTATAAACTCTGTGAAGAAGGCTTATTGCCTGCTTTCATACAAAGTGCGTTGTGACTTTCCTGGGCCCAGTGATCTGCAGTTGCTGTTTAAGCAGAACAATTTCTGTGTAGAAGTAAGATGGGTTGACAGCAATACCTCTAAGTAAAGGAGCATGGCACACAAAATTACTTCTATCATCCGGGAATCCTAACCATGCTAAGAAGGAGGTGAGGAGAGTAATGATGTCGAGATCCTTCCAGAAAAGCTTCTGGAGCATGCTGTGAACGTCTTTGTCAGTGATTTGGTCCTTTCTTGTGGGAGCTAAGGAGGAATATAAAGATAATGAGATTTTTGTTTTTCTAACCAAACTTTCGAGTAATTAAAAGGTTTGACAGTTGGATTTCCAAGTATGTACAACATTGATTATGGCTAAAAATAGATGTAATATAGGGTGTTAGGGAGCTCCTGTCAACTTTTTGTGTCACAGAGAAAATTAAAACTAGGCAGGAGGTAATAGGAAGCACAAGACCACAGTCAAGAAACCCTGACAGGAATTATCTAACCCGAGACTACATCTGAGGTGAGGAGCAGAAGGAATATATTTCTGAGACTTGGGAAACACCAAGCATAAAACATAAGATTTTTGTTACCTTAAAGTAGTTTAGGGCCACAATAACTTCAATAGATTGTGTAATTTTTTCATTTAAAAATAATTGACTGAAATACGATGTTTTTTTTTTAAATTAAAGCAATATATACTGAGGTCACTAGTGTAACGTATAAATGTATGAACCGAAAAGTTAAAACTACTCAGTGAAATCAAAGGAGGTAGTGGAGACAGATGTTCTTGGAGCCACATCTTTCCAATGGCAATGCCTAGCATATGCGCTGCTCTGTAACCTGCTTTCATTCAAGAGTGGGTTACACACTGGTTCAATATGCGTCCTTCTAAAATATCTTATAAAGGCACCCGCTCTGAAAAAATCAGAACTTATTCCATCAACCCACAGTTTATGTTTAACTACCCCATTTCCAATTACAATTTCATGAAAGATTCAGTAAAATTTTTCTCATATTTTGGGGCCCGTGTATATTTCTATAGGCTAAATTCCTAGATGTAGAATAATTGGACAGAACAAGGAAGGCACACTTAAAACATGACAGTTGACATTGTTGTTCTTCCTATGGGTTGCTAGCCACTTCGGCCCCTTCCGTCCTTTCTCTAACTCCTCCACTGGGGTCCCTGTGCTCAGTCATTGGTTGCCTGTGAGCATCCACCTTTGTATTTGTCTGGCTCCTGTCAGCAAGCATCTGCAATAGTCTGGGTTTGATGTCTGTGTATGAGATGGATCCCCATGTGGGGCAGTCTCTAGATGGCCTTTGCAACCCCACAGGAAGAACAATAATATCAACCAACCAGACCCCCTCCCCCCTCTGAGCTCCCAGGGACTAAACCATCAACCAAAGGGTACACATGGATCCATGGCTCCAGCTGCATATATAGCAGAGGATGGCCTTGTTGGACATCAATGGGAGGAAAGGCCCTTGGTCCTGGGAAGGTTAGATGCCCCAGTGTATGGGAATGCCAGAGCGGGGAGGAGGAACTGGGAAGGTAAATGGGAGAGCACCTTCATAGAAGCAGGGGGAGGGAGGATGGGGTAAGGGGTTTCTGGAGGGGAAACCAGGAAAAGAGATAACATTTGAAATGAAAATAAATAAAATATCAAAACAAAAACAAAAAACTCGACAGTTATTTGCAGTTGCCCTTATTTGGAGGTTGGCCACTTTACAGTAACAGGTATAGAGCACAAGGACCAAAAACCTGGAGTTTGGAACTTTCTGAAATGCCCGAGTAGACTGGTCAAGCTGGGATAAGTGTCCCCCTATAGATATCTGAAAGCAGAGAAATAAGGTCTGATATTTTCTATATTCTAGATGTTTTCTAAAGCGTCTGTTAATGTCATATATTAAAAAAAATCATTGAAAATCTGGCACGGAAGTATAGGTTAAGAGGTCAAATTCTAGAAACCAAATAATTGGATAACCACTGCTATCAAGTCAGACTAGCATTTTCATTCTCAAAATAACTTCGTGGTTTCAGGATGTTGTTCTTCTTACAGTGAACTCAAAAGGATGCTTTAATCTTGTCTCATTTCCTAAAACAATAAAAAGTGTTAGAAAATTAAAAATAGCCATCACAGTGTTATTGTATTTGGTAAATAATGTGAGTTGAAACTTTCATGAGTAACAGAGTGAAATATAAAAATATTGTCTAACAGATTTTCAGAAATTAAACCTTTTTCCATTTATTTATTTGTCTGTTTATTCACTTTATACCTTGATAATTTTTCCCCACTCTCTTTGCCTCCCAGTTCCACCTTCCTACCCCCTTCCCCCATTCCCCCCCTTCTCCTCTTCAGAGTAATGGAGCCCTCCCTCCTGCCTCTCTATACTAAGCATCCCTGGCACATCAAGTTGTATCAGGACCAAGGACATCTTCTCCCACTGAGTCCAGACAAAGCAGACCGACTAGGATAAAGGTGGCAAGAAAGTCAGAGTCCGAGACAGTCTTTGCTCCAATTTTTAGGAGACCCACATGAAGAGTAAGCTGCACATCTACTACACATGGTAGAGGGCCTAGGTCCAGTCCATGCATTCTCTTTGGTTGGTGGTTCAGTCTCTGTGAGACCCCATGGGCTCAGGTTAGTTGATCTGATAGGTCTTCTTGTTGCTGTCCTTGGCTCATCTGGTTCCTCCAATGCTCCCCAAGAGCTCCACATAACATTTGGCCGTGGGTCTCTCCATCTGTTTCTATTAGCTACTGGGTGAAGCCTCTCAGATCACAGGCTAGGCTCCTGTGTGCAAGCATAGCAGGCTATCATTAATAGTGTCAGGTGTTGGCTCTCTCCCATGGGCTATGTCTCAAGTTGGGCCAGTCATTCCTGCAACATTTTTTGGGGTGGAAGTCCTACTTGGCTATAGGAGGTGATCACTTTGGGCTCTATATCCCTTGCAACTAGGAGTCTCAGCTAATGCCACCCCATGTCCTTGTCCCAGGTATCTGGATTGCCCCAGAGATGCCCACCCCCACTGATTTCCATTCTCTCTTCCAGCTCTCTGACCCCACCTTTGCTCTCTCCAACCTAATCCCCACCCCAGTTCCACTCCCTATCCTCTCTCCCACCTAGTTCCATCTATCTACTTCCAATGTCTATTTTATTTCCCCTTCTGAGATTCAAGCGTCCTCCATTGGGTCCTGCTTGTTACTTAGCCTCCTTGCGTCTGTGGATTATATCATGGTTATCCAGTACTTTATGGCTAATATCTACTTATAAGTGAGTACATACCATGTGTGTCTTTCTGGGTTATGTCACTCAGGATGATAATTTCAGTTTCTTGTTTTTAGTATGTCCAGCATTCCATTGTGTTTTCTTTGTCCATTTTTTGGTTGAGGGGCATCTATGTTGTTTATGGTTTCTGGCTATTAAAAATAATGCTGTCATGAATGTAGTTGAACAGTGTCTTTGTGGTGTGGTGGAGCATCTTTTGGGTATATGCCCAGGGACAGTATAGCTGGGTTTGAAGGTAGAACTGTTCTAAATTTTCTGAGAAACTGCCAGATTGATTCTAAAGTAGTTGTACAAGTTTGCACTTCCACCAGCAATGGAAGAATATTCCCCTTACTCCACATCCTCAATAGCACATGCTGTTTTTGATCTTAGCTGTTTTGACACTGTATAAGATGGACTCTCAGAGTCATTTCGATGATGACTAAGGTAGTTGAACATTTCTATAAGTGCTTCTCATCCATTTCAGATTCCTCTGTTGAGAATTCTGTTTAGCTCTGTACCCCATTTCTTAGTTGGCTTTTTGAGTTTTTTGATGTCTAATTTCTTGAGTTCTTTATTTATTTGGATATTGGTCCTCTATTGAATGTAGGGTTGGTGAAGATCTTTTCTCGTTCTGTATGTTACTGTTCTGCCCTATTAACAGTGTCCGTTTATTTACAGAAGCTTTTCATTTTAATGAGGTCCCATTTATTGATTTTGATCTTAGTGCCTAAGCTGTTGGTGTTCTGTTCAGGAAGTTGTCTCCTGTGTTAATGCATTCAAGGCTATTCCCTACTTTCTCTGTTATTAGATTTAATCTATGCAGTTTTATATTGAGGTCTTATTGATCTCTTTGGACTTGAGTTTTGTTCAGTGTGATAAATATGAATCTATTTGCATTATTCTACATGCCAATATACAGCTAGACCAGAATCATTTATTGAAGATATTCTCTCTTTTTCATTGTATGGTTTTGTATTCTGTGTCAAATGTACATCCATAGGGGCGTGTGTTTGTATCTGGGGGTTTACTTTGATTCCATCCACCAACCTGTCTATCTCTGTATCAATATTATGTGGTTTTTATTACCCTTAGTCTGTAGTACACCTTAAAATCAGGGATGGTGATACCTCTAGAAGTTCTTCTAAATAACTTTTAAACCTAAATTTAAAGCATTAGGAATGTTTTAGCTATCCTGGTTTTTGTATTTTTCCACATGAATTTGAGAATTGCTATTTTGAACTCTGTAAAGAATTGTGTTGGAATTTGGATGGGAATTACATTTAGTAAGATGATCATTTTCTTTTTTTTTATGTTTTTTTTTTTATTAACTTGAGTATTTCTTATATACATTTCGAGTGTTATTCCCTTTCCCGGTTTCCGGGCAAACATCCCCCTCCCCCTCCCCTTCCTTATGGGTGTTCCCCTCCCAACCCTCCCCCCATTGCCGCCCTCCCCCCATAGACTAGTTCACTGGGGGTTCAGTCTTAGCAGGACCAAGGGCTTCCCCTTCCACTGGTGCTCTTACTAGGATATTCATTGCTACCTATGGGGTCAGAGTCCAGGGTCAGTCCATGTATAGTCTTTAGGTAGTGGCTTAGTCCCTGGAAGCTCTGGTTGCTTGGCATTGGTGTACTTTTGGGGTCTCGAGCCCCTTCAAGCTCTTCCAGTTCTTTCTCTGATTCCTTCAATAGGGGACCTATTCTCAGTTCAGTGGTTTACTGCTGGCATTCGCCTCTGTATTTGCTGTATTCTGGCTGTGTCTCTCAGGAGAGATCTACATCCGGCTCCTGTCGGTCTGCACTTCTTTGCTTCATCCATCTTGTCTAATTGGGTGGCTGTATATGTATGGGCCACATGTGGGGCAGGCTCTGAATGGGTGTTCCTTCAGTCTCTGTTTTAATCTTTGCCTCTCCCTTCCCTGCCAAGGGTATTCTTTTTCCTCATTTAAGGAAGGAGTGAAGCATTCACATTTTAATCATCTGTCTTGAGGTTCGTTTGTTCTAGGGATCTAGGGTAATTCAAGCATTTGGGCTAATAGCCACTTATCAATGAGTGCATACCATGTATGTCTTTCTGTGATTGGGTTAGCTCACTCAGGATGATATTTTCCAGTTCCAACCATTTGCCTACGAATTTCATAAACTCGTTGTTTTTGATAGCTGAGTAATATTCCATTGTGTAGATGTACCACATTTTCTGTATCCATTCCTCTGTTGAAGGGCATCTGGGTTCTTTCCATTTTCTGGCTATTATAAATAAGGCTGCGATGAACATAGTGGAGCACGTGTCTCTTTTATATGTTGAGGCATCTTTTGGGTATATGCTCAAGAGAGGTATAGCTGGATCCTCAGGCAGTTCAATGTCCAATTTTCTGAGGAACCTCCAGACTGATTTCCAGAATGGTTTTACCAGTCTGCAGTCCTACCAACAATGGAGGAGTGTTCCTCTTTCTCCACATCCTCGCCAGCATCTGCTGTCACCTGAGTTTTTGATCTTAGCCATTCTCACTGGTGTGAGGTGAAATCTCAGGGTTGTTTTGAATTGCATTTCCCTTATGACTAAAGATGTTGAACATTTCTTTAGGTGTTTCTCAGCCATTCGGCATTCCTCAGCTGTGAATTCTTTGTTTAGCTCTGAACCCCATTTTTTAATAGGGTTATTTGTTTCCCTGCGGTCTAACTTCTTGAGTTCTTTGTATATTTTGGATATAAGGCCTCTATCTGTTGTAGGATTGGTAAAGATCTTTTCCCAATCTGTTGGTTGCCGTTTTGTCCTAACCACAGTGTCCTTTGCCTTACAGAAGCTTTGCAGTTTTATGAGATCCCATTTGTCGATTCTTGAGCTTAGAGCATAAGCCATTGGTGTTTTGTTCAGGAAATTTTTTCCAGTGCCCATGTGTTCCAGATGCTTCCCTAGTTTTTCTTCTATTAGTTTGAGTGTGTCTGGTTTGATGTGGAGGTCCTTGATCCACTTGGACTTAAGCTCTGTACAGGGTGATAAGCATGGATCGATCTGCGTTCTTCTACATGTTGCCTTCCAGTTGAACCAGCACCATTTGCTGAAAATGCTATCTTTTTTCCATTGGATGGTTTTGGCTCCTTTGTCAAAAATCAAGTGACCATAGGTGTGTGGGTTCATTTCTGGGTCTTCAATTCTATTCCATTGGTCTATCTGTCTGTCTCTGTACCAATACCATGCAGTTTTTATCACTATTGCTCTGTAATACTGCTTGAGTTCAGGGATAGTGATTCCCCCTGAAGTCCTTTTATTGTTGAGGATAGCTTTAGCTATCCTGGGTTTTTTGTTATTCCAGATGAATTTGCAAATTGTTCTGTCTAACTCTTTGAAGAATTGGATTGGTATTTTGATGGGGATTGCATTGAATCTGTAGATTGCTTTTGGTAAAATGGCCATTTTTACTATATTAATCCTGCCAATCCATGAGCATGGGAGATCTTTCCATCTTCTGAGGTCTTCTTCAATTTCTTTCCTCAGTGTCTTGAAGTTCTTATTGTACAGATCTTTTACTTGCTTGGTTAAAGTCACACCGAGGTACTTTATATTATTTGGGTATATTATGAAGGGTGTCGTTTCTCTAATTTCGTTCTCGGCTTGTTTCTCTTTTGTATAGAGGAAGGCAACTGATTTATTTGAGTTAATTTTATACCCAGCCACTTTGCTGAAGTTGTTTATCAGCTTTAGTAGTTCTCTGGTGGAACTTTTGGGATCACTTAAATATACTATCATGTCATCTGCAAATAGTGATATTTTGACCTCTTCTTTTCCGATCTGTATCCCCTTGATCTCCTTTTGTTGTCTGATTGCTCTGGCTAGAACTTCAAGAACTATATTGAATAAGTAGGGAGAGAGTGGGCAGCCTTGTCTAGTCCCTGATTTTAGTGGGATTGCTTCAAGTTTCTCTCCATTTAGTTTAATGTTAGCAACTGGTTTGCTGTATATGGGTTTTACTATGTTTAGGTATGGGCCTTGAATTCCTATTCTTTCCAGGACTTTTATCATGAAGGGGTGTTGAATTTTGTCAAATGCTTTCTCAGCATCTAATGAAATGATCATGTGGTTCTGTTCTTCCAGTTTGTTTATATAATGGATCACGTTGATGGTTTTCCGTATATTAAACCATCCCTGCATGCCTGGGATGAAGCCTACTTGATCATGGTGGATGATTGTTTTGATGTGCTCTTGAATTCGGTTTGCCAGAATTTTATTGAGTATTTTTGCGTCGATATTCATAAGGGAAATTGGTCTGAAGTTCTCTTTCTTTGTTGTGTCTTTGTGTGGTTTAGGTATAAGAGTAATTGTGGCTTCGTAGAAGGAATTCGGTAGTGCTCCATCTGTTTCAATTTTGTGGAATAGTTTGGATAATATTGGTATGAGGTCTTCTATGAAGGTTTGATAGAATTCTGCACTAAACCCATCTGGACCTGGGCTCTTTTTGGTTGGGAGACCTTTAATGACTGCTTCTATTTCCTTAGGAGTTATGGGGTTGTTTAACTGGTTTATCTGTTCCTGATTTAACTTCGATACCTGGTATCTGTCTAGGAAATTGTCCATTTCCTGAAGATTTTCAAATTTTGTTGAATATAGGTTTTTATAGTAAGATCTGATGATTTTTTGAATTTCCTCTGAATCTGTAGTTATGTTTCCCTTTTCATTTCTGATTTTGTTAATTTGGACGCACTCTCTGTGTCCTCTCGTTAGTCTGGCTAAGGGTTTATCTATCTTGTTGATTTTCTCAAAGAACCATCTTTTGGTTCTGTTGATTCTTTCTATGGTCCTTTTTGTTTCTAATTGGTTGATTTCAGCTCTGAGTTTGATTATTTCCTGCCTTCTACTCCTCCTGGGTGTATTTGCTTCTTTTTGTTCTAGAGCTTTTAGGTGTGCTGTCAAGCTGCTGACATATGCTCTTTCCTGTTTCTTTCTGCAGGCACTCAGCGCTATGAGTTTTCCTCTTAGCACAGCTTTCATTGTGTCCAATAAGTTTGAGTATGTTGTATCTTCATTTTCATTAAATTCTAAAAAGTTTTTAAATTCTTTCTTTATTTCTTCCTTGACCAGGTTATCATTGAGTACAGCATTGTTCAATTTCCACGTATATGTGGGCATTCTTCCCTTATTGTTATTGAAGACCAGTTTTAGGCTGTGGTGGTCCGATAGCCTTCATGGGATTATTTCGATCTTTCTGTACCTGTTGAGGCACGTTTTTTGACCAATTATATGGTTAATTTTGGAGAAAGTACCATGAGGAGCTGAGAAGAAGGTATATCCTTTTGCTTTAGGATAGAATGTTCTATAAATAACCGTTAAGTCCATTTGGCTCATGACTTCTCTTAGTCTGTCGACATCACTGTTTAATTTCTGTTTCCATGATCTGTCCATTGATGAGAGTGGTGTGTTGAAATCTCCCACTATTATTGTGTGAGGTGCAATGTGTGTTTTGAGCTTTAGTAAGGTTTCTTTTACGTATGTAGGTGCCCTTGTATTTGGGGCATAGATATTTAGGATTGAGAGTTCATCTTGGTGGATTTTTCCTTTGATGAATATGAAGTGTCCTTCCTTATCTTTTTTGATGACTTTTAGTTGGAAATTGATTTTCTTGATATTAGAATGGCTACTCCAGCTTGCTTCTTCTGACCATTTGCTTGGAAAGTTGTTTTCTAGCCTTTCACTCTGAGGTAGTGTCTGACTTTGTCTCTGAGGTGTGTTTCCTGTAGGCAGCAGAATGCAGGGTCCTCGTTGTGTGTCCAGTTTGTTAATCTATGTCTTTTTATTGGGGAGTTGAGGCCATTGATATTGAGAGATATTAAGGAATAGTTATTATTGTTTCCCTTTATATTCATATTTGGATGTGAGGTTATGTTTGTGTGCTTTCATTCTCTTTGTTTTGTTGCCAAGACGATTAGTTTCTTGCTTCTTCTAGGGTATAGCTTGCCTCCTTATGTTGGGCTTTACCATTTATTATCCTTTGTAGTGCTGTATTTGTGGAAAGATATTGTGTAAATTTGGTTTTGTCATGGAATATCTTGGTTTCTCCATCAATGTTAATTGAGAGTTTTGCTGGATATAGTAACCTGGGATGGCATTTGTGTTCTCTTAGGGTCTGTATGACATCAGTCCAGGATCTTCTGGCCTTCATAGTTTCTGGCGAGAAGTCTGGTGTGATTCTGATAGGTCTCCCTTTATATGTTACTTGACCTTTTTCCCTTACTGCTTTTAATATTCTTTCTTTATTTTGTGCGTTTGGTGTTTTGACAATTATGTGACGGGAGGTGTTTTTTTTCTGGTCCAATCTATTTGGAGTTCTGTAGGCTTCTTGTATGTCTATGCGTATCTCTTTTTTTAGGTTAGGGAAGTTTTCTTCTATGATTTTGTTGAAGATATTTACTGGTCCTTTGAGCTGGGAGTCTTCACTCTCTTCTATACCTATTATCCTTAGGTTTGATCTTCTCATTGAGTCCGGGATTTCCTGTATGTTTTGGACCAGTAGCTTTTTCCGCTTTACATTATCTTTGACAGTTGAGTCAATGATTTCTATTGAATCTTCTGCTCCTGAGATTCTCTCTTCCATCTCTTGTATTCTGTTGGTGAAGCTTGTATCTACAGCTCCTTGTCTCTTCTTTTGGTTTTCTATATCCAGGGTTGTTTCCATGTGTTCTTTCTTGATTGCTTCTATTTCCATTTTTAATTCCTTCAACTGTTTGATTGTGTTTTCCTGGAATTCTTTCAGGGATTTTTGCGATTCCTCTCTGTAGGCTTCTACTTGTTTATTAATGTTTTCCTGTGTTTCCCTAAGTGTGTTCATGTCTTTCTTGAAGTCCTCCAGCATGATGATCAAATATGATTTTGAAACTAGATCTTGCTTTTCTGGTGTGTTTGGATATTCCATGTTTGTTTTGGTGGGAGAATTGGGCTCCGATGATGGCATGTAGTCTTGGTTTCTGTTGCTTGGGTTCCTGCGCTTGCCTCTCGCCATCAGATTATCTCTAGTGTTACTTTGTTCTGCTATTTCTGACAGTGGCTAGACTGTCCTATAAGCCTGTGTGTCAGGAGTGCTGTAGACCTGTTTTCCTCTCTTTCAGTCAGTTATGGGGACAGAGTGTTCTGCTTTCGGGCGTGTAGTTTTTCCTCTCTACAGGTCTTCAGCTGTTCCTGTGGGCCTGTGTCTTGAGTTCACCAGGCAGCTTTCTTGCAGCAGAAAATTTGGTCTTACCTGTGGTCCTGAGGCTCAAGTTCGCTCGTGGGGTGCTGCCCAGGGGCTCTCTGCAGCGGCAGCAACCAGGAAGACCTGTGCCGCCCCTTCCAGGAGCTTCAGTGCACCAGGGTTCCAGATGGTCTTTGGCTTTTTCCTCTGGCGTCCGAGATGTGTGTGCAGGGAGCAGTCTCTTCTGGTTTCCCAGGCTTGTCTGCCTCTCTGAAGGTTTAGCTCTCCCTCCCACGGGATTTGGGTGCAGAGAACTGTTTATCCGGTCTGTTTCTTTCAGGTTCTGGGCGGTGTCTCAGGCAGGGGTCCTGCCGCTCCTGGGCCCTCCCCCACGGGAGCCCAGAGGCCTTATACAGTTTCCTCTTGGGCCAGGGATGTGGGCAGGGGTGAGCAGATTTGGTGGTCTCTCCCGCTCTGCAGCCTCAGGAGTGCCCACTTGACCAGGCGGTTGGGTCTCTCTCTCACCGGGTCTCGAGCAGAGAGCTGCTGCGGGCCGGGATCCGCGGGTGTGGGACTTCCGGTAAACACAGAACGTGCCCGGTCCTAGAGAAATTCTGCTTCCGTGTGTCCCAAGCTCACCAGGCAGCTTTCTTGCAGCAGAAAATTTGGTCTTACCTGTGGTCCCGAGGCTCAGGTTCGCTCGTGGGGTGCTGCCCACGGGCTCTCTGCAGCGGCAGCAGCCAGGAACTCTTTTTTTTTTTTTTTTTAATTAACTTGAGTATTTCTTTTTTTTTTTTATTTTTATTTTTTTTTAACTTGAGTATTTCTTATATACATTTCGAGTGTTATTCCCTTTCCCGGTTTCCGGGCAAACATCCCCCTCCCCCCTCCCCTTCCTTATGGGTGTCCCCCTCCCAACCCTCCCCCCATTGCCGCCCTTCCCCCATAGTCTAGTTCACTGGGGGTTCAGTCTTAGCAGGACCCAGGGCTTCCCCTTCCACTGGTGCTTTTACTAGGATATTCATTGCTACCTATGGGGTCAGAGTCCAGGGTCAGTCCATGTATAGTATTTAGGTAGTGGCTTAGTCCCTGGAAGCTCTGGTTGCTTGACATTGTTGTACTTTTGGGTTCTCGAGCCCCTTCAAGCTCTTCCAGTTCTTTCTCTGATTCCTTCGACTGGGGACCTATTCTCAGTTCAGTGGTTTGCTGCTGGCATTCGCCTCTGTTTTGCTGTATACTGGCTGTGTCTCTCAGGAGCGATCTACATCCGGCTCCTGTCGAGACCTTACCATCTTATGATATCTTCTTCAATTTCTCCCTTCATAGACTTGAAGTTCTTATAATACAGGTCTTTCATGTGCTTGGTTAGAGTTACCAAAATATTTAATATTATTTGTGGCTATTATAAAGGGTATTATTACCCTGATTTCTTTCTCAGCCCATTTTCTGTTTGTGTAAAGGGGGCTACAGGTTGATTTTTGAGTTAATTTTGTATCCAGCCATGTTGGTGGAGGTGTTTATCAGTTTTAGGAGTTCTCTAGTAGGATTTTGGAGGTCACTTACATATACTATCATATCATCTGAATGGAGATACTTTTGACTTCTTTGTATCCCTTTGAGCTCCTTTAGTTGTCTTGTGATAGCTCTGGCTAGAAATTTAAGTAATGCATTGAATAGATACAGAGAGAGCAGGAAGCCTTGTATTGTCTCTGATTTTAGTAGAATTGCTTTAAGTTTCTCTCCATTTAATTTGATGTTGGCTATCAGCTTGCTGTATATTGCCTTTATTGTGTTCAGGTATGTGCCTTGAATCTTTGATTCTCCAAGACTTTTAAATCCAAGCGATTGATTTTGTCAAAGGTTTTTTCAGCAACTATTGAGATGGTCATGTGGATTTCTCTTTCAATTTATTTGTCTGATATACTACATTGATAGATTTTCATATGTTGAACCATCCCTACATCACAAGGCAACAGACCCCACAGTCTGAAGTCCTCCTTGAAAAATAGCTACACATTGGACAATAGGTTGAGTGTTCCTCTGAAGACCCAACTGTCTGAAGGCCTTCCAGGAAGCCTCCTAGAAGAGCCACTTCAGTCATGGCAACAGGTCACCACTTTATATGCCCCTCTAAAGACCCCTTAGCCTGAAGACCCCATGGGAGGTCTGCTACAGCTAGGGCCACATGCCTACCAGAAGACCTGAAGCAACCCAGGGACACAAAATTCAGGCTCCAGACAGAGCCACCCAGACCAGCAAACACCAGACACAACCAGATGGCAGGAGGCAAGCACAAGAACATAAGCAACAGAAGCCAATATATGTGGGAATCATCAGAACCCAGTTCTCTCATCATAGTAAGCCCTGGATATACCAACACACCTGATGAAAATCAGGAAGCTGATCTAAAATTCTATATCATGAAGATAATAGTCTTTAAAGAAGGATATAAGTAATTCACTGAAAGAAATATAGGAGAGCACAGGTAAACAGGTAGAACCCCTTAAAGAGGAAACAAATAAATCCCTTAAAGAAATATAGGAAAACACAGCCAAACATGTGAAGCAATTGAACAACACAATCTAAGACCTAAAAGTGGAAGTAGAACCAGCTAAAAAACAACAAAATAAAAAAACACCACAAATGGAGGCAACCATTGAAATGGAAAACCTAGGAAAGAGGTTAGGTATTACAGATGTAAATATCACCAACAGAATACAACAGATAGAAGAGAGAATCTCAGGTATAGAAGATACTTTAGGAGACATTGACACAATGTCAAAGAAAATTCAAAACATAAAAACTCCTAATCCAAAACATTCAGAAAATCCAGGACACAATGAAAAGACCGTATCTAAAAATAATAGAAATAGAGGAGAGCGAAGATGCCCAGCTAAAAAGACCCAAAAACATCTTCAACAAAATCATAGAAGAAAACTTCCTGATATATACATATATATCAGAAGACTGCTGTATCTGACATCAATAAGAGGGAAAACACTTGGTCCTGTGGAAATTTGTTGCCCCAGCGAATGGGAATGCTGGAGTGGGCAGATGAGTTGGGGAGCACTCTCTTAGAGGCAAAGAAGGGGATGAGATGGGGGTTTGTTGAGACGAGACCAGGAAGGGGGCAACATTTAAAATGTAAATAAATGAAATACTTAATAAAAAAATAGAGAAAAGAATTGTAAGGCATTTTGGTCCTTTGATGGGTATGAAGTGTCTTTCCCTGCCTGGGTCCAGCCTCAACACGAGTTGGGTCATCAAAGACTAGTGATATCTGGAAAGAGAATAAGAAAACACACAACTGAGATACAGTACTGACAGGCTGATATTACCATGAGAGCCTCTGCACTCGGGAGTCAGAAATGCTCATCTAGACTTGACTCAGCCCCAGTCTGTTATTGAAATCATACAAGGAAACTGGGTTACAAAGTTCATAGGGGGGTGGGTGGTAAATGCTTCTCTATTTTCCTGTGCCAACATTTTCTTATGATACAGAGTAGTACAGATTTAGACAAAAGGGAACCATACGATCTCAAACATAAAAGTTTTACAGCAAGCACAGTTTTTTATACCTTCTGATCACGAGTCTCCGATGAGGTCAGGGGCAGTATTCTGGTATTGTGGTTAAAATGTCAATGTCTTTCAGACATGTGTCAGACAGTATGGTTTCATAAAAGGATACATGAGGTCATACTGCTGACCCTGCAGTCTTTGTAATTTTTGGACCCCATCTGTCTGTCTACAAAAACATCCTCACTTAACCTGTATGGAGAATTCCTAGGGGGCTGCCACCCTCGTTCCTGAACCCAAGGAACCCATTGCTGAGGGTTGTTGTAAAATATAAAAAATAAAAAAAGTACTGTTGTCTTTTATCCCCACTAGGTCGGCACCACGGTGCCCCAAGATATCTCAGAAACTCATCCCAACTCCGAAGCGGCCCAGTGTCTCCAGCCACCACACACTTTCCTACACTCAAACTATCACATAAAAGAACACACAACACAATAACCTTTGACCCAATTGATAAGGTATAATTGCCCACCTAAACATACAAAGCTCAGTACCATCCATTCCTTAAGAACATAATAACAACCTGTTAATAACAGAACGGAATCTTAACATCACTTGCCATGGCTTCTCCCCCTCTCTCTCCTGTCTCTTCCTCCTATCTGTTCCAGTCTCTTCTTCCTTCAAACTTCTCTCCTGCCTATCCTTCCTTCTCATCCAATGACAGGCCTCCTTCTATCCTGTATTTTACAAATTCAATGGGGAGAAGGTTCTGGTGAAGTCACCTGAGTCCTGAGTAGGTGACTAGTTAGCTGACCTTGCAGCAGTGGAATTAGCATCAAAATACAGATAACTCCAGGGCAAACCACAGCAGCTGAGTCTGTGGGAAATACCTGTATGCTATTCCATCCTTGGTTTTATGATAAAAGTTTCCTGTTTCTTTTTTTATTATTATACATAATTGAGACTAAGACTGGGGGACCAGCTGCAGATTTACTCATCTCTGCCCACAGCTCCAGGTTACTTTTATTTCCACCTCGAGCGAGTGACCATAACATACATTTCTCTTGAATTCGTGAACAGCCTTTTTAAATATTATTGGCAACATCTAGTTTCTGGATTTCAAGCGGGCTCCTACTAGGTCTTGCCAGGTCACCTATCAGTTTACTTCAGGAAGGAGGAAAGAGAAAGAACCGTAAATAGATAAGGAGAATGGTAAGACGTTCTGTGTTTACCGGAAGTCCCACACCCGCGGATCCGGGCCCGAGGCAGCTCTCTGCTCCCAGACCCGGTGAGAGAGAGACCCAACCGCCTGGTCAGGTGGGCACTCCTGAGGCTGCAGAGCGGAAGAGACCACCAACTCTGCTCACCCCTGCCCACATCCCTGGCCCAAGAGGAAACTGTATAAGGCCTCTGGGCTCCCGTGGGGGAGGGCCCAGGAGCGGCAGGACCCCTGCCTGAGACACCGCCCAGAACCTGAAAGAAACAGACCGGATAAACAGTTCTCTGCACCCAAACCAAATTACACAATATCTTTCTACAAATCCAGCACTACAAAGGATAATAAATGGTAAAGCCCAACATAAGGAGGCAAGCTATACCCTAGAAGAAGCAAGAAACTAATCGTCTTGGCAACAAAACAAAGAGAATGAAAGCACACAAACATAACCTCACATCCAAATATGAATATAACGGGAAGCAATAATCACTATTCCTTAATATCTCTCAATATCAATGGCCTCAACTCCCCAATAAAAAGACATAGATTAACAAACTGGATACGCAACGAGGACCCTGCATTCTGCTGCCTACAGGAAACACACCTCAGAGACAAAGACAGACACTACCTCAGAGTGAAAGGCTGGAAAACAACTTTCCAAGCAAATGGTCAGAAGAAGCAAGCTGGAGTAGCCATTCTAATATCAAATAAAATCAATTTCCAACTAAAAGTCATCAAAAAAGATAAGGAAGGACACTTCATATTCATCAAAGGAAAAATCAACCAAGATGAACTCTCAATCCTAAATATCTATGCCCCAAATACAAGGGCACCTACATACGTAAAAGAAACCTTACTAAAGCTCAAAACACACATTGCACCTCACACAATAATAGTGGGAGATTTCAACACCCCACTCTCATCAATGGACAGATCATGGAAACAGAAATTAAACAGTGATGTCGACAGACTAAGAGAAGTCATGAGCCAAATGGACTTAACAGATATTTATAGAACATTCTATCCTAAAGCAAAAGGATATACCTTCTTCTCAGCTCCTCATGGTACTTTCTCCAAAATTGACCATATAATTGGTCAAAAAACGGGCCTCAACAGGTACAGAAAGATAGAAATAATCCCATGCGTGCTATCGGACCACCACGGCCTAAAACTGGTCTTCAATAACAATAAGGGAAGAATGCCCACATATACGTGGAAATTGAACAATGCTCTACTCAATGATAACCTGGTCAAGGAAGAAATAAAGAAAGAAATTAAAAACTTTTTAGAATTTAATGAAAATGAAGATACAACATACTCAAACTTATGGGACACAATGAAAGCTGTGCTAAGAGGAAAACTCATAGCGCTGAGTGCCTGCAGAAAGAAACAGGAAAGAGCATATGTCAGCAGCTTGACAGCACACCTAAAAGCTCTAGAACAAAAAGAAGCAAATACACCCAGGAGGAGTAGAAGGCAGGAAATAATCAAACTCAGACTGAAATCAACCAAGTAGAAACAAAAAGGACCATAGAAAGAATCAACAGAACCAAAAGTTGGTTCTTTGAGAAAATCAACAAGATAGATAAACCCTTAGCCAGACTAACGAGAGGACACAGAGAGTGTGTCCAAATTAACAAAATCAGAAATGAAAAGGGAGACATAACTACAGATTCGGAGGAAATTCAAAAAATCATCAGATCTTACTATAAAAACCTATATTCAACAAAATTTGAAAACCTTCAGGAAATGGACAATTTCCTAGACAGATACCAGGTATCGAAGTTAAATCAGGAACAGATAAACCAGTTAAACAATCCCATAACTCCTAAGGAAATAGAAGCAGTCATTAAAGGTCTCCCAACCAAAAAGAGCCCAGGTCCAGACGGGTTTAGTGCAGAATTCTATCAAACCTTCATAGAAGACCTCATACCAATATTATCCAAACTATTCCACAAAATTGAAACAGATGGAGCCCTACCGAATTCCTTCTACGAAGCCACAATTACTCTTATACCTAAACCACACAAAGACACAACAAAGAAAGAGAACTTCAGACCAATTTCCCTTATGAATATCGACGCAAAAATACTCAATAAAATTCTGGCAAACCGAATTCAAGAGCACATCAAAACAATCATCCACCATGATCAAGTAGGCTTCATCCCAGGCATGCAGGGATGGTTTAATATACGGAAAACCATCAACGTGATCCATTATATAAACAAACTGAAAGAACAGAACCACATGATCATTTCATTAGATGCTGAGAAAGCATTTGACAAAATTCAACACCCCTTCATGATAAAAGTCCTGGAAAGAATAGGAATTCAAGGCCCATACCTAAACATAGTAAAAGCCATATACAGCAAACCAGTTGCTAACATTAAACTAAATGGAGAGAAACTTGAAGCAATCCCACTAAAATCAGGGACTAGACAAGGCTGCCCACTCTCTCCCTACTTATTCAATATAGTTCTTGAAGTTCTAGCCAGAGCAATCAGACAACAAAAGGAGATCAAGGGGATACAGATCGGAAAAGAAGAGGTCAAAATATCACTATTTGCAGATGACATGATAGTATATTTAAGTGATCCCAAAAGTTCCACCAGAGAACTACTAAAGCTGATAAACAACTTCCTCAAAGTGGCTGGGTATAAAATTAACTCAAATAAATCAGTTGCCTTCCTCTATACAAAAGAGAAACAAGCCGAGAAAGAAATTAGGGAAACGACACCCTTCATAATAGACCCAAATAATATAAAGTACCTCGGTGTGACTTTAACCAAGCAAGTAAAAGATCTGTACAATAAGAACTTCAAGACACTGAGGAAAGAAATTGAAGAAGACCTCAGAAGATGGAAAGATCTCCCATGCTCATGGATTGGCAGGATTAATATGGTAAAAATGGCCATTTTACCAAAAGCAATCTACAGATTCAATGCAATCCCCATCAAAATACCAATCCAATTCTTCAAAGAGTTAGACAGAACAATTTGCAAATTCATCTGGAATAACAAAAAACCCAGGATAGCTAAAGCTATCCTCAACAATAAAAGGACTTCAGGGGGAATCACTATCCCTGAACTCAAGCAGTATTACAGAGCAATAGTGATAAAAACTGCATGGTATTGGTACAGAGACAGACAGATAGACCAATGGAATAGAATTGAAGACCCAGAAATGAACCCACACACCTATGGTCACTTGATTTTTGACAAAGGAGCCAAAACCATCCAATGGAAAAAAGATAGCATTTTCAGCAAATGGTGCTGGTTCAACTGGAGGGCAACATGTAGAAGAATGCAGATCGATCCATCCTTATCACCCTGTACAAAGCTTAAGTCCAAGTGGATCAAGGACCTCCACATCAAACCAGACACACTCAAACTAATAGAAGAAAAACTAGGGAAGCATCTGGAACACATGGGCACTGGAAAAAATTTCCTGAACAAAACACCAATGGCTTATGCTCTAAGATCAAGAATCGACAAATGGGATCTCATAAAACTGCAAAGCTTCTGTAATACAAAGGACACTGTGGTTAGGACAAAACGGCAACCAACAGATTGGGAAAAGATCTTTACCAATCCTACAACAGATAGAGGCCTTATATCCAAAATATACAAAGAACTCAAGAAGTTAGACCGCAGGGAAACAAATAACCCTATTAAAAAATGGGGTTCAGAGCTAAACAAAGAATTCACAGCTGAGGAATGCGGAATGGCTGAGAAACACCTAAAGAAATGTTCAACATCTTTAGTCATAAGGGAAATGCAAATCAAAACAACCCTGAGATTTCACCTCACACCAGTGAGAATGGCTAAGATCAAAAACTCAGGTGACAGCAGATGCTGGCGAGGATGTGGAGAAAGAGGAACACTCCTCCATTGTTGGTGGGATTGCAGACTGGTAAAACCATTCTGGAAATCAGTCTGGAGGTTCCTCAGAAAATTGGACATTGAACTGCCTGAGGATCCAGCTATACCTCTCTTGGGCATATACCCAAAAGATGCGTCAACATATAAAAGAGACACGTGCTCCACTATGTTCATCGCAGCCTTATTTATAATAGCCAGAAGCTGGAAAGAACCCAGATGCCCTTCAACAGAGGAATGGATACAGAAAATGTGGTACATCTACACAATGGTATATTACTCAGCTATCAAAAACAACGAGTTTATGAAATTCGTAGGCAAATGGTTGGAACTGGAAAATATCATCCTGAGTGAGCTAACCCAATCACAGAAAGACATACATGGTATGCACTCATTGATAAGTGGCTATTAGCCCAAATGCTTGAATTACCCTAGATCTCTAGAACAAACGAAACTCAAGACGGATGATCAAAATGTGAATATTTCACTCCTTCTTTAAATGAGGAAAAAGAATACCCTTGGCAGGGAAGAGAGAGGCAAAGATTAAAACAGAGACTGAAGGAACACCCATTCAGAGCCTGCCCCACATGTGGCCCATACATATACAGCCACCCAATTAGACAAGATGGATGAAGCAAAGAAGTGCAGACCGACAGGAGCCGGATGTAGATCGCTCCTGAGAGACACAGCCAGAATACAGCAAATATAGAGGCGAATGCCAGCAGCAAACCACTGAACTGAGAATAGGTCCCCTATTGAAGGAATCTTAGGAAGAACTGGAAGAGCTTGAAGGGGCTCGAGACCCCAAAAGTACAACAATGCCAAGCAACCAGAGCTTCCAGGGACTAAGCCACTACCTAAAGACTATACATGGACTGACCCTGGACTCTGACCCCATAGGTAGCAATGAATATCCTAGTAAGAGCACCAGTGGAAGGGGAAGCCCTGGGTCCTGCTAAGACTGAACCCCCAGTGAACTAGTCTATGGGGGGAGGGCGGCAATGGGGGGAGGGTTGGGAGGGGAACACCCATAAGGAAGGGGAGGGGGGAGGGGGATGTTTGCCCGGAAACCGGGAAAAAGAATAACACTCGAAATGTATATAAGAAATACTCAAGTTAATAAAAAAAAAATCAAAAAAAAAAAAAGGAGAATGGTAAGTACTAAGAATAGTTGCAGAAATAACATCACGAGATGCTTGCGCCAAGGAAGCAGGTCCCGGGGACTCTCAGTACTCATACTGGAGCCCACAAAAAGCCATAACCTGAAACATGGTACCCCTGGCAGGTTTTTCTTCCTTGTCATCAGGGGTCCCAGGCATCTCGAGCTTACTGGGGTATCTCCAAGATATCCCCATATCTTATGATTAAATTTGGTTTGACATTTATTTTGCTAGACATTAATACAGCTATATCTGCTTGCTTCCTAGATCTGCTTGATTGGAATATCTTTTTCTAAACCTTTACCCTGAGGTAATGTCTATCTTAGAGGTTGAGGCATGTTTCTTGTATAGAGCAGAAGGATGGATTCTGTTTTCATATCCATTCTGTGTCTTTATATTGGGAAATGAGACCATTGATATTGAGAGATATCAATGACCAATTGTTGTTAATTCCTGTTATTTTGTTGTCATTGTTGGTGGTGGTGTGTAGGCCTGCAAGCAATCCCCTTCCTAATAGTTTTGCCAGTGTGAAATTATTTATTTCCTTTGTTTTCATGGGCATGGTTAACCTCCTAGGGTTAGAGTTTAGTTGTAGTTTTCTGTAGAGTTGGATTTGTAGATAGATATTTAAAACTGACTTTAACATGGGCTGTCTTATGTTTTCCATCTATAGTGATTGAAGGTTTTGGTGAAAATAGTAACCAGGACTGGAATCTGTGGCCTCTTAGGATATGCAGTATGTCTGACCATGACTTTCTGGCTTTTAAAGTCTCTGTTGGGAAATCATTTGTAGTTCTAATAGGTCTGCCATCTTGTTACTCCATTTCATTCCCTTGAAACTTTTAATATTTTTTCCTCCTGTACATTTAATATTTTGATTATTATGTGGCAATGGAATTTCCTAATCTATTTAGTGTTCTATATGCTTCTTGTACCTTAATAGGCATCTTGATCTCTTTCTTTAGGTTAGGAAAATTTTCCTCTAGAATTTTGTTGAAAATATTTTCTTGGTCTTTGTGCTTGAATTCTTTTCCTTTATTATTCTCTTCCTATTATTCTTAGGTTTGGACTTTTCATACCGTCCTAGATTTCTTAGATGATTTGTGTCAGAAATTTTATTTATTTTTTTACTTAATTAATTAATTTTTACACTCCAGATTTTATTCCCCTCCTGGTCCACATCTCAAACTCCTCCACATCCCATATCTCCTCCCAGCCCTCCCCCTGTCTCCACAAGGATGTCTCCACCCACCCACCCCACCAGACCTTTAAACTTCCTGGAGGTTCCAGTCACTTGAGGGTTAGGTGTGTCTGCTGTATATGTGTTGGAGGCATCATCTCAGCTGGTATACGCTGTCTGCCTGGTAATCTAGTGTCTGAGAAATCTTGGGGGTCCAGGTTAATTGAGACTGCTGCTCCTCCTACAGGGTTGCCCTCCTCTTCAGCTTCCTCCAGCTTATCCCTAATTCAACCACAGGGGCTAGCAGCTACTGTTCATTGGTTGGATGCACATATCTGCATCTGATTCTTTCAGCTGCTTGTTGGGTCTTTTGGAGGGTAGCCATGAAAGGTTTCCTTTGGTGAGTGCCCCATAGCCTCAGTAATGGGGTGGGGTCTTGGGGCCTCCCCTTGAGCTGGATCTCACTTTGGGCCTGTTGCTGGACCTTCCTTTCCAGAGGCTCTTCTCCATTTCCATCTCTGCATTTCTTTCAGACAGAATTAATTATGGGTCAGAGCTTTGACTGTGGGATAGTAACCCCATCCCTCACTTGATATCCTGACTTTCTGCTGGAGGTGGGTTCAATAAGTTCCCTCTGCCCAGTGTAGGGCATTTCATCTAGGGTCCCCTTCTTTGAGTCCTGAGGGTCTCTTACTTCCCAGATCTCTGGTACATTCTAGAGGATCCTCCCAACCTCCTTCCGTTGGAGATTGCCTGTTTCCATTCTTTCTGCTGGCCTTCAGTCCCCACCCCCCAATACCAGATCATGTTTTCCTCTTCCCCCACCCCCTTTCCTTCTCCCATCCCTCCATCCCTCCCCCCTTGTGGTTGTTTTCTTTTCCTTCCCAAGGGGGACTGCGGCATCCTCATTTGGGCTCTTCAGCTTGTTGACCTTTGTGAATTCTGTGGACTGTATCGTAGGTATTCTGTACTTTTTAATTTTTTTGGCTAATATCCACTAATTAGCGAGTACATACCATGCATGTCCTTTAGTGTCTGAGTTACCTCACTCAGGATGATATTTTCTAGTTCCATCCGTTTGCCTGAAAAAACTCAGGATGACTTCATTCTTAATCGGAGTAGTATTCCATTGTGTAAATGAACCACATTTCCTGTATCCATTCTTCTGTCCTGGGACATCTGGGTTATTTCCAGCTTCTGGTTATCACAAATAAGGCCTCTTTGAACATAGTGGAACATGTGCCTCTGTGTCATGGTTTGGTATCTTTTGGGTATATTCCCAAGAGTGATATTTCTGGGACTTTAGGTAGGTCTATTTCCAATTTCCTTGGAACCTCCAAACTGATTTCCAGAGTGGTTGTACCAGTTTTCAATCCCACCAGCAATTTTATTCATTTCTTTCAACTCTTTTGCTCCCTCTGCCCTACCACCAGGCTTTCTATAAGGGATATGCTCATTCCCTCCACTTGTTTGTTTATGTTTTCCTGGCTATCTTTAAGGGGTTTATTTATTTCTTCTTTAAGGACCTTTATCATCTGCACATACTCAATTTTAAGGTATTTGTCTTCAGCTATATTGGAATATTCAGTGGTAAGCTAGCCAGGCTTTGGTGGTGCCATAGTGCCCCAGATACTATTTATTGTGCTCTTTTGTTGGTGTTTCGGCATCTGGGTTTGGATTGACTATAGGTCTAGGTGTTGACTTCTGAGTTTGTCTTTGTTGAGTGAGCGTTTTGTTCCTTGGTTTCTGTGTACTCTCTGGATTTTCAAAGATTATGTTGGCTGTGTGTTGCCTGTTTTACTAGCCTGTATGGCTGGTGTGTTCACTGGGGATGCTTCGTGACCGAGGCTGAGAAAGGGGGAAGCTAGCAGTGATTGTCTGTGGGATCCATAGGAGGCATGAGGAAGCGGGAAGAGAGGCTGCAGCTGTCTTGTTGAAGTGCTCTCGACAACTCTGAGGTTTGGGTTTCTGGAACAGAGAGAGTATGGGAGGTTGCTAGCAGCCTATCTGGTCTTCTGGCAGGTGTGGCCCATGGTTGAACAGGGAGTGTTTGCCTGAATTGGGGGCTGGAACACAGCAATGGGAGTGGGGTTGGGGTCAGGGTCATGGTTTGTGAGATTCACAGGAGACATGGATGGGGGAGGAAGGAGAAGCTGGTGTTCCGTTGCCGTGTTAGAGGCAACTCTGAGAGTTGGGTCTTGGGGAACAAAGTGAAGAGATCCATGGGTAGTCTACCTGGTCCAGAATTTAGACATTTTAAAAATGAAAGAATAGTTGTAGAGAATATATAAATAAGCATTTTTCTCTATTATGTATTTTAAATTCCACTGGGTCAATTGGTTGCTGATGTTGACCTTTTTTATATAAATGCAAGAATTCTGCAAAAAAAAAAATACCGAATTTTCATGACAATGTTCTGCTGAAGCAGTTCTCATTGATATATGTAATTTTATTTTCCACAATGACACAAGTATATGTGCTAACTGCATATGGTATTTCAATTGCCTTTGTATTTTAGAACATGGGTGAAACTAAAAAAAAAATAATTAGCCACATCCTTGATCTCTTTTTTGAGTTTCGTTCTTCTTTTTATCTCAGAAATAAACATCATAAAGGTGGCATGTCACTGAGCTAGGTGACTCTGAGAGTTGTTGTCACTGCACAGTTTGGTACATCTTCAGGGTGCAGTGTATAGAAGGATGAAAGTGGCACACATTTGAAAAGAGAAGCTATTTTCAGTCATGTATCTGTTACAATTCTCTGTTGTAGGCAGGAGAGAAAAAAAACGTGTTAAAGATTTGTTTTAACCAGAGGCGTGTATTGAAAAGAACAGTTGTCAAAAGGACAACAGGACCATTCATATGGTGGGAGGAATCAAAGATTTCTCTGTCATCATTTTTCATAAGGTTACAGCAACATTTGGTTGGGTATCCTGGTATGATGGAAAGGCCATGAAATTTGGGTTCACAGCTAGCTCTGATGTTCATTTTACCATAGAGTTCTGACTAACCAGTGTCTTGATTGCTCAGATTTCATCATTTATCAGATGATGTTAGCAATACCTATTCACTGGAAATACTTCAGAGTGTATGCAACAGTTAGTTTGACTTTTACTAAGATTATATATCTTTTCTTTTTCTCCTGAAAATTACACCTCAAGGTACAACCTCTCTCTCTCTCTCTCTCTCTCTCTCACACACACACACACACACACACACACACACATGTATATATATATATATATATATATATATATATATATATATATATATATATATGCTGCAATATGTTCTGCCCCCCTTTAAACCAAATCAGGATCCCACAGTAGTTACTTTAATTTGGAACCTTTAGGAAAATAGTGCTGGGAACCCTGGTCATTGTTGAAACATTGTCAGAAGAATGACATATAGTGGGCAGTGCCTTGTAGAAAGAACTGTGAGGGAGGCTCCAAGAAAAAAGACAGAGGGTCTTACCACGGGTGCATTTGTTTCCTGGATTGCTTTCGATGTGATTTCATGGCTCTGGTGACAAACATCTACTTTCAATTTATAAGACATGTTTATTTTTGTTGAATGTCAGAACATAGCTATAGAATACAATCTGGTCAATGTACCCTAAATCTGGATGTGTCTGTCTCCTTGCTTTCATGCTTTCTGAGATATAATCTATAGTACATGCCAGGCAATAGTATTTGAATTAGTCTGTCCTGAGAAAGTTCTGGAAAAGACGGCTCTTAATATTTGGTATGTGCTTACTGACATTTATTTACATGTTTTTTCTGATTGCATTTTTTCTGAACTCAGACAACCTTCCTTGGATCAATGCTTTCTTTGTTACATTCATGCACAAAGTACACTGGAGCTGAATGAAGCAGGGCTGTCTGCAGCATTTGACTGTAGTTATCCCCATCCTCCCAGGGTCTCAGGTCCGAATAGACTGGCTGAAAGCTGACAGGCAGTTCTTTGGTGATCAGTTCTTTGTTTTTCTATTCGTTGTGTTTTATTTTAATAATCTAACATTCTTAGTCATCCTTTAATACTATTAAGTTAAATATGTCACCTAAATCTATGTGTCACTTTTATGTTCTCTTATCCCAAAAACTTTAGCTTAATAAAAATATTTTTCCTTCAATCATTAACATGAAACACCATTTGAAACACCATTGAGGTAGTTTCCAAATTACTCTTAAAATTCCTATAGAGGTTGGGGATTTAGCTCAGTGGTAGAGCGCTTGCCTAGGAAGCGCAAGGCCCTGGGTTCGGTCCCCAGGTCTGAAAAAAAGAACCCAAAAGAAAAATTCCTATAGAATCTTCTTAGTCTTTACTTTTCTGCTTCTTGAGAATAGTCTCTTACGGGTAAATACTATTGCCACTGTTATCTGCTGGGCATCAACTGAGTGCTGCTTGGTAGAGTCACTTGTGAGCAAAGTCGCCTTCATTCAAACAGAGGCTCTAACACAGGCTAGCACTTTTCCATCCCTGTCTGATAGGATCAATACAGCATCACACCCCAGAGGTGTTCAACATCTTAACTGTCCTTAAAAAAAAAAAAAAAGGAAAAGAACCTTCTCTCACCCTTTACTTCCTTTACCTCTTCACCTTAAGATGAAACTGCTTCCACCCTCCTATTCATTCTAAACAGTACCTGTGTGAAGTGGAAACTTCTGGGTCTTTTGGAAAGTCAGTTGTATCAGATGGTGTTTTACTAATGTAGACATACGAAGGGACATTTTGCTGAAGGGGATACAGGTGAAAAGATGCTTTGCTAAGGCAAGCATGTGAAAGGATGTGTGATAAAGGATTCTTTGCTAATGACACACATGCATTGGTTCACCTTACGTGCCTCGTTGAGGTCCATGTGTTGTGACGCCATCTAGAGAAACACAGCACAATACTTCTAGTGGTGTTCTGGAAGCTTCTTGCTGCTTCAGAAGACTTGGGTCTGTTGGCAGAGTGACGTCAGCTGGTACAGACTCATATGGAGTTTTGCTAAGACAGACTCACATGCTGAGGCAAGGCATGTGGTGAAGTAAGACCCGTGGAGGACATGTGATGATTGGAGGGAAAATAAGTATGACTCAACTAATAGCGAGGGAGCCTTGACTTGCTTGAAATGCTTTGCAATGCTTTTTGGTCTCACCCCTTCCCTGCTCTTTACTTTGTTGAGAGAGGCACAGGACAGAATTTCTCTGGCCTAATTGATCTTGCTGACTTGGGCGGATGCAGCTGAGGCCTGGCTGTCTCTGCTAGGTCATGCCTCTGCTGCTGATTTATGTTTGCTATCCCAGCACTACTGAACTGGATTGCTAGTATATTCGCGAAGTGTTTGCAAGTGGACGGAGCTACTGCGACTGAACTGTGAATTGATTTCCTGACAATACAGACAGGATTTGCTCCAAAGAATACTTTTTTTTTCTTTTTTAATTGGATATTTTTATTTACATTTCAAATGTTATTCTCTTTCCCTGTTTCTTGTCCATAAGCTCCCTATCCCATTCTCCTCCCCCTTTTTCTATAAGGGTGTTCTCCCTCCCCAACCACCCTCTTACCCCGACATTCCCCTACACTGGGGAGCCCAGCCTTGGCAGGACCAAGGGTTTTTCCTTCCATTGGTGCCTAACAAAGGCCCTCCTCCACTACATTTGCAGCTGGAGCCATGGGTCTGTCCATGCATAGTCTTTGGGTAGTGGTTTAGTCCCTGGAAGGTTTGGTTGGTTGGTATTGTTCTTATGGGGCTGCAAACCCCTTCAGCTCTTTAAATCCTTTCTCTAATTCCTCCAACAGGGACCCCATTCTCAGTTCAATGGTTTGCTGCTAGCATTCACCTCTGTATTTGGCATGCTTTGGCTGTGACTCTCAGGAGACTGCTATATCAGGCTCCTGTCAGCACGCACTTTTCAGCTTCATTGATATATATTTGGTTACTATACATATGGGCTGTATACCCATGTTGGGCAGGCTCTGAATGGTCACTCCTTTGGTCTCTGCTCCAAACTTTGTGTCCATATCGCCTCCTATGAACTTTTTTGTTCCTCCTTTTAAAAAGGACTGAACTGTCCACACTTTGGTCATCATTCTTCTTGAGCTCCATGTAGTCAAAGAATAATTTCTAAAGAGGTTCACTTCCCCTGTATCCTAATAACCTTTCTTTTCCATTATCTCTAGTGGCTAGTGGGCTAGAAGGGAGGTTAAGGCACATAAGAACTCATATTAAAGGTAGGTTTTGAAAAATTAAAGTTTACAATTGTGTCAGATGGTGCTCAATAAACATTTGCTATTGTCGAGCGGTGAAAAACTTTCCTAAGTATGTCTTCAAGAATCTTCACTGGCTTTTGTTTCCTGACAACTGAAGTCAAGGCTGTCCAGAAACTGACTTAGGGAAGTGAAAGCAGAAGGCTTCTGAAAATGGGCTCATTTTATTCAAGCATATAACATTTTCTTTTAAATTGTCCAAATAATTAGATACAACACCCATTAATTCCTACCTAACCCTAGCTCCAGAGCTGACAGCTATAGAGGAGTAACTAGCATCCCACTATGTTGATGTATCTATACATGTATATACATATGCATACATACATATGCACATATATATCCTTTGTATGCAATAACTTTGTCCTCATAGTATTAACTTATAAATATAGTCAGTCTATGCTTATTTTAATATTGAGATTAAAGATGTATGTGTAACAGTTAGTCCTTGATTCCTAGTGAAATTATATACCATCTGCCTCTTCTGAAAATTCCCCGGGAAAGTGTAGGGGATGCTGCAAATGTATCAGATAATTGTTTGCAGAAGAAATATTTTTGTCTCTTATCAGTATAAGCAATCTGTATTATAATGGATAATTTAAGCATTCTACTAAATTGATTAACAAAACAGATTAGTTAACAACAAATTATTAATAAATATTAACAAAAATGAAATGTTAGAATGTTAAAGCTTGTGACTTTCATGACACAGCAAGTAAATGGCAGATGTAAGATATCAATGCACATCTCCCTGATATCAAGAAGAAAATTTTCTTCTTATTTTGCTAAATTAAAAAATTCCTAAAGTGTTGATTTACATAAGCATTTTAATACATCACATGAGAAATTAGGCCAGAAGTTCTTTCCTGTGGCTCTCTCAACGAAGTGAAGAGCAGTGAAGATGTGAGACCAAGAAGAATTGCAAAGCTTGCTATGCAAGCAAGCCAAGCCTCCATCACTGTCTGTTGAGTTCTGTTTATGGTCCCTCCAATCATCACATGTCCTCCATGGGTCTTACCTCACCACATGTCTGTGACTGGGAGGACATTCCAGAAAGAACAAGCAGGGCATGATTATTGCAACTTCTTGATAGTGTTGCAATAGGAGCGGGTGGCAGGCGTGAGGTGGCATCTAGGAGGGGCTTACTCCTATTGATATCAACACTGGCGTAACTGGGACTTTCTTCAGCATCTGTGTTTACATTTCAGGAGTGGCTATATACTTTGTGGGGTCCCTTGTTCAAAATAAGACGTTCATTGCAGCAACTGCAAAACATTAACCAAGTACAGGGTTATAGTGCCCATGAAATGGCCCAGCTAATAGAAGAAACAGATCAGCTATGCATAGATTTCCCACTTACTTTTAAAGACCCTTTTATAGGTCACATAAATTACAGCTCTAAGTCTGCTAATGCACCTATAAAAACTGGTAAAATGTATGCAGCTAGTTCACTTTAGAAGCACACAGGCCCAGTTTCTAAGTGTGTGCTTTTTTTAATACATATTTCAGGAGAAAATCACGGAATATATGAGGCTATGGTTTTTGCTCTTCCTCATCATGAGATATTTTATGGTATTTAAAATCAACTACACACTCAATGAAGAACATTCACATATCCTGAATACATATGTTTCAAATTCAATCATAGCCTTTTCTGGTGTATACCTTGATTGTATGTCCTATTCTCAATCACATCAGACGGTGCACTATTATAAATTTTGTATTTTGATATTCACTTATGTTTCAGATGTGCTTATATATGTTTCTAGACTAGGCAGTCTTATTTATTCCTGCAACAAATGCTAATATGCATTAAATACCCACCACACGTCCATAGTGCTCTGCACTCAGGCAGCACAGCAAGACTCAACAGTTATTAGTACCAACAGAAATAATAAAACCACTCAAGTTTTATACATTTATTTTTAGTTTGCTTTTGTGGTACACAGACAGACAAGAACATACTGTAAATAGAGAAATGAGTCATGTTTTTGGATATGAAGTCTTATAACCAATATGTCAATTTTCCTTAAGTTTATTTATAAATTTAATGAGGTTTAAGAGAAAAATGCCAATTTTCCTCCTCCATACTGGAACCAGTATGATGGTTTAAAAAAGCATCTAAATTAGAATTAATGGCTGCAAATATATGGTAATTGAAATCCTGAGAGAGGTTGAATTTATTGTATGTTTAAACACATCATGGAACCCCAGAAATTAAAATTAAATCAAATTATGGACAGATCCATTGATCGATGAAAGTAAATACTTGCAAATTTACTATCTGTTAAAAGTGGCATCTTGGACATGATAATTAAAGAGAACTTTGCAGAAAATACAAACTTTTGAAAAGAATCTCTTTTCTAAATGGCTAATACCCATTGTGTACTTTTGACACATTACCTTTCTTTTTTTTTTCTTGGATATTTTCTTTATTTATATTTTAAATGTTATCTCCTTTTTCAGTTTCCCCTCCAGAACCCCTCAGCCCACCTCTCCTCCCCCTGCTTCTATGTGAGTGCTCTCCCACACACCTACTCCCTCCTGCCTCCCAGCCCTGACATTCCCCTATACTGGGGCATTGAGCCTTGACCTGTCAAGAGTCTCTCCTCCTATTGATGTCCGACAATACCATAGACATATGCGACTAGAGCCATACCCCCCACCACCATGTGTACTCTTTGGATGGTGATTTAGTCTCTGGGAGCTCTGGGGATCTGGTAGGTTGATATTGTTGTTCTTCCTATAGGGTTGAAAACCCCTTCAGCTCCTTCAGTCCTTTCTTTAACTCTTCCATTGGGGACCCCATGCTCAGTCCAATGGCATTACCTTTCTCCATTCCCATTGATGGCCATCTAGGCACACTGTGACTTTATTGTTGCAAATAGAATCACAGTAAGCCTGGTATGCACGTTTCCCTACTGTGTTCTACCATTGGTTCTTTGGCCACACAGATCAGTCATGTGAAAGATTTCCCTTGGACTTTTTGTGAGCATGTCACACAGTGGTTGGACTCATTTATGTTCCTACTTATAGCTGATCTTATGTCTCAGTTCATTTCAGCACTGGCTATTCATCACTATGTAACTGTAATTAGCCATTCTGATAGATTTGTATGACATCTTATTGCGGTTTGATTTGTAGTTCACTAGTGGCTAAAGATGTTGGACATCTGTCATCTGTAAGTCCTCTTTTTTTTTTTTTATGTGAACAAAACAGTGTTACTTTTTTTTTTTTTATTAACTTGAGTATTTCTTATATACATTTCGAGTGTTATTCCCTTTCCCGGTTTCCGGGCAAACATCCCCCTCCCCCCTCCCCTTCCTTATGGGTGTTCCCCTCCCAACCCTCCCCCCATTGCCGCCCTCCCCCCATAGACTAGTTCACTGGGGGTTCAGTCTTAGCAGGACCCAGGGCTTCCCCTTCCACTGGTGCTCTTACTAGGATATTCATTGCTACCTATGGGGTCAGAGTCCAGGGTCAGTCCATGTATAGTCTTTAGGTAGTGGCTTAGTCCCTGGAAGCTCTGGTTGCTTGGCATTGTTGTACTTTTGGGGTCTCGAGCCCCTTCAAGCTCTTCCAGTTCTTTCTCTGATTCCTTCAATAGGGGACCTATTCTCAGTTCAGTGGTTTGCTGCTGGCATTCGCCTCTATATTTGCTGTATTCTGGCTGTGTCTCTCAGGAGCGATCTACATCCGGCTCCTGTCGGTCTGCACTTCTTTGCTTCATCCATCTTGTCTAATTGGGTGGCTGTATATGTATGGGCCACATGTGGGGCAGGCTCTGAATGGGTGTTCCTTCAGTCTCTGTTTTAATCTTTGCCTCTCCCTTCCCTGCCAAGGGTATTCTTTTTCCTCATTTAAAGAAGGAGTGAAGCATTCACATTTTGATCATCCGTCTTGAGTTTCGTTTGTTCTAGGGATCTAGGGTAATTCAAGCATTTGGGCTAATAGCCACTTATCAATGAGTGCATACCATGTATGTCTTTCTGTGATTGGGTTAGCTCACTCAGGATGATATTTTCCAGTTCCAACCATTTGCCTACGAATTTCATAAACTCGTTGTTTTTGATAGCTGTGTAATATTCCATTGTGTAGATGTACCACATTTTCTGTATCCATTCCTCTGTTGAAGGGCATCTGGGTTCTTTCCATTTTCTGGCTATTATAAATAAGGCTGCGATGAACATAGTGGAGCACGTGTCTCTTTTATATGTTGAGGCATCTTTTGGGTATATGCCCAAGAGAGGTATAGCTGGATCCTCAGGCAGTTCAATGTCCAATTTTCTGAGGAACCTCCAGACTGATTTCCAGAATGGTTTTACCAGTCTGCAATCCCACCAACAATGGAGGAGTGTTCCTCTTTCTCCACATCCTCGCCAGCATCTGCTGTCACCTGAGTTTTTGATCTTAGCCAATCGCACTGGTGTGAGGTGAAATCTCAGGGTTGTTTTGATTTGCATTTCCCTTATGACTAAAGATGTTGAACATTTCTTTAGGTGTTTCTCAGCCATTCCGCATTCCTCAGCTGTGAATTCTTTGTTTAGCTCTGAACCCCATTTTTTAATAGGGTTATTTGTTTCCCTGCGGTCTAACTTCTTGAGTTCTTTGTATATTTTGGATATAAGGCCTCTATCTGTTGTAGGATTGGTAAAGATCTTTTCCCAATCTGTTGGTTGCCGTTTTGTCCTAACCACAGTGTCCTTTGCCTTACAGAAGCTTGGCAGTTTTATGAGATCCCATTTGTCGATTCTTGATCTTAGAGCATAAGCCATTGGTGTTTTGTTCAGGAAATTTTTTCCAGTGCCCATGTGTTCCAGATGCTTCCCTAGTTTTTCTTCTATTAGTTTGAGTGTGTCTGGTTTGATGTGGAGGTCCTTGATCCACTTGGACTTAAGCTTTGTACAGGGTGATAAGCATGGATCGATCTGCATTCTTCTACATGTTGCCCTCCAGTTGAACCAGCACCATTTGCTGAAAATGCTATCTTTTTTCCATTGGATGGTTTTGGCTCCTTTGTCAAAAATCAAGTGACCATAGGTGTGTGGGTTCATTTCTGGGTCTTCAATTCTATTCCATTGGTCTATCTGTCTGTCTCTGTACCAATACCATGCAGTTTTTATCACTATTGCTCTGTAATACTGCTTGAGTTCAGGGATAGTGATTCCCCCTGAAGTCCTTTTATTGTTGAGGATAGCTTTAGCTATCCTAGGTTTTTTGTTATTCCAGATGAATTTGCAAATTGTTCTGTCTAACTCTTTGAAGAATTGGATTGGTATTTTGATGGGGATTGCATTGAATCTGTAGATTGCTTTTGGTAAAATGGCCATTTTTACCATATTAATCCTGCCAATCCATGAGCATGGGAGATCTTTCCATCTTCTGAGGTCTTCTTCAATTTCTTTCCTCAGTGTCTTGAAGTTCTTATTGTACAGATCTTTTACTTGCTTGGTTAAAGTCACACCGAGGTACTTTATATTATTTGGGTCTATTATGAAGGGTGTCGTTTCCCTAATTTCTTTCTCGGCTTGTTTCTCTTTTGTATAGAGGAAGGCAACTGATTTATTTGAGTTAATTTTATACCCAGCCACTTTGCTGAAGTTGTTTATCAGCTTTAGTAGTTCTCTGGTGGAACTTTTGGGATCACTTAAATATACTATCATGTCATCTGCAAATAGTGATATTTTGACCTCTTCTTTTCCGATCTGTATCCCTTTGATCTCCTTTTGTTGTCTGATTGCTCTGGCTAGAACTTCAAGAACTATATTGAATAAGTAGGGAGAGAGTGGGCAGCCTTGTCTAGTCCCTGATTTTAGTGGGATTGCTTCAAGTTTCTCTCCATTTAGTTTAATGTTAGCAACTGGTTTGCTGTATATGGCTTTTACTATG
The DNA here is from genome assembly GCF_021556685.1 of Rattus norvegicus. NCBI lineage: Eukaryota > Metazoa > Chordata > Mammalia > Rodentia > Muridae > Rattus > Rattus norvegicus. The sequence continues at coordinate 65,238,586 of NC_141536.1, forward strand.
TTTAGGTATGGGCCTTGAATTCCTATTCTTTCCAGGACTTTTATCATGAAGGGGTGTTGAATTTTGTCAAATGCTTTCTCAGCATCTAATGAAATGATCATGTGGTTCTGTTCTTTCAGTTTGTTAATATAATGGATCACGTTGATGGTTTTCCGTATATTAAACCATCCCTGCATGCCTGGGATGAAGCCTACTTGATCATGGTGGATGATTGTTTTGATGTGCTCTTGAATTCGGTTTGCCAGAATTTTATTGAGTATTTTTGCGTCGATATTCATAAGGGAAATTGGTCTGAAGTTCTCTTTCTTTGTTGTGTCTTTGTGTGGTTTAGGTATAAGAGTAATTGTGGCTTCGTAGAAGGAATTCGGTAGGGCTCCATCTGTTTCAATTTTGTGGAATAGTTTGGAGGTCTTCTATGAAGGTTTGATAGAATTCTGCACTAAACCCGTCTGGACCTGGGCTCTTTTTGGTTGGGAGACCTTTAATGACTGCTTCTATTTCCTTAGGAGTTATGGGATTGTTTAACTGGTTTATCTGTTCCTGATTTAACTTCGATACCTGGTATCTGTCTAGGAAATTGTCCATTTCCTGAAGATTTTCAAATTTTGTTGAATATAGGTTTTTATAGTAAGATCTGATGATTTTTTGAATTTCCTCCGAATCTGTAGTTATGTCTCCCTTTTCATTTCTGATTTTGTTAATTTGGACACACTCTCTGTGTCCTCTCGTTAGTCTGGCTAAGGGTTTATCTATCTTGTTGATTTTCTCAAAGAACCAACTTTTGGTTCTGTTGATTCTTTCTATGGTCCTTTTTGTTACTACTTGGTTGATTTCAGCTCTGAGTTTGATTATTTCCTGCCTTCTACTCCTCCTGGGTGTATTTGCTTCTTTTTGTTGTAGAGCTTTTAGGTGTGCTGTCAAGCTGCTGACATATGCTCTTTCCTGTTTCTTTCTGCAGGCACTCAGCGCTATGAGTTTTCCTCTTAGCACAGCTTTCATTGTGTCCCATAAGTTTGAGTATGTTGTATCTTCATTTTCATTAAATTCTAAAAAGTTTTTAATTTCTTTCTTTATTTCTTCCTTGACCAGGTTATCATTGAGTAGAGCATTGTTCAATTTCCACGTATATGTGGGCATTCTTCCCTTATTGTTATTGAAGACCAGTTTTAGGCCGTGGTGGTCCGATAGCACGCATGGCATTATTTCTATCTTTCTGTACCTGTTGAGGCCCGTTTTTTGACCAATTATATGGTCAATTTTGGAGAAAGTACCATGAGGAGCTGAGAAGAAGGTATATCCTTTTGCTTTAGGATAGAATGTTCTATAAATATCCGTTAAGTCCATTTGGCTCATGACTTCTCTTAGTCTGTCTACATCACTGTTTAATTTCTGTTTCCATGATCTGTCCATTGATGAGAGTGGGGTGTTGAAATCTCCCACTATTATTGTGTGAGGTGCAATGTGTGTTTTGAGCTTTAGTAAGGTTTCTTTTACGTATGTAGGTGCCCTTGTATTTGGGGCATAGATATTTAGGATTGAGAGTTCATCTTGGTTGATTTTTCCTTTGATGAATATGAAATGTCCTTCCTTATCTTTTTTGATGACTTTTAGTTGGAAATTGATTTTATTTGATATTAGAATGGCTACTCCAGCTTGCTTCTTCTGACCATTTGCTTGGAAAGTTGTTTTCCAGCCTTTCACTCTGAGGTAGTGTCTGTCTTTGTCTCTGAGGTGTGTTTCCTGTAGGCAGCAGAATGCAGGGTCCTCGTTGCGTATCCAGTTTGTTAATCTGTGTCTTTTTATTGGGGAGTTGAGGCCATTGATATTGAGAGATATTAAGGAATAGTGATTATTGCTTCCCGTTATATTCATATTTGGATGTGAGGTTATGTTTGTGTGCTTTCATTCTCTTTGTTTTGTTGCCAAGACGATTAGTTTCTTGCTTCTTCTAGGGTATAGCTTGCCTCCTTATGTTGGGCTTTACCATTTATTATCCTTTGTAGTGCTGGATTTGTAGAAAGATATTGTGTAAATTTGGTTTTGTCATGGAATATCTTGGTTTCTCCATCAATGTTAATTGAGAGTTTTGCTGGATACAGTAACCTGGGCTGGCATTTGTGTTCTCTTAGGGTCTGTATGACATCAGTCCAGGATCTTCTGGCCTTCATAGTTTCTGGCGAGAAGTCTGGTGTGATTCTGATAGGTCTCCCTTTATATGTTACTTGACCTTTTTCCCTTACTGCTTTTAATATTCTTTCTTTATTTTGTGCGTTTGGTGTTTTGACAATTATGTGACGGGAGGTGTTTTTTTTCTTGTCCAATCTATTTGGAGTTCTGTAGGCTTCTTGTATGTCTATGGGTATCTCTTTTTTTAGGTTAGGGAAGTTTTCTTCTATGATTTTGTTGAAGATATTTACTGGTCCTTTGAGCTGGGAGTCTTCACTCTCTTCTATACCTATTATCCTTAGGTTTGATCTTCTCATTGAGTCTGGGATTTCCTGTATGTTTTGGACCAGTAGCTTTTTCCGCTTTACATTATCTTTGACAGTTGAGTCAATGATTTCTATGGAATCTTCTGCTCCTGAGATTCTCTCTTCCATCTCTTGTATTCTGTTGGTGAAGCTTGTATCTACAGCTCCTTGTCTCTTCTTTTGGTTTTCTATATCCAGGGTTGTTTCCATGTGTTCTTTCTTGATTGCTTCTATTTCCATTTTTAATTCCTTCAACTGTTTGATTGTGTTTTCCTGGAATTCTTTCAGGGATTTTTGCGATTCCTCTCTGTAGGCTTTTACTTGTTTATTAATGTTTTCCTGTGCTTCCCTAAGTGTGTTCATGTCTTTCTTGAAGTCCTCCAGCATCATGATCAAATATGATTTTGAAACTAGATCTTGCTTTTCTGGTGTGTTTGGATATTCCATGTTTGTTTTGGTGGGAGAATTGGGCTCCGATGATGGCATGTAGTCTTGGTTTCTGTTGCTTGGGTTCCTGTGCTTGCCTCTCGCCATCAGATTATCTCTAGTGTTACTTTGTTCTGCTATTTCTGACAGTGGCTAGACTCTCCTATAAGCCTGTGTGTCAGGAGTGCTGTAGACCTGTTTTCCTCTCTTTCAGTCAGTTATGGGGACAGAGTGTTCTGCTTTCGGGCGTGTAGTTTTTCCTCTCTACAGGTCTTCAGCTGTTCCTGTGGGCCTGTGTCTTGAGTTCACCAGGCAGGTCACTTGCAGCAGAAAATTTGGTCTTACCTGTGGTCCCGAGGCTCAGGTTAGCTCGTCGGGTGCTGCCCAGGGGCTCTCTGCAGCGGCAGCAACCAGGAAGACCTGTGCCGCCCCTTCCGGGAGCTTCAGTGCACCAGGGTTCCAGATGGTCTTTGGCTTTTTCCTCTGGCGTCCGAGATGTGTGTGCAGGGAGCAGTCTCTTCTGGTTTCCCAGGCTTGTCTGCCTCTCTGAAGGTTTAGCTCTCCCTCCCACGGGATTTGGGTGCAGAGAACTGTTTATCCGGTCTGTTTCCTTCAGGGTCCGGCGGTGTCTCTGGCAGGGGTCCTGCCGCTCCCCCACGGGAGCCCAGAGGCCTTATACAGTTTCCTCTTGGGCCAGGGATGTGGGCAGGGGTGAGCAGTGTTGGTGGTCTCTTCCGCTTTGCAGCCTCAGGAGTGCCCACCTGACCAGGCGGTTGGGTCTCTCTCTCACCGGGTCTGGGAGCAGAGAGCTGCTGCGGGCCGGGATCCGCGGGTGTGGGACTTCCGGTAAACACAGAACGTGCCTGGTCCTAGAGAAATTCTGCTTCCGTGTGTCCCAAGCTCACCAGGCAGCTTTCTTGCAGCAGAAAATTTAGTCTTACCTGTGGTCCCGAGGCTCAGGTTCGCTCGTGGGGTGCTGCCCAGGTGCTCTCTGCAGTGGCAGCAACCAGGAAGACCTGTTCCGCCCCTTCCGGGAGCTTCAGAGCACCAGTGTTCCAGATGGTCTTTGGCTTTTTCCTCTGGCGTCCGAGATGTGTGTGCAGGGAGCAGTCTCTTCTGGTTTCCCAGTCTTGTCTGCCTCTCTGAAGGTTTAGCTCTCCCTCCCACGGGATTTGGGTGCAGAGAATGAAAGACCCCAGCTTAGCAGCAGTAACGCCATTTTGCAAGGCTGTACTTAAGATGACTGGTTCAGGGAAAGGTTAGAACACTGAGTACACAGCGGCTGCCAAGCAGGATGTGTTTGGTTGAAGGCCTGGCAACAGGACGACTTCGGTTGAGCACCTGACAATGAAAAAAAAGCCCCGGGAGAGGTCCCACACCCTGGTCGGGCCCGAGTCAGTCGTTATGTTCCAAGAAGGTAGCTAAGAAACTTGCCCCCGGGCTGAACCCTTGCCATATTAGAATCCACCAATTATATCCCTGTAACCATGCATCTGCTTCTGTATGCTTGCTTCTGCTCCCCAAAATCCTATAAAAGCCCATCCTTGGTTCCGTGGGGCGCGCCAGTCCCCCGAGTGACTGAAGCGCCCGCAGGTGCCTGTGCCTGTGTATCCCGACAATAAACCAAATCCTCTTGTTGATTGTATCCTGTGGTGTCTCGGTCTGGTCTTTAAAGTTGGAGGGTCTCCATCCCGAGGGAAAGTTCTCCCTGAGAGCTTTTCATTTGGTGCATTGGCTGGGAAAGGAGATCCTCCACCCAGGGACCACCGACCACCCACTGGGAGATAAGCCGGCCGGCGTCTGTCTGTCTGTCTGATTTTGTCTCGTTCTGCCTTATTCTGTCTGTTCTGTGAGCGCTCAGCCAGGTCTGTTCTGTGAGCGCTCAGCCGTGTCTGTTCTGTGAGCGCTCAGCCAGGTCTGTTCTGTGAGCGCTCAGCCAGGTCTGTTCTGTGAGCGCTCAGCCGGGTTCTGTGAGCGCTCAGCCAGGTCTGTTCTGTGAGCGCTCAGCCAGGTTGTTTGGAATTTGGGCGGGACGAAGAAGGAGCTGACGAGCTCGGACTTCTCGCCCCGCAGCCCTGGAAGACGTTCCTAGGGTGTTAGGGGCCCGACTTTTCGGGGCCCAATCTGGGAGAGGAAAAAGATCCGGACTAACGGCACCTCTGTCTGTATTTTTGGCTTTCAGAGGGCCCCGGACCTTTGCCACCTCCATCTGACTTTTTGCTTTCAGTTTGGTACCAAAGCCGTGCAGCACGCCTGTCTGTTGTTTGTTTGACTGTTGGTGTTGTTTGTTTTCTCTGTGTTCTAATCTTCCTTAGAACTAACATGGGACAGTCCCTAACAATGCCCCTAAGTCTCACTCTTGATCATTAGAAAGATGTCCACGACCGGACACACAACCAGTCCGTCGAGGTTAAAAAAAAAAAAAGAAAAGGGCAGACTCTCTACACATCCAAGTGGCCCACTTTCGGAGCAGGATGGCCAGTGAATGACACATTTAATAAGATCATTACTTTACAGGTTAAAGATCGGGTCGTCCACGGACATCCTGACCAGGTTTCTTATATTATCACTTGAGAGAGTCTCGCCTTAACCCCCCCCCCCCCGGGCGGAACCCTTCGTGGACCCGAATTGGCCTCCCCTCAACCCCCAGCCTGTCCCCTCGGCCCCGCCCGGTCCGCCGGCCACGTCTTTCTCTCTCTACCTTTGTGAACTAAGAAACCTGTCCTCCCGGCAGACCCAAACTCCCCTCTCATAAATCTTCTCTCTGACAGGCCCGGCTAAAACGGAGGAGGCAGAGCTGCCGGCCAGATCAGTTGCCGGGCCACAGTCTGATAAGGGTTTCTCCCCTGTCGCAGGGAGATTGCGCAATAAGCGCGAGGTGATGCCAGATTCAACCTCCCAGGCTTTCCCACTTAGACAGGGAACCGGTGGCCAGACCCAATACTGGCCGTTTTCAACAGCCGACATTTACAATTGGACAGCTCTTACAGGCCCTCTTAACCTCAGAAAAAAAACAAAGAGTGTTCCTAGAGGCCAGAAAGCATGTTCTGGGAGATGATGGGCGTCCCACCCAGCTGCCTAAAAAAACTGATGCTACATTCCCACTTAAGAGACCAAACTGAGATTTTAATACAGCTGAAGGTAAGGGACACCTCCGCCTTTATCGCCAGTTGCTTCTAGCGGGTCTCCGAGGGGCTATACGACGCCCTACTAATTTGGCTCAGGTAAAACAGGTATTACAAGAAGCAGGGGAAACTCCCTCCGCCTTTCTAGAGAGACTTAAGGAGGCCTACCGTATGTACACTCCCTATGATCCAGATGACCCAGGACAAATGACGAGTGTCTCTATGTCCTTCATCTGGCAGGCTGCTCCAGATATCAAGACTAAGTTACAGAGGTTAAAAAATTTACAGGGCTATACATTACAGGATTTACTTAAAGAAGCTGAAAAGATTTTTAATAAGAGAGAGAATTGAGTCAAATCTTGGCCGCCGTAGTTCAGGGCCAAGAAAAGAAGGGAGATAGGGGGGAGCTCGAAAGGGGCTAAAGCTGGATAAAGATCAATGTGCCTATTACAAAGAGAAAGGGCACTGGGCCAGAGAGTGCCCCAAGAAGCCTGGCGGACCCCGAAAGCCTCGACCACGAACCTCCCTCTTGGCTCTAGATAAAGATTAGGGAGGTCAGGGCCAGGAGCCCCCCCCCCCCCGAGCCCAGGGTAATGCTTAAAGTTGGGGGACAGCCGGTTGCTTTCCTGATAGACACAGGAGCCCAGCATTCAGTCCTCACTCAAGCTTCAGGACAACTCAGCGACCGGACGGCCTGGGTACAAGGAGCTACTGGTGAGAAACAATACCGATGGACTACGGACCGCCGGGTTCAGCTGGCTACCGGTAAGGTGACCCATTCCTTCTTACATGTTCCAGACTGCCCGTACCCTCTGCTGGGCCGTGACCTGCTCACCAAACTAAAAGCACAAATTCATTTTGAGGAAAGAGGGGCCCAAATAACTGGCCCCCATGGAACTCCCCTTCAAGTTCTATGAATATAGACTATATGAACTGGGACAGGACAAGCCACAATCCCTAGAAATAGACACTTGGGTCACGAATTTTCCACTGGCTTGGGCAGAGACTGGTGGGTTGGGGTTGGCGCTCCAACAGCCCCCCTTAATTATACAGTTAAAGGCCACTACAACTCCAGTCTCCATAAAACAATACCCCCTGTCACATGAAGCTTATCAAGGTATAAGGCCTCACATTACGAGGCTTCTAGATCAAGACATCCTAATCCCCTGCCGGTTGCCTTAAAATACGCCTCTTCTGCCTGTTAAAAAACCCGGCACTAGAGATTATAGGCCAGTACAAGACTTAAAAAAGGTCAACAAGAGGATAGAAGATATTCATCCGACTGTTCCAAACCCTTACAATTTGCTCAGTAACTGTTCATCGATGAGAAACAGGGGTATGCTAAAGGGGTCCTAACACAAAGGTTGGGACCCTAAAAACGCCCTGTGGCCTACCTGTCTAAGAAATTGGACCCTGTGGCCTCCGGCTGGCCGCCGTGCCTAAAGATGGTGGCTGCTATTACTGTCCTGATCAAAGACGCTAGAAAATTGACTTTGGGACAGCCACTCACCATCCTAACACCCCATGCAGTGGAGGCCTTGGTAAAGCAGCCCCCAGACCGCTGGCTCTCTAATTCTCACATCAAGCCTTGTTACTGGATACAGAACAGGTTCAGTTTGGGCCCGTAGTCGCCCTCAATCCTGCCACCTTGCTTCCTCTACCAGAGGAGACAGAACAACATGACTGCCTACAAATCCTCACAGAAGTACATGGAACCAGGCCGGACCTATCGGACCAGCCTCTTCAGAATGCTGACCACACATGATACACGGATGACAACAGCTTCTTGACAGAGGGAGAACAAAAGGCTGGAGCTGCGGTCACTACGGAGGACAAAGTGATTTGGGCGAAAGCCCTGCCTGCTGGTACCTCCACACAACGGGCTGAACTCATCGCCTTGACTCAGGCGCTCAAGATGACAAAAGGTAAGAGGCTAAATATATATATACAGACAGTCGTTATGCCTTTGCCACGGCACACATCCACAGGGAGATCTACCGGAGGCGAGGGCTGCTCACATCTGAAGATAAAGATATTAAAAATAAGGCTAAAATTCTGGCCCTCTTAGAAGCCCTATTCTTGCCAAAAGACTGAGTATTATACATTGTCCAGGACACCAAAAAGGACACAACCCAGAGGCACGAGGAAACCGGCTGGCTGATGCCACGGCGCGAGAAGCGGCCATAAACAAACAAATCTTGCCCTTAAATAGCCCAGACCAACCCACGCCCCCACCAGTGGGACAAACCAGTTGGGTTTATGCCCATGAGGACATAGAGCTCCTAAAAAAAATGGGGGCCATCTACCACCCTCAACTAAAACAGTGGGTCTACAAAGGACTTTTAAATTGATCTCCTTTTTACATAAATTAACCCATTTGGGGTTTAAAAAGATGAAAACCTTACTAGATCGAGAAGAGATAAATCTGTGTTTTTTTTAAATCGGGACAAAGCGATACAAAAGGTGACTGAGAGTTACAAAGCGTGCGCTCAGGTTAACCCGGAAAGGACCATGATTGGACAAAGAGTTCGTCCTAGGGGACACCGTCCCGACATCCATTGAGAAATTGATTTTACTAAAATTAAACCAGATATATATAGATACAAGTATCTCCTAGTGTTTGTAGACACCTTCTCAGGATGGGTCGAAGCCTTCCCCACAAAGCACGAGACTACAAAAATGGTCACCAAGAAGCTCCTCGAGGAAATCTTTCCCAGGTATGACATGCCTCAAGCGTTGGGGTCGGACAACGGGCCCGCTTTCGTCTCCCAAGTAAGTCAGTTGGTGGCCAAATTGCTGGAGATTGATTAGAAATTACATTGTGCCTATAGACCCCAGAGTTCAGGTCAGGTAGAACACATGAATAGAACAATTAAAGAGACTTTATCCAAACTTACGCTTACAACTGGCTCAAAAGATTGGGTGGCCCTCCTTCCCCTAGTTCTATATCGGGCCCGGAATACCCCGGGCCCCCATGGTCTAACTCCTTTTAAAATAATATATAGAACACCACCCCCATTTGTCCATTTCTTTGATTCAAACATTGCTGATTTTGCTGACAGCCCTTCTCTGAGGGCCCATTTACAGGCCCTACAGATTGTGCAGAGAGACGTCTGGAGACCTTTGGCCGCTGCTTACCAGGACAAGCTTAAACATCAGGTGGTGCCACACCCGTTCCAGATTGGAGACACCGTGTGGGTACACAGACACCAGACCAAGAATCTCAAGCCACGATAAAAAGGACCCTACATCGTCCTCCTGACTACCCCGACCGCCCTAAAGGTAGACGGAGTCTCGGCTTAGATCCACACACCACACGTCAAGACAGTCCGGTCTGAGGAATTGACTAATCACAACACTACACCCCAGACATAGAGAGTTCAGCACACTCCAAACCCCTTAAAGTTAAAACTCCTACGTGGCTCCTCCTAGCCCTTTTGTGGCCTAGAGTCAGTGGGGAAATAAGCCCCCACCAGACAGAAATTTCTTGACCAAGTCGAGTGAAAGATTTCACTCAAAGTTAACAAAAAAAAATGGGGGAATGAAAGACCCCAGCTTAGCAGCAGTAATGCCATTTTGCAAGGCTGTACTTAAGATGACTGGTTCAGGGAAAGGTTAGAACACTGAGTACACAGCGGCTGCCAAGCAGGATGTGTTTGGTTGAAGGCCTGGCAACAGGACGACTTTGGTTGAGCACCTGACAATGAAAAAAAAGCCCCGGGAGAGGTCCCACACCCTGGTGGGGGGCCGAGTCAGTCGTTATGTTCCAAGAAGGTAGCTAAGAAACTTGCCCCCGGGCTGAACCCTTGCCATATTAGAATCCACCAATTATATCCCTGTAACCATGCATCTGCTTCTGTATGCTTGCTTCTGCTCCCCAAAATCCTATAAAAGCCCATCCTTGGTTCCGTGGGGCGCGCCAGTCCCCCGAGTGACTGAAGCGCCCACAGGTGCCTGTGCCTGTGTATCCCGACAATAAACCAAATCCTCTTGCTGATTGCATCCTGTGGTGTCTCGGTCTGGTCTTTAAAGTTGGAGGGTCTCCATCCCGAGGGAAAGTTCTCCCTGAGAGCTTTTCAAGAACTGTTTATCCGGTCTGTTTCCCTCAGGTTCCGGCGGGGTCCTGCCGCTCCTGGGCCCTCCCCCACGGGAGCCCAGAGGCCTTATACAGTTTCCTCTTGGGCCAGGGATGTGGGCAGGGGTGAGCAGTGTTGGTGGTCTCTTCCGCTCTGCAGCCTCAGGAGTGCCCACCTGACCAGGCGGTTGGGTCTCTCTCTCACCGGATCTGGGAGCAGAGAGCTGCTGCGGGCCGGGATCCGCGGGTGTGGGTGTAAGTCCTCTTGAGTGAAGTGTCTTCAGGTTTTTTTTTGAAGAATTTCCTACTGTCCTCTTTCCTCCTTTCTTTGTTTTTATTGTTTGATGGATATTTATACATTATAGACACCAGACGTTTGACAAATACTTGATTTATAAACATTTTCTTCAGTTTCTACCTTGTCTTTTTATTCTTTTAAAAGAACTATTGGAAATTAAAAGTGTTTATCAGTAAAGTAATGTATCAGATTCTTTTATGAATGTTACTTATGATGGTAATTTAATATTTTTTTAATCTTACTGTATGGAATGAAGATATATCTATTTTTAATATATTTCTATTTTGCATTTCACATTTTAATATGAGATTTCAAGTAAATTGGTTTTAGTATAGAATAGAGTTTATTCATGGCATGGGGAGGGGAGCTGAGAGAGAGAGAAAGAGAGAGAGAGACAGAGAGAGAGAGAGAGAGAGAGAGAGAGAGAGACAGAGAGAGAGACAGAGAGTAGAGAAGTAGAAGATGGCCATAAACAATTGGAGAGAGGGGGGAGGGCAGTGGCGGGAGAGAGGAGAAGGGGAAAAGAGGACAGAGCAGGAGCAAGAGCAAGAGCAAGAGCTCAAGTAAATTTTAAAATAAGCTGTGAACTTCATGGTGTTTCTCTGGCTTAACCCATGAATGTCCAGTTGTATCTGTGCTGTTATTGAGAAAGGTCCTTCCTCTATTGAACTATTTCTGTTCCTTTGTCAAACAGCATTTGGGTGCATTTGCATGGTTTTATTTTGGTCTCATTGATCTTTGATTTTGTTCACCTGCCAGTACCATGATGTTTCAATTATCGCGGCTCTACAGTAAGCTGTAACTGAGAGTAAAGTGATTCTTTCTGCTTTATTCCTTTCCCTTTCAAGGTTGTTGAATCCAGTGTAGGAGCTGTGAGATTCTATAATAAATTTTAGAATAAGTTTAGCTATATCTGGACAAAACCTTGGCCAGGCAGTCTACCATTTACAATGTAATATGCTGTTATCTTATTGTTAGTTCTAATTTATACTATTAGATAAAAGAATAAGTGATTGTTAATATAGTATATGATAAGGAAACAATCTTATATAAGATAGAATTGCAGGACAAAGAGGATAAATATTATGATTCAAATTGTGCAGCAAATATGAAGATAAAATTATAAAATTTAAATATATAGCACTGTACACTGAAGTTACTCAGAAAAAATTCACCCCAGTAACAGTGACTGTCCATGGCACCAGGGTTGTGTCTTCTAACAGTTTTTTTTTCCCTTGGAGAAATGGCTGACTTGAAATGTGGGTCAAGGAAAGTACAAGGTGGTAAAGAGATATATAATTATGCTTGAAATCAAGGAGACTTCAAAGATTAACGGAATCATGTTTTAAAAAGTAAGCCCAGAGGAACCAGTTCAAAGAGGTCCCAAATGGCAAACTTTTGACAACATGGGTAAAAATAATTATTATAATTGTTTGAATTGCATTTATCCTGAAAAAAAAATAGGTGGGGGTGGGGGAGACAGAGAGACAGAGACAGAGACAGAGAAACTAACTTTTTTTAAAAAAAAATGGAAATAAAAATAGAGAATCTAAGCATGTTTTTATTGTCGTGTAGGATTTCACTACATTAAAAATAACAGTTTTACTGTATTTACAGGCAGGTTATCAACAGTGTTCAGACCATTAATTGAATGGCTGATGGATGAATGTACATCTTTATGGTGTTTGTGACAGGAAGAATAAGGTCTTCTCCCATTCTGGTTCTGAAAGCTTGAGAACTGTTACCTTTCATGGTAACTAGGCCTTTGTAGATATGCTTAAGTTAAAAGGACTTATGAGAAGGCTATAGGTCACGGAGAGGTTAATCTGTTTGACAACTGAAGGCAAGGTCAGAGTCATGGAGGTTTGTGAGCGTAGGAAGTCTAGATGCCTCTAGACGCTGGGAAAAGCACATGATTTTCCCATGATTTTCTGGAGCCTTAGCTCTGCTGGCCAATTTTAGACTTCTGACCCTTAGAGCTACAATATAATAAATTTATATGTTTCTAAACCACTAAATTTATCATATCTTATGACCACAATAAAAAACGAATACACCCCTACAGTTATACCAGTTAGCTCACTTTTTAAACATATTTTGATCTGTGGAGTCCTTGACCTCATTGACCCTATTGCCGGTTGATTTTCAAAGGGATACTGGAAGCATCTGGGAGTTTGAGCTCCACTGATTTTGACACGACTTTAAGTTACTTTATATCAATAGTTAATAGAAGATATACAGCAGAATCTAATATATTAAAATATTTTTAATCTTTGAGAATTTTACATATGCATTCAATATTTTCATATTTACCTAAACTTTTTGTAAAAATTTTATTTAATCTTTTTTTGTCTCCCATTAAAAAAATTATCCAGTCTAATTGATGCTGTATAACCACATATGGGTGTGGAGCATCCATTGTAGCATAGTCAACTTATGAGATCACACCCACAAACAAACAACGCTCCCCCAACGAAACTGACCTTCCCTTCCCTAGAAGCCAGCTCCTTTCTCAGATATTCAGTGACTCGTCAGCTAGGGGTCGGGGTCCTCTGTATCTGTCTCCATCTGTGATGGCATATTGTCTGACTTGATCTTCTGTAGGCAAATCTGAAGGGGCTGTGCAGATTGCTGGAAGACGTCAATCTTACACATATGTGAACCACAATACTAACTAGTCAGGCAAGATATAGCTGTGGGCGCAATGGTGTCATGAGTGCCGTTGGGTAAGAAACCACTTTCTCCCTGGATTTAAAGCCTACTCCTTATGAGGCAACTTATGCCTGGTACTATAATTCTGGCTAGGACCCTGTCTCCGGGGAACTCATAGGCCCACGTAATGAATTTATTACAATTATTTTGGTAAACAGATGTAGAATCAAATTGCCTTCTAAATATGTGTCTGTACTCAGTGCATCTCTCAGTTCTTCTCAGAGAAGCTTCTTTGAGCAGGAGTGGTTTTTAATAGAGTCTACCAGTCAATGTGCTGAGAGTAACTATCCACGAAATGCTCAGTTATAAATGATCTATCCATACCCTTCCATCTCCTCTGATCGCTCAGGGGTTATTAAAGAAGATAGGCGAAGTAAATTCTAAGAGCCAGAGATTGGGTAGGACTAAGGCAAAATGGATATAAAAGGTCTATTGCACTCATGAACATAACAGATGCTGAAATCCAATATATTTAATTCGTAATTTCTTATGGCAAGAGAGATGGAGCATTCTTTTCATATTTGAGTTTTCTCCACTATGTACCAGTTGCTAATATATTTTTTTTACATTACTATTTCTTTACCTCTTAAAAATTGCCTTAAAAATTGGCTATATTTATACATTCTGAAATAAATATACACATAGCAAAGACTTCTTTATTCTAAATTATAGCTACTCATTGAATATCTTATGGAACATGTTATGAACAGATTAAAGTATCTGTGTCATTGATATTTCAATATTTTCTTTTATGTCTCAGTTTTGCATTTGTAAAACAGCAGATAATGACATCTTCCTGGTGATATTGTGGTGATTCAATGAAATATTTCTTGTAAACCACTTGGCACATAATTGTTAAATTTTGCCTCATAACTCAATTACTATTTGGTGTTACTATTGTATCATATATTTTTCAAAGAGTTGTTGAATGGAAGAAAAAATTTAAAATGTGGGTCACAAGAATGAAACCACTGTACCGATATGCAATCATAACTATTATATAGCCGTCTCCAGATATCTCTAGAGCTATAACTGGACTTGGTGCTTAGTTCCATATAGACTCGGCTCAATTATTTATCGATACAGGTTATGATACACTTTTATAGATGGCAGAGGAAGTTTCACTTCAATCCTTTTATTCCCTTCTCACTATAGAATCGGGAATTTATATTCTTTTGCTTTTCAATACAAACTTTCAAATCAAAGCTTCTCATACCCGCAGAAGGAGAAAGCCATAGTTTGTATGCCAAAGGTAAGAAGCTGTTCACTTGTGCTGATGAAAAGAAAGAGGAGACTCCACCTGTAACTTAAGTTATGGTTTCCTCAGAAATAATTGACTCTGAAGAAAATACGTTGGAAGAAAGTCCTTTGAACCTTTTTAAAATTGCCAGCTTAGATTTTTCTTATGACTGTTAGTCCAGACAAATTAGACAAACATTGAAGAGCAGGCATATAATTGTCACTCTACTTTAAAAAATTGCAAAAGTGAGGTTTGACTGTGTAAGGTAAGTGATCTGCTCAGGCAAACTGATTTATATTTTCATAATGTTAAATCATTTAAAGCTCTACAAAAGATGTTATTTTAGGGTAATATAATCTAATTTTTTATGAATAAAAACTATATTATTATGACCCTAAAATGAAGAGTGCAGATTCAAGTCTCAACGGTGAATTTGATAATTCAAAATCCCTAGGGGAGAATTATGACTCATTCTTTTTATGCATATAATTTAAAGGGTTAGAACATTAAGTAGATCTTAGAAATATAATTAATATGAAAGATTATACCCTGTCAGTTACTGGGTGATCATTTTTACTTTATTTATTTTTGTGACACTTTATGGAGAATATTAAGTGTGTTAAACTTTCCAAGAATTTCTCTTACCTTGTTATAGAAGATGAGTTGTCATTCAAGGAAAACTAAGCTGTAACTTCTTATTCAGTTTTAGATATCTGTATTAATAGCTACTTTAGAATGATTTGGTTAGTAGGTTTTGTTTCTTAACAACATTGTTGGCATACAGTTGTTAAGGAAGCTAATGTATGCTAAGGAAGCATAATTCAATATATAAACAAAGGATTGTTCACACATACTTAATATGGCATTGGCAGTATTACCAGGATATTGTACATCTTATGGTTGTTGTAACATCCAAACAATTATTTTTTGTAGCTACGTCATAACTGTTATTATTTTACTGATATGAATCATAATGTAAATATCAGACATGCAGGTTATCTGCAACCCCTGTCAAATGGTCATCTGATTCTTAATGATGTGTTGACCCATGAGTTGAGAACCACTGCCTTAGTATTTCTTACATGTAGGTCAAGTTTGCATGTAGCAGGATCTTTCTGTTATTTTCTCAGGGAAAACCTTGAGGTTATTTTATGTTTTGTTTACATTGAATATCATTTTGCTTTCATTTTAGACTACTTATTTATAAGGATAGCATTTAAAAATTAAGATATAGCTCACAGCATGTAAAATGCTCCCTCCTGTTTATACATTTATATACCTAAATGTTTAAATAGATAATAAAACTTGCTCTGTAAATATCATGTGGCTCTACCCCTGGGCAAAGAATTACAGGCAACTGAGAAAAGCTGAGAGTATAGGAAATGCTGTTGCCTAACCATGAGCCCCCATAATTGGTTTTCTGATATCAAATAGTCAGCTCTAAATCATATATATGTACATATATATATGTATATATATACAAGTGATTTATTTTATCATTTTTAGTTATGTATCTATGTGTCTCTGTGTGCTTATGTGTATGTGAATGCAGGTGCCAGTTAAGGACAGAGGTGTTGGATCCTCTCGGAGCAGGAGTTATAGGCACCTGCATGGTCCCTGATGCAGATTCTAGGACTCAATCCTGGGTTGTCTGGGAGGGCATTACATGATCTTAACCCCTGAGCCATCTCCCTAGCTCCTTAAATGTATTTTTGCAACTCATCAGGAAGCTTTCAATTTTCTTAGCCTTAGCGCTCTGATTCCACAATACTACCAGATTCTTGAGTAAATGTAGAGGCTGAGACTCATTATACATACTTACACACACACACACACACACACACACACACACACACACACACACACACACACATGCACGCACGCACGCATGCACACACGCACGCACACATACTCACACATATTTATGTATATATCTATATATCTATGTCTGTCTATCTGTCTGTCTGTCTGTCTGTCTGTCTGTCTGTCTGTCTATGTATACATGCAATGGCTCCAAAGCCATATGTTTATAACACTGTCATTTATTTCCTAGAAATCCCTTAGCAGCGTTATTAGGTAGAAATGGACTGTTTATATTACTCTACTCGGCAACTTCTGATGACCTTTCTGTCTTTATGCAAACACTGGGTCTTGTTTCCTGCCGTACCTTTACAGAAAGCCAGAAACTAGATGTGAGCATTCTAGCTTTGTTTCTGTCTTTATGAGATCTCTTCTCTAAGTCCACTGCATTTCCTTATGAATCTGTCTGTCAATACCTATTTCTTCCACCAAAAGTCTATTCAGGCTTTGTTTGAGATGACAATCAATCAGTCAATGGAACTATGCTTTTAAATCCTAAAAGTATCCTTCTAATCCTTGAACATGCTATATCACCATTTGCACAGACCGTTATTTCAGTAATACTTTGCAATGCTTGGTAGTTATGTTTTTTTTGTTAAACTTTCTCCTAGTTTTTTCTTAAAAACTTACATAATTATTACTTGTTATTACAACGACCTACATGGATTTTGAATATTGACCATGCAGACTTCAGAATTTCATTAGTAGTTATAATGCTTATTTTTCTGGCCAATTCCTTAACATTTTCTGCTTAAATAATCATGCATGTGGCAAATGAAGATCATTTTAATATTTTTGCCTTACCATGACAGGTGTAGTTTTGTATATAATGCTGAATATAAACAGAGAGCAATTTAAACTTGGGGAGGACATCCTGCCTCAACTCAATTTCAGAGCAAAGTGTTCACTGTTTCTCTAGGCAGCATATGGCAGACGGTTTTTGTAAATGCATTTTATTACGTTGAGGAAATCTATTTCACTTTTACTCACAGAGAGGGTTTTTTTATTATATATTTACCCCACTCAGCATACATATGCATTTCACAATATTAAACTCTTTTACATTGATGTACTGGAGATTTTGAAGTGTGGAGAACACATGTAATTCTAGAAGGCATTAAATATATTTTCTATACTTTCCACCCTTCTTCATAATTGAAGTGCATTTAGTAACAGTGATTATGTGAAATGTCTGCTGGACACGTTATAATGATTTTTCATTTTGACAGTGTCATTTAGACATCACTGAAAATAATTGCATCAAAATAGCTGTGTCAATGTGGCTGAATTTGGATGTCATTTTATCCTTGAAAGATCTTCCTAAGAAATTCTCTACTTTTGTCTAATTCAGAGTTTCTCCAAATCTACTTTGCTTGAATTCAGTGATTTCCCCAATGATCTGTTGCCCAAAGTATTTTTTCAACTAATTCCTAAAAATTAATGTTGTGTGGGAAATTGATAAGCACTGGCTTTTATTCTACTCTTGATTTTCATCTGTATGCTGTTACCCTCATTAAGTCCGATAGCTAAAGGCACTTGAGAGTTCCGGCTATGGCGGCTATCAGAGTGGAATGAAGGGCCAGCAGGAGGGTCAGTGCAGTGTTTACAGATCACTACTGTACTAGGTTCCTAGGAGTTTGGGAACAATGGCCCACAGGCTAAGTGATTTCCACTTCACTCTAGAAATGATCTCTTCAGTTCTGGAGTCTATCATCTGTGATCCAGGTACATTAGCAGTGTTGTTTCTTCTGAGGATTCTGAGTGAAAATAAAAATGTTTCATCTGTTGTCCCAGCTCCTGGTTTTTTTATTTGTTTGTTTTTGGGGTGTGTGTGTGCATGCGCATGAGCACATGCATTTATGTGTGTGTGTTTGCTGGCAACTGTTGCCATTCCTTCTCTTTTGGAAATATCACACCCATCTCTGCTTCTGCCTTCACACAAAATTCTCCATATGCCCAAGGGTTTATGAACAAATTCCCTCCTTTTTCTAAAGGTAGCCACATTAGGACCTAGTGCAATGACCTTACTTTAATTCAAGTGTTTATATCCAGGACCACATGGCTAAAATTAGCCATGTCATGGTTGTAAATAAGTAAATTATAGCAGAAGAAAATTTAACCCATATGAGTCCTTTTTTAATTTTTTTTTTTTTGCAAGAAGGATGAGAAGGATGTATTACCATTTGAATAGCTTTAGGTTGGTTTAAAAGGTTTCATGCTCAGGAAAACAGGTAAAAGAAAGTAAAAGAAAAAGCAAGCAAGTGAAGAAAAGCATTGGATAGTGTTCATGTAAGAGAGTGCTTATCCAAAAATAGAAGGGACAGTATACACTGAAGATAAATTAAGGGAATAATTAAAATGATGCAGAAATCTAGTTTTTCCATAAATCAATATATTTTGAAAACGCAAAGTAATTATTTAATACTCTCTCTATATTATAGTTCTGTATTAACAGGTTTCTCTACGTTACACTTATGTGCTATATTGTGGAATTTAAATTTTTATTTAAAAGCGCAACTCCTATAAGTTTATCTTTTTCTTTATGAAAAAAATCAGTAACGCTTCTATCTATACATCACTTAACTGTATTGATTCCAGACTTGCTCGATCTGTAATCACCTCAGAAGAGCATATGGCCCGAGCCTGTTCAGTAATGTGGACACCTGGCAGGAAATCTGTGCAGTAGGATGCTTTAATAAATATACAATGCGGGGCTTCTGAGCAAAACCTTTGTTTCCCGTTGTACAGGAAGCATCTGCCACCTCCTAAAAGAACACACAGGCAACTGCGAGGCGAGCTTAGTGGCAAAAAGACTGCAGGGTTATTTACTGAACGTTTGTGAGGACTGCTCTCATTGGTTTTTATTTCCTTCCTTTTTTTTCTCCCCTGAAGATTTGTAAATGTTTTTCCGTAAATGCTATAAAGTTTTTGGAGAGGGTAAAAATGCATGAATTATAATGTTAGAAAAACACGATGCTCCCTTGCAGATGATTTTTTTTTAAGTCAATTATCTTACATACAACAGAGATTAAATTTTGCTATCAGGTTATTCTGGGATCAAAACACAAGTAAATTCCTAAAATAGTTTGGGCCTCACTCTTTATCTTTTAAATAAGGTTACCCCCCTGTATCAGAATGTAAGATTGAGAGGCAAAATTGTTCCTGTTCTAGTACCAATTATTATAACTATGTTTTCCCAGGGTGAAAAGTACAACTTTGTAATTGGTCTACGAAAATCAATCATACCATCCTTCTCATACAGCCTGTGGCCAGAAGCCAGTGGAATCTCTGTGGCCTAAAATTCTACCGTGCACATCTTCCTTAACACTTTCAAGTGTTTCCTTGTTGCACTGAGAGAAGCCTGGGTTTTTTTTTTTTTTTTTTTTTATTAACTTGAGTATTTCTTATATACATTTCGAGTGTTATTCCCTTTCCTGGTTTCCGGGCAAACATCCCCCTCCCCCCTCCCCTTCCTTATGGGTGTTCCCCTCCCAACCCTCCCCCCATTGCCGCCCTCCCCCCATAGACTAGTTCACTGGGGGTTCAGTCTTAGGTTCTTTTTTTCGGAGCTGGGGACCGAACCCAGGGCCTTGCGCTTCCTAGGCAAGCGCTCTACCTCTGAGCTAAATCCCCAACCCCAGAAGCCTGGGTTCTTTAGAGATAGGTGAGATTGTTCACTACCTTAATCTCTCTCTCTCTTTTTGATCAAGGAGGCATCTAGTCCTCCTCACTGTAGGACTTCTCACTGTAAGCCCTGTGAGCTTTCTTTCTTTATTCGACAGCAATGGCTGTGATTCCCAACTACTTTCCCATGCCCCTCACACACTTTTTCCGTGGCTTATTGATCTACTCATTTAAATCTGAATTCTCTCTCAAGTTTGATATTCTACTTAAAAATATTTTTGGGAAATGTGTTTGAATTTCTTTTCTTTTCTTTTTTTTTTTTTTTGGTTCTTTTTTTCGGAGCTGGGGACCGAACCCAGGGCCTTGCGCTTCCTAGGCAAGCGCTCTACCTCTGAGCTAAATCCCCAACCCCTGTGTTTGAATTTCTTATGACTGGGTAGTGTATTCTGTCTTCCTGTAGGCTCTGCAAGCATTATTTGAGTCGAGCCTTGACCATGTGGTACTCAGCTCTTGTTGGCTACTCCACTCAGTTCACAGGACACTACTGTATGCTTGTATCCCTCAGATGGTCTCTGATACCTGCTCTATTAAGTGTGCTCCCCAGTCTAATAAACTATATCGAGAATACAACGATACTGTTGTTGGTATATAATCAGCGATAACAACAAAATAATGTGTAAGTTTTATTTTTTTATATAAAGGATTGAGAGTCATTTTATAATAATAGGAGGAAAATAGCAAGGATGGGTTAAATGCTGTGAAACGTGAGTGCCTTTTTACAACGCGGATTTCTTTCCTTTGATGCATCTTACGGTGTAACTCACAACTTAGCGTTGCCTTAGCGTTCAAATGCCGGAAGTACAGGTGTGATCCAGTATTTTGGCCTCACTTTATGCATAAATAACATGATGAAGTATGAGATAAATCTATAAATTTTATTATTCTGTACTTTAAATATTATAATTGATTTCAGAACATATTTCACAAAGTAGTACTGGTATTAAACTTTGGGTGCGGGTGGGTAGAAAAGAGTTCTCACAGAAGCTGGACAGTGAGAGTTGTAACCAAACCTGACCTGGGAAGTCGGAGGAGAATCCTGTCTGATCTCTGCACTTCTGCCTTAGTTAGGTAGTAAAAGCTTTCTCACTCCTTTCCCTGTTTTTCTTGCTCTTGCTCTTGTAAACGCCTTTTCTTCCTTCCATTTTCCTTGCTTTGAGCTTCCTGTGTAAGTTCAGTCTCACTAGCACAGAAAAGAAAATAATAGTCAAGTATCCAAACAACTGACATTCCTAGAGATGAAAATTTACATTTTACTGATCCCTTTAATCACAGATGATGCCCTCCCAGTGGAGAGACTCCTGTTTCTGACATGCTTTTATTTCTCAACAATGTGACTACTAATTTCCAATTCTTAACATATAATCAAAATTTACCTTTCTTTCCCTTATGGTCTTGCAGAGCCTCCATGATGCTAAATTTTCTGTCATCTTTAACCAGCAACCTATTCTAGTTCTTTATCCAAAAGTGTCATATTTCGGACAATACTAATTTTTAGCTTTTTCAGAGATGTGTCATTTAGTCACAGCTACGTATTAGCATCACTGGGAAAGCACTCTGGTTGAATTTGGCTTATTCTCCTTTATGCTAGCTTTGAAGGTTAATCTACGCTGTGAGACCTTAAGAGCTGTGGAGGATTTGGGAAATGATTAGTGTTAGATAAGGGTATCAGGGTGGAGCCGTATGATTAAATGCAGGTGGCTTTATGAAGAGTCTAGAGTGCAGCCTGGGATCACCTCAAGGTTATGTTGTCAAGAAGACTAGCTTTATTTGTCTTGACCTCTGACTTGAGAATATAATCCAAGATTCCCATTCCTTCAAACTTTAGCCACTCCGTGATTCTGTATAATTTGAAAGACAAAATGAGTAATAGAGAAACTTCTGAAGAAATGATGAGTGTTTGGACATATCCCTGACCAATTGAATTGCAATCACCAGAACTGTGCCTGAATCATTATAATTTCCTTTTAGCTCCTCAAAGGATTATTAAATACAGCCACAGATGGGCACCAATGTCTTGCTCTTTGAATTGGTTTAAAGCAAAATCTCTTGTCAATGTTTTCTTCCTAAGGAACAACAGACCACTGGTGCTATCAAGTCTTCTCAGCAGTTTTTCTTCCCTTTAATAAAAAAAAGTTATTTTTTCTCTTGTTTCCAAAGGAAAGAAACAAATATTGGAAAGTTCAAGGAGGAAATTAAAGACACCTCTGAGTCTAGAGAAAGAGAGTCAATGGAGGCCACTGTTAAAAGTGTAAATTTACAAACACCACTTAAAATCCTCACTGCTACATTATGCTATTGTGTTGTATAAATGCAGGTCTCAGTTCAGAGCTGGTTAATGCTCAAACCATGCTGGAGAAGATACCAAAATTTACCTTATTCCAACTTCTACCTTTATTATTGTTATCTACATATATATCACAACACACATACACACATATATGTATATATTATATCTATCTGTCATCTATCTATCCATCTATCTAAACTAAGGAATAGACATAAACAGGTAAGGTAACTTTCCCCAAAACACACAGCTGATGTAGTATGCTGATGCACATTTCTTTCTTGCTGCAGTTTAGCTCATAGTTCGTGGTGCATTGTCTTTGAAACTTATCACCAACATTTCATTCTCATGACCTTAACTTGAATTCACCCTTGCTTTTTACTCTAATACGACAATTTGAAAGTATTTACTTAATATAACAATTGGAAATGCCTATAAATCCATGGCTCTCAGTTTAAACCTTTGCTGTGTACTGTTTTGTTGCTGCTTCCTACTAAGAGTAAGCCCCATTCTCAACAGCAGTCCTTCATGAATCACACCTTTTAACTTTTGAATCAGTTTTCAATCCACTGACCCTGAGTTCTAGGACAGTCATGGACTGTCAGATCAGTGACTGAACATCACAGTGAATGATGTCTCCTCTGGTATTACTGACAATCACACTTCATTTTTTCGGTGGTAATCTGACCACCATGCCAAGTAAGTGATGGCTGCCATGAATGACAAGGAGCTTTGGGAGTTGATCCTTATTCATTTTAATTATAGTTATGTAACAGGGACATAGATTTATAAAATAAACAGCCCTCTACTTATGCTTGAATTTTATAGGATGAAATTTAAATAAGACTGGCTCCTAGTGCTATAGTGACCTAAATAATGCTTAATTAAGCCTAAATTTTGAGTAAATTATTTCCAAACTGGTTTAGATGTTAATGAGATAATAATCACCCTGGAGAGAGCAGCATGGTGTCATGGGTACAGCAGTCAGTGCCTGGCTAACTTGTATGTCTTCCTCTTTTACCCAGATCCCATGCTTAATTGACTAAAAACATTGTAGTTGAGATGGACTCAAGGTCACTAAATGTGCTCATAACGTGAATAGAATTGAATTACATTTGAATTGTTTAAGTCACAAAGTTATGAACATAGCTGAAATAATGTGAGGGAAAATGCTAATTTCTCATATTACACAATTGCATGTGAATATTGGTTCAGTTACCCTAATAAAATGTCAGAAAACTTGGGACATTTATTTAGCCATATTAATAGCATAATTTTTTGAAAATCAGTCTGTTGACAGAGCTTTGATTAGCCAATATACAATTAGCTAAAATAAATGTGGGGAAAATTTCTTTGCTGTTTGAATCATTTTATGACAATGAAATAATTAATAATGATGAGAAAGTATGAGAAATGCCTAAATAATACATCCCCTGTGCTATGTGTCAGTAAAGCTATGACTACTAACACTTGGCACTTCAATATTATGTCTTATGCCTTTAAATCTGATTCCGTATTGGTGGTAACTCTTTTGTGATCTGCCTTATGATAAAACCTTAATTTTAAAATGTGTTCTATATTTTCAACTGATTTTATCATTTTTAAGATAAATTATATATTTTGATTATCATTTAGGTAAATGATATATCCTCATTTATTATTATTATTGTGAATATTGGAATAAATATGGAAGAGGAATCAGACATGAAATAAGTTATGGTCAGTTAAATTATAAAAATGTAACACCTAATTTCTAAGTACCTATTTATGATTGAGCAATATTGTTTTTTTTTAATAATAATTTTCAGTGTTAGATTAACACCTTGTAAATTATACAGTGATCATATGGGCTAATAATTTTCCTCAATTCAAATGAAGTAATGGGTTCTGAATCCTTTTCCCAGATGTTATGGTATGCATTATTATTCTCCTATTACAGCAAGAAGAAGAAGAAGAAGAAGAAGAAGAAGAAGAAGAAGAAGAAGAAGAAGAAGAAGAAGAAGAAGAAGAGGAGGAAGAAGAGGAGGAAGAAGAAGCAAAGAAACATGGGAGCCTACATTGATATACAGTGTTAGGATATTGATTAGTGTAAAAAAATGCTATTCTCATCACAAAAATATGGGACTATGTAGCAATTTTCTTCAGAACTTAGATATTTTCTTAGTTTAAAATCATGAAATAAATATTTTTAAAAAGATTTGTTTGTTTATTATGTATACATATTCTGCATGCATGTATGCCTACATGCCAGTAGAAGGCATCAGATCCTTGTATAGATGGTTATGAGCCACTATGTGGTTGCTGGAAATTGAACTCAGGACTTCTAGATGAGCAGACAGTGAGTGCCCTTAATCACTGAGCTATCTCTCCAGCCCATAAAATAAATATTTTTATAATGCCTAAATGTATTTTCATAAATGATGTCAGGTGTGGAATGGGTATTATAAAAGAAAGAAGGGTAGAGTTAAAAACAAAGTTAACAAGACATACTGAGACCGCAGGACAGACTGCCACTCCTGCACACCTCAGTCCACACACTCCTGTCCAAGGGGACACTGCACAGTGCCTCTGGACACAGGAGTCTAGGAACAGTCAGCTGCTGGTACTTGAGGTTCTGTTCTGTGCCCAGGACCAAACTAAACCAGCCAAACAGCTCCCTGCACCCAAATCCTGCGGGGGACAGACCTGGACCCTCAGAAGTGTGGACACTCCTGAGAAGTCAGAGGAGACTACCCTCTGCCCACAGTTCAGACACAAGAGGGAATCTCATAGTGCCAAATGTAACCCCTGGGTGCAAGGACCAAGGAGCAATCAGGGGCAGGACCCTTTGATTCCTGCCCACGCCTAGAGCTGAAAGACATTCTCCAGGAGTGCTGACACACCTGAAATCAGAGCACCTGTTCTCAGAAAAGGCTGAAAGAAAACAGGAAAACAGTTCTACAGGAGTGATGATACAGAGGCCAACAGTAGGCTCAAGTCACTCTTTCTAAGCAAGACAAGCAAACACCAGAGACAACCCAATGTCTAGAGGCAAGCGCAGGAAACTACACAACAGAAACCAAGACTACTTGGCATCATCAGAGCCCAGTTCTCCCACCAGAGAAAATACTGGATATCCAAACACACCAGAAAAGCAAGGTTTAGATATAAAATCACATTTTTTGACAATGATAGAGGACTTTAAGAAGGACATAAAGAATTCCCTTAAAGAAATGCAGGAAAATACAAGTAAACAAGTCGAAGTCCTTGGAGAGGAAACACAAAAATCCCTGAAAGAATTACAGGAAAACACAACCAAACAGGTAAAGGAATTGAACAAAACCATTCAGGATTTAAAAACGGAAATAGAAACAATAAGGAAAGCCCAAAGGAAGACAACAACCCTGGATATAGAAAACCAAAGGAGGAGACAAGGAGTCGTAGATACAAGCATCACCAACAGAATATAAGAGATAGAAGAGAGAATCTCAGGGGCAGAAGATACCATAGTAAACATCAACTCAACTGTCAAAAATAATGTAAAATGCAAAAAGCTCCTAGCCCAAAAGATCCAGCAAATCCAGGACACAATAAGAAGATCAAACCTAAGGATAACAGGTATAGAAGAGAGTGAAGACTCCCAACTCAAAGGACCAGTAAATATCTTCAACAAAATCATAGAAGAAAAATTGCCTAATCTAAAGAAAGAGATGCCCATAAACATACAAGAAGCCTACAAAACTCCAAATAGATTGGACCAGAAGAGAAATTCTTCCTGTCACATAATAGTTAAAACACCAAATGCACAGAACAAAGAAAGAATATTAAAAGCAGTAAGGGAAAAAGGTCAAATAACATATAAAGGCAGACCTATAAGAATTACACCAGACTTCTCACCAGAGACTATGAAAGCCAGGAGATCCTGCACAGATGTCATACAGACCCTAAGAGAACACAAAAGCCAGCCTGAGTTACTGTATCCTGCAAAACTCTCAATTAACATAGATGGAGAAACCAAGATATTCCATGACAAAACCAAATTTACACCGTATATTTCTCCAAATCCAGCCCTACAAAGGATAATAGATGAAAAACTCCAACACAAGGAGAGAAACTACATTGTACAGAAAGCAAGAATATAATTTCTTGCAATGAAACCACATCTCATGCTTGCAGGAAACACACCTCAGAGACTAAGACAGACACTACCTAGGAGTAATTGGCTGGAAAACAACTATCCAAGCAAATGGCCTGAACAAACAAGCTAGAGTTGCCATTCTAATATCAAATAAAACTCACTTTCAACCAAAAGTCACCTCACATGATAATAGTAGGAGATTTCAATACCCCAGTCTCATCAATGGACAGATCATGGAAACAGAAATTAAACAGAAAAATAGAGAAACTAACAGAAGTTATGAACCAAATGGATTTAACAGATATTTATAGAACATTCCATCCTAAAAGAAAAGGATATACCTTCTTCTCAGTACCTCATGGTACCTTCTCCAAAATTGACCATATAATCGGTCACAAAACAGACCTCAACAATACAGGAAGATAGAAATAGTCCCACGAATCCTATCAGATCATCACACGCTAAGACTGGTCTTCAATAACAACAATAATGACAGAAAGCCCACATATACATCGAAGTTGAACAATGCTCTACTCAATGATAACCTGGTCAAGGAAGAAATAAAGAAAGAAACAAAAGACTTCTTAGAATTTAATAAAAATGAAGGTACAACATACCCAAACTTATGGGACACAATGAAAGCAGTGCTAAGTGGAAAACTCATAGCGCTGAGTGCCTGCAGAAAGAAACAGGAGAAAGCATATGTCAGCAGCTTGACAGCACACCTAAAAGCTCTAGAACAGAAATAAATAAATAAATAAATCCAAGAACAGTAGAAGGCAGGAAATAATCAAACTCAGAGCTGAAATCAACCAAGTAGAAATGAAAAGGCCTATACAAAGAATCAACAAAACCAAGAGATGGTTCTTTGAGAAAATCAACAAGATATGTAAACATTTAGCCAGATGAACCAGAGGTCACAGAGAGTGTATCCAAATTAACAAAATCAGAAATGAAAAGGGAGACATAACAATAGAATCTGAAGAAATTAAAAAAAATCACCAGATCCTACTACAAAAGCCTATATTCAACAAAACTGGAAAATCTGGAGGAAATGGACAATTTTCTAGAGAGAAACCAGGTTCCAAAGTTAAATCAGGAAGAAATAAACCATCTAAACAACCCCATAATTCCTAAAGAAATAGAAACAGTTATTAAAAGTCTCCCAAGTAAAAAGAGCCCAGGAACACCTGGGTTTAGTGCAGAATTCTATCAGACCTTCATAGAAGACCTCATACCAATATTATCCAAACTATTCCACAAAATAGAATCAGATGGATCACTACCGAATTTCTTCTATGAAGCCACAATTTCTCTTATACTGGAATCACAGAAAGACCCAACAAAGAAAGAATACTTCAGACCAATTTCTTTTATGAATATTGGTGCAAAAATACTCAACAAAATTCCTGCAAACCGAATTCAAGCACAGATCAAAATGATCATACATCATCATCAAGTAGGCTTCATCCCAAGGATGCAGGGATGGTTTAATATACAGAAATCAATTAATGTAACCCACTATATAAATAAACTCAAGGATAAGAACCACATGATCACTTCATTAGATGCCGAGAAAGCATTTGACAAAATTCACCACCCCTTCATGATAAAAGTCCTGGAAAGATCAGGAATTCAAGGCCCATATCTAAACACAATAAAAGCAATATATGGCAGACTAGTAGCTAACATCAAACTAAATGGAGAGAAACTTGAAGCAATCCCATTAAAATCAGGGACTAGACAAGGCTGCCCACTCTCTCCCTACTTATTCAATATAGTACTCGAAGTCCTAGCCAGAGCAATCACACAACAAAAGAAGGTCAAAGGGATACAAGTTGAAAGGGAAGAAGTCAAAATATTACTATTTGCAGATGATATGATACTATACTTAATTGACCCCAAAAGTTCCACCAGAGAACTACTGATAAACAACTTCAGCAAAGTGTTGGGGTATAAAAGTAACTCAAACAAATCAGTAGCTTTCCTCTACTCAAAGGACAAACAGGCTGAGAGAGAAATTAGGGAAATGATACCCTTCACAATAGTCCCAAAAAATATAAAATATCTTGGTGTGACTTTAACTAAGTAAGTGAAAGATCTGTATGACAAGAACTTCAAGTCTCTGAAGAAAGAAATTGAGGAAGATCTCAGAAGATGGAAAGATCTTCCATGCTCATGGATTGACAGTATTAATATAGTAAAGATGGCCATTTTGACAAAGCAACCTACAGATTCAATGCAGTCCTCATTAAAATTCCAACCCAATTCTTTATAGAGATAGAAACAGCAATTTGCAAATTCATTTGGATTAACAAAAAACCCAGGATAGCGAAAACTATACTCAACAATAAAAGAACTTCTTGGGGGAATCACCATCCCTCACTTCACGCAGTATTACAGAACAATATTCATAAAACCTGTATGGTATTGGTACAGAAACAGCCAGATATATCAGTGGAACAGAATTGAAGACCCAGAAATGAACCCACACACCTATGGTCACTTGATCTTCGACAAAGGAGCTAAAATCATTCAATTGAAGAAAGATAGTGTTTTCAACAAATGGTGCTGGTTCAACTGGAGGTCAGCATGTAGAAGAATGGAAATCGATCCATTCTTATAGCTCTGTACAAAGCTTAAGTCCAAGTGGACCAAGGACCTCCATATCAAACCAGATGCACTCAAACTAATAGAAGAAAAAGTGGGGAAGAGTCTCGAACACATGGGCACTGGGGAAAATTTCCTGAACCAAACACCAATGGCTTATGCTCTAAGATCTAGAATCAACAAATGGGACCTCATAAAACTGCAAAGCTTCTGTAAGGCAAAAGACACTGTCATTAGGACAAAACAGCAACAGATAGGGAAAAGATCTTTACCAGTCTTACATCTTATAGAGGGCTAATATCCAAAATATACAAAGAACACAAGAACTTAGACTCCAGAGAGCCAAATAACCCTCTTAAAAATGGGGTACAGAGCTAAACAAAAAATTCTCAACTGAGGAATATTGAATGGCCAAAAAGCACCTAAAAATGTTCAGCATTCTTAGTCATCAGGGAAATGCAAATCAAAACAACCCTGAGATTCCACCTCACACCAGTCAGAATGACTAAGATATTATGTGACAGCAGATGCTGGCAAGGATGTGGAGAAAGAGGAACACTCCTCCATTGTTGGTGGGATTGCAAACTGGTACAACTATTCTGGAAATCAGTGTGGAGGTTTCTTAGAAAATTGGACATTCCACTACCTGAGGAACCAGCTATACCTCTCCTGGGCATATACCCAAAAGATGTTCCAACATACAACAAAGACACATGCTCCACTATGTTCATATCAGTCTTATTTTTAATAGCCAGAAGCTGAATAGAACCCAGATGCCCCTCAACAGAGGAATGGATTAAAAAATGTGGTACATCTACACAATGGAGTACTACTCAGCTATCAAAAACAATGACTTCATGAAATTCATAGGCAAATGGAATGAACTAGAAAATATCATCCTGAGTGAGGTAACCCAATCATAGAAAAACACACTTGGTGTGCACTCATTGATAAGTGGATATTAGCCCAAAATTTCAAATTACCCAAGATGCAATCCACAGACCACAGGAAGCTCAAGAAGAAGGATGACCAAAATGAGGATGCTCCCACTCCTTCTTTCTTTTTCTTTTTCTTTTTTCTTTTTTTTATTAACTTGAGTATTTCTTATATACATTTCGAGTGTTATTCCCTTTCCCGGTTTCCGGGCAAACATCCCCCTTCCCCCTCCCCTTCCTTATGGGTGTTCCCCTCCCAACCCTCCCCCCATTGCCGCCCTCCCCCCATAGACTAGTTCACTGGGGGTTCAGTCTTAGCAGGACCCAGGGCTTCCCCTTCCACTGGTGATCTTACTAGGATATTCATTGCTACCTATGAGGTCAGAGTCCAGGGTCAGTCCATGTATAGTCTTTAGGTAGTGGCTTAGTCTCTGGAAGCTCTGGTTGCTTGGCATTGTTGTACTTTTGGGGTCTCGAGCCCCTTCAAGCTCTTCCAGTTCTTTCTCTGATTCCTTCAATAGGGGACCTATTCTCAGTTCAGTGGTTTGCTGCTGGCATTCGCCTCTGTATTTGCTGTATTCTGGCTGTGTCTCTCAGGAGCGATCTACAGCCGGCTCCTGTCGGTCTGCACTTCTTTGCTTCATCCATCTTGTCTAATTGGGTGGCTGTATATGTATGGGCCACATGTGGGGCAGGCTCTGAATGGGTGTTCCTTCAGTCTCTGTTTTAATCTTTGCCTCTCCCTTCCCTGCCAAGGGTATTCTTTTTCCTCATTTAAAGAAGGAGTGAAGCATTCACATTTTGATCATCCGTCTTGAGTTTCCTTTGTTCTAGGGATCTAGGGTAATTCAAGCATTTGGGCTAATAGCCACTTATCAATGAGTGCATACCATGTATGTCTTTCTGTGATTGGGTTAGCTCACTCAGGATGATATTTTCCAGTTCCAACCATTTGCCTACGAATTTCATAAACTCGTTGTTTTTGATAGCTGAGTAATATTCCATTGTGTAGATGTACCACATTTTCTGTATCCATTCCTCTGTTGAAGGGCATCTGGGTTCTTTCCATTTTCTGGCTATTATAAATAAGGCTGCGATGAACATAGTGGAGCACGTGTCTCTTTTATATGTTGAGGCATCTTTTGGGTATATGCCCAAGAGAGGTATAGCTGGATCCTCAGGCAGTTCAATGTCCAATTTTCTGAGGAACCTCCAGACTGATTTCCAGAATGGTTTTACCAGTCTGCAATCCCACCAACAATGGAGGAGTGTTCCTCTTTCTCCACATCCTCGCCAGCATCTGCTGTCACCTGAGTTTTTGATCTTAGCCAATCGCACTGGTGTGAGGTGAAATCTCAGGGTTGTTTTGATTTGCATTTCCCTTATGACTAAAGATGTTGAACATTTCTTTAGGTGTTTCTCAGCCATTCGGCATTCCTCAGCTGTGAATTCTTTGTTTAGCTCTGAACCCCATTTTTTAATAGGGTTATTTGTTTCCCTGCGGTCTAACTTCTTGAGTTCTTTGTATATTTTGGATATAAGGCCTCTATCTGTTGTAGGATTGGTAAAGATCTTTTCCCAATCTGTTGGTTGCCGTTTTGTCCTAACCACAGTGTCCTTTGCCTTACGGAAGCTTTGCAGTTTTATGAGATCCCATTTGTCGATTCTTGATCTTAGAGCATAAGCCATTGGTGTTTTGTTCAGGAAATTTTTTCCAGTGCCCATGTGTTCCAGATGCTTCCCTAGTTTTTCTTCTATTAGTTTGAGTGTGTCTAGTTTGATGTGGAGGTCCTTGATCCACTTGGACTTAAGCTTTGTACAGGGTGATAAGCATGGATCGATCTGCATTCTTCTACATGTTGCCCTCCAGTTGAACCAGCACCATTTGCTGAAAATGCTATCTTTTTTCCATTGGATAGTTTTGGCTCCTTTGTCAAAAATCAAGTGACCATAGCTGTGTGGGTTCATATCTGGGTCTTCAATTCTATTCCATTGGTCTATCTGTCTGTCTCTGTACCAATACCATGCAGTTTTTATCACTATTGCTCTGTAATACTGCTTGAGTTCAGGGATAGTGATTCCCCCTGAAGTCCTTTTATTGTTGAGGATAGCTTTAGCTATCCTGGGTTTTTTGTTATTCCAGATGAATTTGCAAATTGTTCTGTCTAACTCTTTGAAGAATTGGATTGGTATTTTGATGGGGATTGCATTGAATCTGTAGATTGCTTTTGGTAAAATGGCCATTTTTACCATATTAATCCTGCCAATCCATGAGCATGGGAGATCTTTCCATCTTCTGAGGTCTTCTTCAATTTCTTTCCTCAGTGTCTTGAAGTTCTTATTGTACAGATCTTTTACTTGCTTGGTTAAAGTCACACCGAGGTACTTTATATTATTTGGGTCTATTATGAAGGGTGTCGTTTCCCTAATTTCTTTCTCGGCTTGTTTCTCTTTTGTATAGAGGAAGGCAACTGATTTATTTGAGTTAATTTTATACCCAGCCACTTTGCTGAAGTTGTTTATCAGCTTTAGTAGTTCTCTGGTGGAACTTTTGGGATCACTTAAATATACTATCATGTCATCTGCAAATAGTGATATTTTGACCTCTTCTTTTCCGATCTGTATCCCTTTGATCTCCTTTTGTTGTCTGATTGCTCTGGCTAGAACTTCAAGAACTATATTGAATAAGTAGGGAGAGAGTGGGCAGCCTTGTCTAGTCCCTGATTTTAGTGGGATTGCTTCAAGTTTCTCTCCATTTAGTTTAATGTTAGCAACTGGTTTGCTGTATATGGCTTTTACTATGTTTAGGTATGGGCCTTGAATTCCTATTCTTTCCAGGACTTTTATCATGAAGGGGTGTTGAATTTTGTCAAATGCTTTCTCAGCATCTAATGAAATGATCATGTGGTTCTGTTCTTTCAGTTTGTTTATATAATGGATCACGTTGATGGTTTTCCGTATATTAAACCATCCCTGCATGCCTGGGATGAAGCCTACTTGATCATGGTGGATGATTGTTTTGATGTGCTCTTGAATTCGGTTTGCCAGAATTTTATTGAGTATTTTTGCGTCGATATTCATAAGGGAAATTGGTCTGAAGTTCTCTTTCTTTGTTGTGTCTTTGTGCGGTTTAGGTATAAGAGTAATTGTGGCTTCGTAGAAGGAATTCGGTAGGGCTCCATCTGTTTCAATTTTGTGGAATAGTTTGGATAATATTGGTATGAGGTCTTCTATGAAGGTTTGATAGAATTCTGCACTAAACCCGTCTGGACCTGGGCTCTTTTTGGTTGGGAGACCTTTAATGACTGCTTCTATTTCCTTAGGAGTTATGGGGTTGTTTAACTGGTTTATCTGTTCCTGATTTAACTTCGATACCTGGTATCTGTCTAGGAAATTGTCCATTTCCTGAAGATTTTCAAATTTTGTTGAATATAGGTTTTTATAGTAAGATCTGATGATTTTTTGAATTTCCTCCGAATCTGTAGTTATGTCTCCCTTTTCATTTCTGATTTTGTTAATTTGGACACACTCTCTGTGTCCTCTTGTTAGTCTGGCTAAGGGTTTATCTATCTTGTTGATTTTCTCAAAGAACCAACTTTTGGTTCTGTTGATTCTTTCTATGGTCCTTTTTGTTTCTACTTGGTTGATTTCAGCTCTGAGTTTGATTATTTCCTGCCTTCTACTCCTCCTGGGTGTATTTGCTTCTTTTTGTTGTAGAGCTTTTAGGTGTGCTGTCAAGCTGCTGACATATGCTCTTTCCTGTTTCTTTCTGCAGGCACTCAGCGCTATGAGTTTTCCTCTTAGCACAGCTTTCATTGTGTCCCATAAGTTTGAGTATGTTGTATCTTCATTTTCATTAAATTCTAAAAAGTTTTTAATTTCTTTCTTTATTTCTTCCTTGACCAGGTTATCATTGAGTAGAGCATTGTTCAATTTTCACGTATATGTGGGCATTCTTCCCTTATTGTTATTGAAGACCAGTTTTAGGCCGTGGTGGTCCGATAGCACGCATGGGATTATTTCTATCTTTCTGTACCTGTTGAGGCCCGTTTTTTGACCAATTATATGGTCAATTTTGGAGAAAGTACCATGAGGAGCTGAGAAGAAGGTATATCCTTTTGCTTTAGGATAGAATGTTCTATAAATATCCGTTAAGTCCATTTGGCTCATGACTTCTCTTAGTCTGTCTACATCACTGTTTAATTTCTGTTTCCATGATCTGTCCATTGATGAGAGTGGGGTGTTGAAATCTCCCACTATTATTGTGTGAGGTCCAATGTGTGCTTTGAGCTTTAGTAAGGTTTCTTTTACGTATGTAGGTGCCCTTGTATTTGGGGCATAGATATTTAGGCTTGAGAGTTCCTCTTGGTTGATTTTTCCTTTGATGAATATGAAGTGTTTTTCCTTATCTTTTTTGATGACTTTTAGTTGGAAATTGATTTTATTTGATATTAGAATGGCTACTCCAGCTTGCTTCTTCTGACCATTTGCTTGGAAAATTGTTTTCCAGCCTTTCACTCTGAGGTAATGTCTGTCTTTGTCTCTGAGGTGTGTTTCCTGTAGGCAGCAGAATGCAGGGTCCTCGTTGCGTATCCAGTTTGTTAATCTATGTCTTTTTATTGGGGAGTTGAGGCCATTGATATTGAGAGATATTAAGGAATAGTGATTATTGCTTCCCGTTATATTCATATTTGGATGTGAGGTTATGTTTGTGTGCTTTCATTCTCTTTGTTTTGTTGCCAAGACGATTAGTTTCTTGCTTCTTCTAGGGTATAGCTTGCCTCCTTATGTTGGGCTTTACCATTTATTATCCTTTGTAGTGCTGGATTTGTAGAAAGATATTGTGTAAATTTGGTTTTGTCATGGAATACCTTGTTTCTCCATCAATGTTAATTGAGAGTTTTGCTGGATACAGTAACCTGGGCTGGCATTTGTGTTCTCTTAGGGTCTGTATGACATCAGTCCAGGATCTTCTGGCCTTCATAGTTTCTGGCGAGAAGTCTGGTGTGATTCTGATAGGTCTCCCTTTATATGTTACTTGACCTTTTTCCCTTACTGCTTTTAATATTCTTTCTTTATTTTGTGCATTTGGTGTTTTGACAATTATGTGACGGGAGGTGTTTCTTTTCTGGTCCAATCTATTTGGAGTTCTGTAGGCTTCTTGTAAGTCTATGGGTATCTCTTTTTTTAGGTTAGGGAAGTTTTCTTCTATGATTTTGTTGAAGATATTTACTGGTCCTTTGAGCTGGGAGTCTTCGCTCTCTTCTATACCTATTATCCTTAGGTTTGATCTTCTCATTGAGTCCTGGATTTCCTGTATGTTTTGGACCAGTAGCTTTTTCCGCATTACATTATCTTTGACAGTTGAGTCAATGATTTCTATGGAATCTTCTGCTCCTGAGATTCTCTCTTCCATCTCTTGTATTCTGTTGGTGAAGCTTGTATCTACAGCTCCTTGTCTCTTCTTTTGGTTTTCTATATCCAGGGTTGTTTCCATGTGTTCTTTCTTGATTGCTTCTATTTCCATTTTTAATTCCTTCAACTGTTTGATTGTGTTTTCCTGGAATTCTTTCAGGGATTTTTGCGATCCTCTCTGTAGGCTTTTACTTGTTTATTAATGTTTTCCTTTGCTTCCCTAAGTGTGTTCATGTCTTTCTTGAAGTCCTCCAGCATCATGATCAAACATGATTTTGAAACTAGATCTTGCTTTTCTGGTGTGTTTGGATATTCCATGTTTGTTTTGATGGGAGAATTGGGCTCTGATGGTGCCCTGTAGTCTTGTTTTCTGTTGCTTGGGTTCCTGTGCTTGCCTCTCGCCATCAGATTATCTCTAGTGTTACTTTGTTCTGCTATTTCTGACAGTGGCTAGACTGTCCTATAAGCCTGTGTGTCAGGAGTGCTGTAGACCTGTTTTCCTCTCTTTCAGTCAGTTATGGGGACAGAGTGTTCTGCTTTCGGGCGTGTAGTTTTTCCTCTCTACAGGTCTTCAGCTGTTCCTGTGGGCCTGTGTCTTGAGTTCACCAGGCAGCTTTCTTGCAGCAGAAAATTTGGTCTTACCTGTGGTCCCGAGTCTCAGGTTTGCTCGTGGGGTGCTGCCCAGGGGCTCTCTGCAGTGGCAGCAACCAGGAAGACCTGTGCCGCCCCTTCCGGGAGCTTCAGTGCACCAGGGTTCCAGATGGTCTTTGGCTTTTTCCTCTGGCGTCCGAGATGTGTGTGCAGGGAGCAGTCTCTTCTGGTTTCCCAGGCTTGTCTGCCTCTCTGAAGGTTTAGCTCTCCCTCCCACGGGATTTGGGTTCAGAGAACTGTTTATCCGGTCTGTTTCCTTCAGGGTCCGGCGGTGTCTCTGGCAGGGGTCCTGCCGCTCCCCCACGGGAGCCCAGAGGCCTTATACAGTTTCCTCTTGGGCCAGGGATGTGGGCAGGGGTGAGCAGTGTTGGTGGTCTCTTCCGCTCTGCAGCCTCAGGAGTGCCCACCTGACCAGGCGGTTGGGTCTCTCTCTCACCGGGTCTGGGAGCAGAGAGCTGCTGCGGGCCGGGATCCGCGGGTGTGGGACTTCCGGTAAACACAGAACGTGCCTGGTCCTAGAGAAATTCTGCTTCCGTGTGTCCCAAGCTCACCAGGCAGCTTTCTTGCAGCAGAAAATTTGGTCTTACCTGTGGTCCCGAGGCTCAGGTTTGCTCGTGGGGTGCTGCCCAGGGGCTCTCTGCAGCGGCAGCAACCAGGAAGACCTGTGCCGCCCCCGCTCCCACTCCTTCTTAAAATGGGAGAAAAAATATCCATTGGAGTTAATACGGAAGGAACGTCCATTCAGATCCTGCCTCACATGGGCCCATATATATACAGCCACCAAAACTAGATAAGATTGATGAAGCTAAAAAATGCATGCTGAAAGGTACTGGATATAGATCTCTCCTGAGAGACACATCCAGAGCATGTCCAATACAGAGGTGAATGCTAGCAGCAAACCGCTGAACTGAGAACAGGACCCCTTTGGGGGGAATTAGAGGAAGGATTGAAAGCATCGAAGGAGTTTGCAACCCCATAAAAACAACAATGCCAACCAACCAGAATTTCCAGGGACTAAACCATTACCGAAAGACTATACTTGGACTGACCCAGTGCTCCAACTGCATATGTAGCAGAGAATAACCTTGTCGGGCATCAGTGGAAGGGGAAGCCCTTGGTCCTGCCAAGGTTGAACCTCCAGTGCATGGGAATATTGGAGAGGGATGGATGGGGGGAATACCCATTTGGGGGAGGGGGAGGGGATGGAGGCTTATGTACAGGAAACCTGGAAAGGGAATAACATTTGAAATGTAAGTAAAGAAATATATCTTATAAAAAATTATAAGCTGAAAACAAAACAAAACAAAGACAAAAAAATCCAAAGTTAATAACAAACTACCTAAGGAACATTGTCTTCTAGGGAAGCCTTTCTGGCCTATCTTGTTAAACACAAGAAATAAGCTCTTCATGGAGAAGCAGAGTGACTATCATGAGTCATGGAGTTTTGGAAGGGACTTAGAATAGATGTCATCTGCCTTTGCAGTGCATATCTCTATGTGCTGAAAAGTCACATCTTCATTTTAGATTTTTTTTTTTTTCGGAGCTGGGGACCGAACCCAGGGCCTTGCGCTTGCTAGGCAAGTGCTCTACCACTGAGCTAAATCCCCAACCCCTTCATTTTAGATTTTTAAATTGTGCACATATATATGAGCACAGTGAGATGTGAAAAAAATGTAATGATCAAGCCAATGATAAGTGGCATATCTGTCACCTCCAGCATTGTTCAGAATATAATGTTCAAGCATGGTAAATAGTGTATTCATTACCTCAAACATTCATCATCTCTTTGCCCAGAGAATACTAAAATATTATCATTTACTGAAAGTTTTGCAATAATCTATTGTTAACCTTTTAAGCACATTGTTGATCCACAGGACACAAGACCTTATTATACCTAAATAGATAGTCATTTGTTTTGTTTGGTTTTTGAACAAGATCTTACTGTGTAGACCAGACTGGCCTTGTACTGACAGATATCCTCCTGTCTCTACCTCTTGAGTGACGAGAATGAAGATATATATATTACCATGCCTGTTTCTACATCCTGAGTGCTAGGATAAAAGATGTGTACCACCACCTCCCAGCTTAGCTCTTTATACCTGGTGCTAAGCTTATTTAAATTTTATCTTAAAAAATCAAGATATATAGATGACTGTTTATTTTATAAATAAATGACCCTATTACACAACTATGCTAAGACAAATAAGGACCAACTCCTGAAGTTATTTTAACTCACAGCTAGGCCTCCCTTACTTGACATTATGGTCAGACTAGCACTAAAAATATTGCTACTGAAAAAGTAAATATTTAACTTTCTATAAAAGGAGCTGTGTGTCACAAAATAAACATAGAAATGCTTTATGGAACTGGGGTGGCACTTTTTATTGGTCAAATTGATGAGCCAGTGATTTAGAGAGGCACTGACTTGTATTTGTCAAGATTTTATTCAAAGTTTATTTTTAAAATGAACAGGTAGTTTGTATATCATACTGGAAGCTAGGGGATGTTTGTTCACAGTCCTGAGAAAGAAAGATAGTGTTTCCCACTGGAGCAAAGTTCTGTAGTTTACAATAAATAAAAAAAATCTTCTGGAGCATGGCAACAGGCAATCTTGGTATCTACTAAAAAACTTTCGCATTATCTGAGTTCAAATTCCTTTTTTTGTGGTGCACACTCTGTATGCAACCATCACCCAGTGGTTTTTGAAACAGTAACAAGTGTTAGATTTAGGAAAATGGCACCAAAAAGTTCTGATGCTTCAATAACTGCTAATGCTGTGAGTTTTATTTATTTACTTTTTGTTTCTGACCTTGGAGTTTCTGGTCTTCATCTGGTACTCCTGAAACTGTAGCAGGCTGTCATTATGTGTACAAGTAGGAAAACTCATAACTTCGAGAATTTTAGTGGCAGTGTTCAAATACTGATGAAGTTGGTGATTTCTGGAGGAGAAAGAATGAGTGTTACAGGTGTTTGAATAAGCTTGCAGGTGTCATTAATAAGAACATGGCCAAATTTTGGCCATATTGGTTCTGTTAACTGTATCTTGCTGATTAATAATAAGGAGAAACTAAGAATGTATTTTTGTCCTGTGTTATCGATGGCTTTCTCTGATCAAACAGAGCTCAAAACAGGGGCTTTGTAGATGGCACTGCTTGGCTTAGATCACAGACTCTGAGATGGAAGATTTCTTGTTTCTATTGGGTAACTGAACCAAGGTATAATCTCTTTATTTACCTGCTATTCCGTCTCTGTTAGAACTGACAAACTGCGTGGTCTTACGTGATTCTGTAGGTTCATGCAGAATGTGGGATGAAGGATATTTGAAGCCTTCTGTTTAAAATACCAGATGGGGAACATTCTGCAGACATCATATCATCTTTTTTTTTCAGTCATAGTGAAATATTTTTATCTATATATCCATTGTACATAAGGATGGATTTCGCAGCCATTTTCAAACAGGTACATCATGTATTGTGACTATATCCATGGCATGCCTTTCACCTTATTTCTCCTTCAATCGGTGTTCATTACCTACACAGTTTCACTTCTGTTTTCATGCTCTATAGCCATATTTGTATCTGTATAAGAGCATGGTTCACAAATGAGAGAAAATAGGGTCACTGAGTTTGACTTGTTTTATGCACTTTATTTTATTAGATATTTTTATTTACATTTCAAATGTTATTCCCTTTCCCAGTTTCCCATCCATAACTTCCCTACCCCACCCTCCTTCCCCCTTCTTCTATGAGGGTGTTCTTCCTCCCCAATCACCCCCTTTCTGCCCTCCCCCTGACATTCCCCTACACTGGGGGGGGGGTGAAGCCTTGGCAGGACCAAGGGCTTCTCCTCCCTTTGGTGCCCAATAAGGCCACCCTCTGCTACATATGCAGCTGGAGCCATGGGTCTGTCCATGTGTATTGTTTGGGTAGTCGTTTAGTCCCTGGGAGCTCTGGTTGGTTGGTATTGTTGTTCTTATAGGGTTGCAAACCCCTTCAGCTCCTTCAATCCTTTCTCTAACTCCTCCAATGGGGACCCTGTTCTCAGTTCAATGGTTGGCTGCTAGCCATAATATCATTTCAAGAAGCTATTCTAAACTCAGTGTGCCAGCACATGCCTGTAATCCCAGTATGTGAAAGACTGATGCAGGACAGTCAGAAGTTCAAAGTTATTCTTGACTTCAGAACAAGTTCAAGTTCAGTCTGAGCTAAACACATATATTCCAAAGAATACATTATAAGCTTCTGGAGAAGCCTCTGTTCACTCCAGACTGTGTACTACTATCCTATTACTTGTCTCTCTCCACTCTCTGTTAATATCTGTGTTTAAATCTACAGTTAACATCGTAAAGAAATGAAACCCCTCTAGTTTCAAACAGGAAAAAAAAGATACATTACAGTAAGGGAAACACAATTACCTTATATAACATTTTCTAAACAGGCAAATTCATATCAAATTTTTACTTTTACTACCATATTTTCCCAGTGTAATTGTTTCTGCTTTTAGAAATGTCCTGGCTGTTGCTAATTCTTCCCTATGTGGAGGTCAGTTTTGAGTCTTTCTTTTTCTACCAGCTTATGTTAAGATGTATTTTGGTTGGGCTAAAGTCATGTCTCATTAGACATGTATTAAAAAAAAACATGTTTCTGCACTGAATGTCAAGAGGGAAATGTGACCCCCTACAGGTAGAAAACATGCCCATGATTAGAAATTCAGTGGGGGTCAAGTCTAGCTCAAAGCCCCGGGTTCACAAGCCACAGTTAGACTCAGAATTGATGGGCTGTCTGCTGAGGTGTGTTTATTTTTCACTGGGCACTAATTGCTTAAGGAAATGATGGCACGGATAAGGGGTTAGTTGGCATTCCTAGACTGGATTTGCTATTTTGGAGGAAATAAAAACAAAACAAACAAATAAACAAACACTACAAGAAGAGGACTCAAAGAAATTTTAGATAAAACTTTGAAATTAACTTTATTTCCCTAGTAAATTCCTTAGGGATGGTGGACTGCTTTCTGTGCATGTGTGAGGCTCCGGGTTCACAGCTCTGCAAACAAATAACAACAAAACCACAAACAAACAAAAGAGCCATCCAAACAAAAATAATGCCCACTCCAACAAGGTTTAAAAAAGTGAGAAAATGGGGGAAATACTCATGTGATTCTGTTAAGTCCAGGCAGGCAAGAGGGAATGAGATATGGCCAATAAATGGAGAGGTTGATGTCCAGAGTCAAGGGGGACATTTTCAACACCACTTGGCTTGTCCGTGAATCAAGGGTGAGCCAGCCTGAGAGCAGAATGTGTATGGCCCAAGCTGCAAAGAAAGGCGTCTGAATGCTTAGTCCTGAGGTAAAACGTGAAGCTCAACACGGTGTCAATTGAGAAGATGTTGCTGTGTAAGAGCACTGAGTGGGTCCCCAACATGTAATATCCTTTAAATGAGCAGAGTGTCAAACCTGAAAGTGCATGTAGAGCTTAAATAGTAGAGCCAATTGCTTTGATTCCCATCTTTCTTGTTTTTCTCACTGTCGTTACCTCAGCAGGCAGAGAGGAGGGGAAGAGAAAAAGGAGGGGTGAGAGCAGGATCGAGTGTGGGAGGAGATGGGGGAGAGGTACAGAGGGTCAAGAAATTGAACAGAGGTGTGTAGCAGTGGAGGATGGAGAACTGGGGATAGCCGACAGAAAGTCCCAGATGCCAGGAAAGCAAGAGGCTCCCAGGACCAAATAGGGATAACATTAGCTGAAGTAACCAACAAAGGGGGAAAAGAACCTGTAGAGACCATACCCAGAGGTTGAGGAATGGAGACACCCAACCCCAACAAGATTTTAAGCTGGAATTGTTCCTGTCTAAAGGAAATACAGGGACAAAGTGTGGAGCAGAGACTGAAGGAAAGTTCATCTGGAGATTGTTCCATCTGGGGATCCAGCCCACATGCAGCCACAAAACCAGTCACTATTGCTGATGCCAAGAAGTGCTTGCTGACGGGAGCCTGCTATGGATGTCTCCTGAGAGGTTCTGTCAGAGCCTTACTGATACAGAGGCAGACGCTTACAATCAATCATTGGACTGAGCACGGGGCCCCAGTGGAGGAGTTAGGGAAGGACGGAAGGGGCTGAAGAGGTTTATAACCCCATAGGAAGAACAATATCAAACAACCAGAGCCCACAAGAGCTCCCAGGGACTAAAGCACCAACCAAAGAGTACACATGGAAGGACCCATGGCTCCAGTCGCATATGTAGCAGAAGGTTGCCTTATCTGGCATCAGTGGAAAGGAAGGCCCATGGTCCTATGAAGACTTGATGTCCCAGAGTAGGGGAATGCTAGGGCAGTGAGGTGGGAGTGGGTGGGTGGGTGGGTGGCAGAGCACCTTCATAGAAGCAAGGGGTGGGGGATGGGATAGGGGTTTTCCGAGGGGAAGTGGGGAAGGGAGGGTAACATTTGAAATGTAAATAAATAAAATAACAAACAAAAATTTAAAAATAGAACTATTTTTCTTATTTTCTCAAAATTCAAGAACATGTAGATAGATAGTAGTTGGGAGAACCAACTACTGGTCTTCTCCTAGGTGGACTTAGTGTTACACCAACTCCTCATGACTTATTATACCTATAGATTAGTTCATCTCTCAACTCTCATCAGAATTACTTCCTTTTGTAGTAGCTGGTGATTAACACAGAGACCCACAGGTGCAGAGAATAAGA
The DNA here is from genome assembly GCF_021556685.1 of Rattus norvegicus. NCBI lineage: Eukaryota > Metazoa > Chordata > Mammalia > Rodentia > Muridae > Rattus > Rattus norvegicus. Next base: position 65,281,187 of record NC_141536.1, read on the forward strand.
GGTTGTTGAATGCTTAGCTTTCAGTGGGAGGTCTGCCTCCCAAGGCGTAAGAGGGGATGGGAAGAGTGTAAGAACCAGGCGGAAATACATAAGACCAAAATACATTGTACAACATTTTTAAAAACCATTTCCTTTTTGACCCCTTCTTTAGCTTACTGATCCATTGGTTGTTAAGATATATGTTGTTTAATTCATGAATATTTCAGATTTCATCCGATATCCTTCCTCTTGTTTTATTATTTATCCATTTACATGTGTGTGTGTTTACGTGTATGTTTTATATAAACATGGATGTGTGTTCTTTTGTGCAGTGTGTGTATTTGGAAACTAGAGGCTAAGGTCAGCTTTTAGTGTCTTTTTCTTCCCACCTTATTTTTTTGTGATGGAATTTTTCACTAAATCTAGTCACCACTTAGAGAAGCCACGAAGTGTTCCTAGCTGGAGACCAGTTGCTTATATGGTTGTGAGATTCCCTCTCTATCCATGCAGTCTTCACTGCTTCTCCGGCATTGCTATGCCTGGTGTTAGGATTCCACGTAGTCCTCACTTGCTATCTTGCCATGACAGTTCTTGAAAACAGCTACCACAGAAGAAATAATATTTTCTGGCTTTTTTCACCATTTCTGGGATACCAAATAACATTCCTTGTCTGACCTCCAGCCCTCCTCTCTATAACCTAGCCTGTCAATCTGTGAATTTCTGCTTCAAGCCTAAATGTTCATAAAGACCAACTGATTGAACTTTGTCAATAATCAATTAGATATTGAGAAAAGACTCTTTTTGCTTTTACCAGAAAGAGGGGAAATAATCTTAAGTGTTGACCATGAATTTTTTCTTTTTTCTTCTGCCCTGAACAATAAGCTGTAACTAATTTCTCAATTAGATGGCTTTGCTACGTAAGATTTTGAGTAAGTAACTCTCTAGTGAAGATTCAGTTTGTAGGTATTTGGTTTGATGTGATGAATGAGATTACAGGATATGCAAATATATATGAATCAAGTATTAATTATTTGTCTGTTTCCCTAGCAAGGAGTATCTTTCGTTACACCACACATATTAGACCTTTTAATGAGAGATTTGAGCAGTTATAGAATTAGCAAAGAAAGTAAGCTCAGAATAAAATTGCATAGATAGAAAATTTTGTCAGAAACTATGCACAAAGTAGGATAATAGGGACATTAATAGGAATAAACATACTAGGATTATAACCCAGTCTGGGTAGCTGCTTCTTTTTTTTATTGGATATTTTTATTTACATTACAAATGTTATCGCCTTTCCTGGTTTCCCATTTACAACCTCCCTATCCCATTCCCCATCCCCCTCCTTCTATGAGGGTGTACACACCCACCAACCCTTTCCTGACTTCCTGCCCTGACATTTCCTTACATTTGGGGCATTGAGCCTTGGCAGGACCAAGGGCTTCTCTTCACATTGATGCTCAACAAGGCAATCCTCTGCTATATACACAGCTGGGGCCATGGGTTTGTACACTTTGAATGGTGATTTAGTCCCTGGGAGCTCTGGTTGGTTGATATTGCTGTTCTTATGGGGTTGCAAACCCCATATCGGCCATGGGATTGTCCATGTGTACTCTTTGGATGGTGGTTTAGTCCCTGAGAGTTTTGGTTGTCATTAGGTATCTCAGCTCCTTCAATCCTTTCTCTAACGCCCCCATTGAGGACCCTGTTTTCAGGTCAATTGTTGGCTATGAGCATCCATCCCTGTATTTGTCATGTTCTGGCAGATCCTCTCAGGAGACAGCTATAGCAGGCTCCTATCAGCATGCACTTCTTGGCATCAGCAATATTATCTGAATTTGGTGGCTGTATGTATATGGACTGGCTCCCCAAGTGGGAGTACTATGGTAGTACTATGTCCAATTTTCTGAGGAAACTCCAGACTGATTTCCAGAGTGGTTCTACCAGTTTGCAATCTCACCAACAATGGAGGAGTATTCTTTTCTCTCCACATCTTTGCCAGCATTTGCTGTCATCTGAGTTTTTGATCTTAGCCATTCTGACTGTATGAGGTGGAATCTCAGGGTTGTTTTTGATTTGCATTTCCGTGATGACTAAAAATGTTCTTTAGGTACTGCTCAACCATCCATTCCTCAGCTGAGAATTCTTTGTTTAGCTCTGTACCCCATTTTAATAGGGTTATTTTGTTCCTTGGAGTCTAACTTCTTGAGTTCATTGTATATTTTGGATATTAGTCCTCTATCAGATGTAGGATTGGTAAAGATCGTTTTCCAAACTGTTGGTTACTGTTCTGTACTATGGACAATGTCCTTTGCTCTATAGAAGCCTTACAATTTTATGAAGTCCCATTTGTTGATTCTTGATTTTAGAGCATAAGCCATTGGTGTTCTGTTCAGTGCCCATGTCTTCGAGGTTTTTCCCTACTTTTTCTTCTATAAGTTTGAGTGTATCCAGTTTTATGTGGAGGTCCTGGATCCACTTGGATTTGAGCTTTGTGGAGGGTGATAAGAATGGATTTATTTGTATTCTTCTACATGCTCACTGCCAGTTGAACCAGCACCATTTGTTGAAAATGCTGTCTTTTTCCTACAGAATGGTTTTAGCTCCTTTGTCAAAGATCAAGTAGCCATAGGTGTGTGGGTTCATTTCTGGGTCTTTAATTCTATTCCATTGATCAACTTGCATGCCTCTGTACCAATAACATGCAGTTTTTATCACAATTTCTCTGTAATACAGCTCTCCAGCCCTTCAGATATAGTAGATGGAAAGCTTCAACACAATGAGGGAAACAAAACCCTAGAAAAAACAAATAATTAATCTAATTTCAACTAACCCCAAAGATGATAGCCACACACACAAATAATTCCACTTATAACAACAAAAATACCAGCAAACAATAATAATTTATCCCGAATATTTCTAAAATGAATGGACTCAATTCCCTAAGAAAAAGACATAGACTAACAGAATGGATTCCTAAAGAGGACCCAGCATTTTGCTGCCTACAGGAAACACCTCAGTGACAAAGACACATATTACTTCAGAGTTAAAGCCTGGAAAACTATTTTTTCAAGCAAATGGTCCGAAGAAACAAGCTGGAGTAGTCATTCTAATATCAAATAAAATTGACTTTCAATCAAAAGTTATCAAAAAAGATAAGGAAGGACACTACATATTCATCAAAAGAAAAATCCAACAAGACAACTCTCAATCCTGAATATCTATGCTCCAAATGCAAGGGCATCTATACTCATGGAAAAACTTACCAAAGCTCAAAACACACAATCAGATGTAGGATTGGTAAATATCCTTTTCCAAACTGTTGGTTGCTGTTTTGTCATATGGACAGTGTCCTTTGTCCTACAGAACACAATAATAGTGGGAGACTTCAGCATCCCACTCTCATCAATGGACAGATCATGGAAATGGAAACTAAACAGAGTCACAGAAAAACTACCAAAAGTTATAGAAGAAATGAATTTAACAGCTATCTATAGAACATTTCGTCCTAAAAGAAAAGAATATACCTTCTTCTCAGCACCTCATGGTACCTTCTCCAGAATTGACCTTATAATAAGTTACAAAACAGGCTTCAACACATACAAGATGATTGAAATAATCCCATGCATCCTATCAGATCACCAGGGAATAAGCTGGTCTTTAATAACAACAAAAACAACAGAAAGACTTCATACACATTGAAGTTGAACAACAAACTACTCAATGATAACTTGGTCAAGGAAGAAATAAAGAAAGAAATTAAAGATTTCATAGAATTTAATGAAAATGAAGGCACAACATACCCTTGTGGGACACAAGGAAAGCTGTGCTAAGAGGAAAGCTCATAGCTCTGAATGCCTGCAAAAAGAAACAAGAGAGAGCCTACACTAGCAGCTTGACAGCACACCTAAAAGCTCTAGAACAAAAAAAACCCAAATACCCACAAGAAGAGAAGATGGCAGGAAAGAATACAACTCAGGGCTGAAATCAACCAAATAGAAACAAATAGAACAAGGGATCAACTAAACCAGGAGCTGGTTCTTTGAGAAAATCAACAAGATAGATATACCCTTAGCCACACTTATTAGAGGGCACAGAGACTATATCCAAATTAACAAAATCAGAAATGAAAAGGAAGACATAACATAATCTGAGGAAATTCAGAAAATCATCAGATCCTACTACAAAAGCCTATACTCAACAAAACTGGAAAATCTGGATGATGGACAATTTTCTAGTCAGATACCAGGTAAGAAAGTTAAACCAGCATCAGATAAACCATGTAAACAGTCCTATAACTTCTAAAGATATAGAAGTAGTTATTAAAAGTCTCCCAACCCAAAAAAAGCCCAGGACCAGATGGGTTTAGTGCAGAATTCTATCAGACCTCCATAGAAGACCTAATATCAATACCTTCCAAACTATTCCACAAAATAGAAACAGAAGGAACACTACCCAATTCCTTCTATGAAGCCACAATTATGCTTATACATAAACCACACAAAGACACAACAAAGAAAGAGAACTTCAGACCAACTTCCCTTATGAAAATTGATACAAAATTACTCAATAAAATTCTTGCAAACTGAATCCAAGAACACATCAAAATCATCATCCATCATGATCAATTAGGCTTCATACCCGGGACGCAAGGATGGTTCAAAATAAGGAAATCCATCAATGCAATCCACTATATAAACAAACTCAAAGAAAAAAACGACATGATCATCTCACTAAATGCTGAGAAATCATTTGACAAAATTCAATACCATGTCATGTTAAAAACCTTGGAAAGCTCAGGAATTCAAGGTTCATACATTAACACAGTAAAAGCAATATACATCAGACTAGTATTCAACATCAAACTAAATGGAGAGAAACTTGAAACAATCTCACTAAAATCAGGGGCTAGATAAGGCTGCCCACTCACTCCCTACCTATTCAATATAGTACTCGAAGTCCTAGCCAGGGCAACCAGACAACCAAAGGACGTCAAAGGGATACAGATTGGAAGAAGTCAAAATATCACTATTTGTAGATGATAATGATAGTATACTTAAGTGACTGCAAAGATCTTTACCAATCCTACAACAGATAGAGGCCTTATATCCAAAATATACAAAGAACTCAAGAAGTTAGACCGCAGGGAAACAAATAACCCTATTAAAAATGGGGTTCAGAGCTAAACAAAGAATTCACAGCTGAGGAATGCCGAATGGCTGAGAAACACCTAAAGAAATGTTCAACATCTTTAGTCATAAGGGAAATGCAAATCAAAACAACCCTGAGATTTCACCTCACACCAGTGAGAATGGCTAAGATCAAAAACTCAGGGGACAACAGATGCTGGCAAGGATGTGGAGAAAGAGGAACACTCCTCCATTGTTGGTCGGGGTGCAGACTGGTACAACCATTCTGGAAATCAGTCTGGAGGATCCTCAGAAAATTGGACATTGAACTGCCTGAGGATCCAGCTATACCTCTCTTGGGCATATACCCAAAAGATGCCCCAACATATAAAAAAGACACGTGCTCCACTATGTTCATTGCAGCCTTATTTATAATAGCCAGAAGCTGGAAAGAACCCAGATGCCCTTCAACAGAGGAATGGATACAGAAAATGTGGTACATCTACACAATGGAATATTACTCAGCTATCAAAAACAACGACTTTATGAAATTCGTAGGCAAATGGTTGGAACTGGAAAACTTCATCCTGAGTGAGCTAACCCAATCACAGAAAGACATACATGGTATGCACTCATTGATAAGTGGCTTTTACCCCAAATGCTTGAATTACCCTAGATCCCTAGAACAAATGAAACTCAAGACGGATGATCAAAATGTGAATGCTTCACTCCTTCTTTAAAAGGGGAACAAGAATACCCTTGGCAGGGAAGAGAGAGGCAAAGATTAAAACAGAGACTGAAGGAACACCCATTCAGAGCCTGCCCCACATGTGGCCCATACATATACAGCCACCCAATTAGACAAGATGGATGAAGCAAAGAAGTGCAGACCGACAGGAGCTGGATGTAGATCGCTCCTGAGAGACACAGCCAGAATACAGCAAATAGAGAGGCGAATGCCAGCAGCAAACCACTGAACTGAGAATAGGACCCCCGTTGAAGGAATCAGAGAAAGAACTGGAAGAGCTTGAAGGGGCTCGAGACCCCATATGTACAACAATGCCAAGCAACCAGAGCTTCCAGGGACTAAGCCACTACCTAAAGACTATACATGGACTGACCCTGGACTCTGACCTCATAGGTAGCAATGAATATCCTAGTAAGAGCACCAGTGGAAGGGGAAGCCCTGGGTCCTGCTAAGACTGAACCCCCAGTGAACTAGACTCGTGGGGGGAGGGCGGCAATGGGGGGAGGGTTGGGAGGGGAACACCCATAAGGAAGGGGAGGGGGGAGGGGGATGTTTGCCCGGATGCCGGGAAAGGGAATAACACTCGAAATGTATATAAGAAATACTCAAGTTAATAAAAAAAATAAAATAAAATAAAAAAAAAATTCCACCAGAGAACTCCCACAGCTGATAAGGAACTTCAGCAAAGTAGCTGGATATACAATCAACTCAAACAAATCTATAGCCTTCTTCTACTCAAAGGATAAATAGGCTGAGAAAGAAATTAGGGAAATGACACCCTTCACAATAGTCACAAATAATATGAAATGCCTTGGTGTGACTTTAACCAAGCAAGATCTATGTCACAAAGAACTTCAAATCTCTGAAGAAAGAAATTGAAGAAGATCTCAGAAGATGAAAAGACATGTAGAAGATCCATGCTCATGGATTTGCAGAATTAATGTAGTAAAAATGGCCATTTTGCCAAAAGCAATCTATAGATTTAATTCAATCGTCATCAAAATTCCAAGTCAATTCTTAATAGAGTTAGGAAGAGCAATTTGCAAACTCATTTGAAATAACAAAAAACCCAGTATAGCAAAAACTTTTCTCAACAATAAAACAACTTCTAGGGAAATCACCATCCCTGACCTCAAGCTAGGTAGCTGCTTCTTATACAGTGTGCTTTTTTTGTGATAAGATCTCAATTAGATGATTTTATTTTCCAATGTTTAAAGTCACCTTACTTGCCTATTCCTTGTACAATACTCTATTAGATATTTTGGACAATGCAGAAGTAGAAAACAGACACCTGTGTCCACTGGGAACCACAGTAAGAACAGATTCCTATATGCATGTAATATAAGGTAGACTGTTAAATAGCATATTACAGGTCCATAATTAATAAGTAGTTTGGAAATTTATAAAGAAAAGTTGCGGTTTGAATAAAGACTCAATATCTGTATATATATTTTAAGAAGTATCATTTGGCTCAAACAGGGCAGGGTGTTAGGTACAGTAGCATGACAGTTGAATTGATGTAGTTGGTCAGATAATACAATAACTCACATTCTGATCTGGCTTTAGGCATTGAGTTGTAAGGACATTCTCACACTTGTAATGGTAACATTGTGCTAGTACATTGAATCTCTTGTTAAGAATAGACTGCCTTTGTTGGGAGGAACTTTTAGGAATGTGATTGTAGCTAATTACACAAGGCAAAGACAAGAGACTGATAGAAAAATATAATAGGGAATGTTATCAGAGCATGTGTTTACACAACTCCAATTTCTGAGTTCAATTCTTTTTTGGTAAAAGCCCGGCTTTATATGGAATTTAAGAGGAGGTCAGTAGGGTAGATGCTGAGATGACATTCACAATACACACATACCTGCATGCTCACATGTGTGTGCACACAGCACACACACATACACACACACACAAAGACACACACATACACACACACACAAAGACACACACATACACACACACACACACACACACACACACAGAGAGAGAGAGAGAGAGAGAGAGAGAGAGAGAGAGAGAGAGAGAGAGAGAGAGAGAGAGAGTTAGATTAGGCAGAGAGGGAGAAGGATGGTACATATGGGGAAGGGGAGGGGAAAGAGAAACAGAGGTAGGCAGAGAGACTGGAGAGTGAGTAACCTGCCTATTTATCAAGGTGACTGGAGTGATTTGAGATTATGTGTAAGGACATCTAAAGTCACACAGAGAGGAGTATTGAGGTACAAGTAATGACAGTAACATGTAGAGGAAAGGACAGAATCGCTGGATCCAGGGCTCAGGATTTCCCAAGAAGTAGACTGGGAAGAATGGAGTACACTTGAGAAGTGTTCTTTGGAAGCTCCCAAAATATAGGAGAAGGTGGTGCATAGGTTAGATTCAGCTTCATTTAATGAACAAAGACACAGTGGGGCTTAGAAATTTTGAGATTTCTGTATTATTTACAGCAAAGAAAGGGGTATTTACATTATTCTTATTGTCTATCTATTCAGTTTATAACATTCCCAGAGATACAAAGACTAAATTCCAGATTCCTTTTCCTGATTACTTCCCGATATGTATCTCATAAATACAGGATCTCATGTTCTGTTCTTGCCTTTCCAAGTGTCAGGAGGCCTCTGGAGCAATGCTGCCATTTCCCTGGTGATTGCAAGATATGAAAAGAAAGCAGAAATCAAAGAGGAACAGAGAACTGGCTCCCCAAGCTATTTCTGCAAACTCAATTTCGGACAGATGCTCTGGTTGATGAGCCTCTAGTTAAAGGTTGTCATTTTTACTGTTTTCTTTACTGATAATCAAGCTATAAATGCCACAATCAATTGCTCGGGTCTCATTTAAATGGCCATAAAAAGTGAAGAGGTGAAGAAAGTTTTCCACAAGATCTAGGAAAGGCTAGTGATCAATTCTGTATAAGTGTTTCTTATTTCCAACTTCTGATTTTTAGGCTCCATTTCTCCTAGTGGGTTTAAGAATCAATGTTACCTTTAATGTCGCCATAGCTATTTTTGGGTCTGGAGATGAAATGGAGAAAATGTTATTTTTATTTAGATATGTTATAGTACAAATCACTGTGGGTCTCCTCCCTCCTGTTGTTTTAGTCTATGTGAACAATGGGAGTATCTTTTATCTCAAAGATATGGAATTCACTGTACAGTAAGTAAAGTCTCCACCTGTGTTGTGATAAAATAATGGTGGTGGGAACATATAATTGGTATGTGAAGCAATTGGTTTTATTTTTTCCTCTTTTCTAAGATGCCCTTCAAGTTTAGCTGTGGTGGCACATGCTTGTGACCTTGGTACTTGGGAGTAGAAACAGGAGGACCTTCAATGCAAGTTCCCAGCCAGCCTGGTCTATATAGTGAGTTCCAGCCTTGGAACTATACTAGCCTTGTGTGTATCGTGATTTTCAGGCGGTTTTTCCATATATTGAGTTCTAGTCCAGCCAGAGCTGCATACAGGACCATGTATTTTTTACATTAGTAGAAGATTTACGGGTGTTGCTCTTTCACTTTTGAGCCTGGAAAGAAATCTCTTATTGTAGGAAAATAAATCTTCCCAATCCACTGGAGAATCAACATTTGATTAGAGGTAGGTTTTTACCTGAAAGCCACTGGGCACCTTCCATGAGCAAAACATAGAGTGCACATTTGAAAATGTGGAGGGGTGTATTTGCAAAGCACATATACATGGATGTGTTTCCGGGTCCCAGCTAGAGTTCTTTCATGTACCTCTTTGACCAGTTCTTCCTTCCCTACTCACTCTCATCTCCAGGAAAGAACAGATAAATGAGCAAATTGCTTAATGCCAGGCAGCCAGTTTGGGGAACACTGAGGGCATATCTTTAAATAAAGACCACTGAATTAAAGTTATGACCACTAGTATTAAGGACAAGGCATAATATTAATAATAACCCTATGCTGGTCAAAAGTATGGGCATGGCAAATTGTGCTGGTACATGTTTATAATCCTCGTACTTGGGGGACTGAGGCAGGATGATGGTGAGTTCAAGATCAACCAGAGATGCATTGTTGAGTTTCAGGTTGGCTTAAGCAACACACTGAGACACTGTATCAAAGAAAAATAACTGGAGAGGTGATGGAGTGGTTAAGAGCACTGACTGCTCTTCCAGAGGTCTTGAGGCCAATTTCCAGCAACCACATGATAGCTCCCATCCATCTGTAATGAGATCTTATGCCCTTTTCTAGTATGTCTGAAAACAGCTACAGTGTAATTACATACATAAACTAAATAATTCTTTAAAAATGAATTATGAATGTAGGACTCATACTTTGTATACAGTATTAGTTTCAATATTTATTCAGTAAAATGTATGCTTCCTAAAGTTACCTTCCTATCTCTTCAATAGAGATCACAACATTACCCTAAAGACTGCCCTAGGTCTGTCTGTCTGTCTGTCTGTCTGTCTGTCTGTCTCTCTCTCTCTCTCTCTCTCTCCCTTCTCTCTCTCTCTCTCCCTTCTCTCTCTCTCTCTCTCTGTATATCTGTCTCCCTATCTCTCTGTTTTTCTCTGTTTATTTCTCAGAGAAACAGAGAGAGAGAGAGAGAGAGAAAGAGAGAGAGAGAGAGAGAGAGAGAGAGAGAATGTGTTTCTCTGTCTCCTGTGTATAGATATTCCTAGAATAAATCAAGTATAAAAATATTGGCAATCTCTTTTATTATGATTGTTTTTCATATGAATGTTTTCACAATAACAATGATCATTTTTGAGCATTAACATTAATAAGAATAGTAACAGCAAATTCTAGCTTAAAGGCAAAGTAGTAGAGAGAAGCAGAAACTTCACTTTATCCTTTTTGTGTTTTACCTCATATAACCTTCCTTGTATAATGTGTTGTATTATTTAGATTATAACTGAAATAAAGAAAATGAATGCTCATTTATAATTCATCTCCATACTCAAAATAAAACTAATATATCACATTATCACTTAAGTAAAAACATTTATCTGTAATTATCAAATAAAAGATTGTTCCCTGTTCCAGGAATTTTGCAGCTAAATGAGCACAGAAAAACAAATATCTCTTTATACTTGATGTTGTACTACTCCTAGGATGATTCCGGAAGGAGTTGTCACAGTGGCTTTCCTGCAATAAACACAACACAGTTGTATAAATCTGTTCCAATTATTTTGGGTTGACAGCAAAAAGAAAACTAGTAATGAGAGAATGTGGTATCTCGGCAGGCAATTTTGCTTCATTTTCCTCACTCATTCAATTCCTCACTGCCCTTTATAAAGCCTGTCAACTACTCAGCACATGCAGGGGAAGGCTCCCCCTTTTCACATGGTGAAAGAATAAGGCGATAGTATGGTCTAAATGTGTTGTCTCCACCAAAACTCATGTTGAAATTTTACTGCCAGAGTAAAGTATTATGATCTGATCTTTGGGAGATAATCAGACTATGAGGGTCCACCTTCATGATTACTGTTAGTTACTATGTTAAAAAGTCTTGTAGGAGAGCTAATTCCATCTGCCTATCACCTTATATCATTGTGAGATAAAGTGTTCCTTCCTTTTGGAGAAACAGACATTCAGGGTGCCATCTAGAAAGCTGAGGGTAGGCTTGCACTAGACCACTCTACCTGACAGCATCTGGACCTTGTACTTTCTGTCTTAAAAAAAAAAAACTTCTGTTCTATCTAACTGACTTAGCTTCTTATAGCCAAGTCACACAGCACAGATGGATAAAGCTGTGGCAGAAGGGTGTGAGTACATAAAGAGGCAGGATGAAGTCACTGTAGCCTTAAGGGTTAGGCGAAGGGTAGCTTAAAATGCCAGTCTTAAAATTAGATGAAAAATTCAAGAGACATTGGATACCACAGACAGTTAAAGCCTTACTGCAGAAAAGGGTTTCATAGCTGAAATATCTATTATCAACAAACCTATTATTGCTCCCAGGAACAAGGAATATCTAGATTGCTTTTATGCCAAAGTATTTTAAATTTTAATGTAAGCATTCAGATTTTTAAACCACCACAAGTCAAATATGTCTTGCTGATGGCTCAGCTTTTTTAGTGTGTGCTTTATAACTTCTAGGTCCTGCATCTCAGGGCAAAAGAACACAAATGACTTGCATTAAGGTTTAATGTATAAATCACCCCTCACTGGTGTGATGACAGGTGATAAAATCATTCTAGGCCAGAAGGAAGACTACAAGCTTGGTATTAATTTTAGAGGCAAAGACTTTCAACAAGTTAGAAGAGATAAAACTGAGACCACTTACCAGCACTTGCCCGTCTTAATGGAACATGGTAGCCTGAGGTTTTACAGTCTTTCCCCACTGTAGTGAGACACAAACCTTGTTTTTCACCAGGTTGATATGATTTGTGAACTCACATAATTTTAATGTTAAAAGGACAATCGTTATAAATATTTCATAATTCTTTATACATTTGTCTAAATCCAATATTCAACACTCTACTTTGAATCTGATAGTGAATTATATCATTCAGTTAACTACATAATTTATAGAAATTAGAGGCTATTAAAGTATATTTGTTATAGCACTCATTGTTTAAATGACATAAAATAAGCTTTCAGATTTCATTTGGATAAACACAATCATTTGTCTAATTATAGTTATATTTAGTTAAACAAAGGTATCTGCTTATAAATGTATTAAATATTTAAATTAATTTTACAGTGGACATTATGGGTTTCTAATGGTCAAAGAATTAAATATTAATTTACTCATGTGTCTGGATGGAATTGTTTTTTAATGACAGAAACCCTTTCTAGTTTTTAAAAATAGAAGGCAATGTGATCAGGTAATTTGGTTAACATTTTAAAGACAGTCATTGAACCAAGAAATAATGTCCATTGAAGGATTTTCACATATGACAATCCAACCATCACTGTTCTATGATTCCAAGCAAAATAACCATGTTTTATAAAACATCACATGATTACATTTTTTATTAATAATTCACTGTCACCTCCTCTCAGGCTCCGGATGAGAGACTTTCTCACCTCTCAGTGGACACACTTGCTTTGGCAATGGATGGTGATTAACACAGAGAATAGCACACAGAGAATAAGAGACAGTGGAATGTTTGGTTCTAAATAGGATGCGTGTGTTACATTTTTCTCTCCCTCAAAGCTCAAGAATCATTACGAAAGAGGGATGGATATATTGTAAGAGCCAATGGAAGCGGCTGATTACTGTAAAATTGCTGCGGTAGATTCTAGAAAGGATAGTACCACTCCTCACATGAACTCACAGCAGCTGCGACAGCGTGCATAAGACCTGCATGAGATCAAGGAAGACAAAATCCCAGCATGGATGAGATGGATGAAACCCCATCCCCGCTGAGAAGCTACTGGAAATTGATGGCTGTCTCGGGAAGTAGAATCAATGTTTCTCAGACATGGGGTCTCTGAGAGGCTACATATGCTTCAGTAGATGCTACTGTGCATTTACTGTGTGCATGCACATCAGTTATCATGTAGCACATGCAGTGATGCTGAAAAGACGACCACTTAAAATTAGGGGAAAAAATCATGGGGTACTAGAAAGATCTCTCATGCTCATGCATTGGTAGGACTAAGAGTGAAAATGGCCATTTTACCAAATTCAATCTACAGATTCAATGCAATTGCCATCAGAATTCCAACACAATCAATGATTGAAAAAAAAAAAACAATTCTCAATGTCATGTGGAAAGACAAAAAACTCAGGATAGCCAAAATGATCCTGAACAATAAAAGAACTTCCAGAGGTATCACCATCTCTGGCCTCAAGCAATAGTGTTGTGGTAAAAATAAAAAAGGTAGAACAGTTCCTGTGTTTGCACTGACCGACTGTCTTGCCCTGACTGTCGTCTTGCTGACTGTTGTCTTGCCCTGACTGCCTTGCCCTGACTACCTTGCCCTGACTGCCTTGCCCTGAGTCTCTTGACCTGACTGTCTTGCCCTGACTGTCTTGCCCTGACTGTCGTCTTGCCCTGCTGCCTTGCCCTGACTGTTTTGCCCTGACTGCCTTGCCCTGACTGTCTTGCCCTGACTGTTGTCTTGCCCTGACTGTTGTCTTGCCCTGACTGCCTTGCCCTGACTGTCTTGCCCTGACTGTTGTCTTGCCCTGACTGTCATCTTGCCCTGACTGTCTTGCCCTGACTGCCTTGCCCTGACTGTCTTGCCCTGACTGTTGTCTTGCCCTGACTGTCGTCTTGCCCTGACTGTCTTGCCCTGACTGTCGTCTTGCCCTGACTGCCTTGCCCTGACTGTTTTGCCCTGACTGCCTTGCCCTGACTGTCTTGCCCTGACTGTCTTGCCCTGACTGCCTTGCCCTGACTGTCTTGCCCTGACTGTTGTCTTGCCCTGACTGTCGTCTTGCCCTGACTGTCGTCTTGACCTGACTGCCTTGCCCTGACTGTCTTGCCCTGACTGTTGTCTTGCCCTGACTCTTGCCCTGACTGCCTTGCCCTGACTGTCTTGCCCTGACTGTTGTCTTGCCCTGACTGTCTTGCTCTTTCTAGTTCCGGCTCCAGCGGGCCATTGGGACTAGAGCTAATTTATCTCAGTGACTCCACGCTGCCCCCAAGTACTCTCTGACTCAGGCAGCAATCTCTCTACCCATCTAGTTCCCAGGGCTGGTTGTTACCACAACAGACATACACATACCAATTCCATGGTGGGCCTTGTGCGTCCTGCCACCATACACTCTCTTGAACATACACCATATGAAAGAACAGACCACACCATATCCTCTGACCCAATAGATAAGATATAATTTGCTCATCTAGACAACACAAAATCCTGTACATACCCATCCCTTAAGAATAGTCATAACTACCTGTAACTATGCTCAGAGAAGAGGCTTAAGATCTGCTGTCATATTCTCTCAGCTCCTCTCTCCTTGCTCCAGCCTCTCCTTTCTAAAATTTTTCTCCTGCCCATCCTTCTTTTTTGTCTAATGACAGGCCTTGTACTATCCTGTACCTGCCTTCACTTACATAATGGCATCAATCTACACACTAGTAATAAGAAACTATATGCTATTCACATAGGAACAGAAAGATTGATTAATTGAATCATATTGAAGACCTTGAATAAGTCCATATATCTATGGACACTTGATTTTTGACCATGAAGCAAACCATACAATGAAAAAAAAAACTTTAACAAATGGTGCTGGTCTAACTAGATGTCTGCATGGAGAAGAATGCAAATAATCCATATCTATCACCTTGTAAAAAAAAACTCAAATCCAAGTAGATCAAAGACCTCAATATAAAACTGGATATACATTCTGTTGTAAAAGAAGAGAAAGTGGGGAATAGCCTTGAACATATTGGTACAAAAGATAACTTCCTGAGCACAACACCAATGGCCCAGTCTCTAAGATCAACAATTGATAAATGGGACCTCATGAAACTGCAGAGTTTCTGTAAGGCAAAGGACACTATCAATAGAACAAAATGGCAGCCTACAGATTGGAAAGGGATCTTTACCAATCCTCCATCTGACAGAGGGCTAATATTAAAAACTATATAAAGAATTCAAGAAGTGAGACACCAACAACCCAAATAATCCAATTAAAGTGGGGTTCAGAGCTAAACAGAAAATTCTCACCAGAGGAATCTTGAAGGACCAAGAAGCACTTAAAGAAATGTTCAACATTCTTAGACACAAGGGAATAGAAATTGAAGAGGAGGGGATGTAAAGTAGATTTGATCAAAGAACATTATATATATGTACAAAATTCTAAAGTAAGAGAAATATTTATTTAAGACACTGGTCTGTGAACTGGAATCAGGCTTTCATCAGACAACATATTTCCTAGTATCTTGATCTGTGACTTCCAAGAAATAAAATTCCATTATTCGTAAAATAAAAATGAAATTCTCTTTTACTTTATCAATTAGCATGACACACAAATGTAAGGACTAAATCATGTGTTTAAAGCTATAGGCTGTAAGGTCAGAAAAACCAGTGCTTTTTCCTGTGGAAATTTTTATATTTCTTTCATGAAAATACATAGTTTGGGGGAGTTATGTCTTTTGTTTAGGTGTTTAAATTAGGTCTCCTGTCTTTAAAGGTTTGTGAAGAAGCTGCTACATAATCTCTCAGTGCTTGTTGAACCTGTTTGGGAATAATGTAGAATAAAAAAAAAAGGTCATTAGAGAGTAGTAGGTTAGGGAGCAGTGATGGGGTATTACTTTTGCCATCATTTTGATATTCAGGTAAAGAGACATATGACTCTAACTGAATCTGTTGAGAGTCAAGTATTGGTTTCTTTATTATACTGAGATTAGAGAATTTTATGAAAATAAGTTGAAACTATGTTGAGTCATCTAGAATGAATCTCATCAGTTCCATAGTAAATTATCAGCATAATCAAGTTTTATTATATTAGATATCGATTATCAATTAAATTTTTTTCCATTTTTAATTAGATATTTATTTACATTTTAAATGTTATCTCCTTTCCAGTTTCCCATCCATAAACACCCTATCCCGTCCCTTTTCTCCTTCTTCTTTGAGGGTGTTCCCCCACCCATTCACACACCCCTACCTGTCTCCCCACCCTGACATTCTATTATCCTGGGGAGTTGGGGGGTTGTCGAGCTTTGGCAAGACCAAGGGCTTCTCCTTCCATTGATGTCCAACAAGGCCATTCTCTGCTACATTAGCAGCTGGAGCCATGGGTCTGTACATGTGTACTCTTTGGATGGTGGTTTGATTCCAGGAAACTCTGGTTGGTAGGTATTGTTGCTCTTATGGGGTTGAAAACCCCTTCAGCTCTTTTAATCCTTCCTTTACCTCTTCCAATGGGGACCCCATTCTCAGTCCAATGGTTGTCTGTGAGCATTCATCTCTGTATTTGTCATGCTCTGGCAGAGCCTCTCAGGAGACAGCTATATCAGGCTTTTGTCAGCATGCACTTCTTGGCATCAGCAATATTGTCTGGGTTTGGTGGATATATGTATATGTGCTGGTTCCCCAGGTGGGGCAGGCTCTGAATGGCCATTCCTTCAGTCTCTGCTCCAAACTTTGTCTCTGTATTTCCTCCTATGAATATTTCTATTCCCCTTTCTAAGAATGACTAAAGCATCCACACATTGGTCATTCTACTTCTTGAGCTTCATGTGGTCTGTGGATTGTATCTTGGGTAATCTGAGCTTTTGGGCTAATATCTACTTATCAGTGAGTGCATACCATGTGTGGCCTTTTGTGATTGGGTTACCTCACTCCAGATGATATTTTCTAGTTCCATCCATTTGCCTATGAATTTCATGAAGTCATTGCTTTTTTTTGTTTTTTTTTTAAATATTTTTTATTAATTGAGTATTTCTTATATACATTTCGAGTGTTATTCCCTTTCCCGGTTTCCGGGCAAACATTCCCCTCCCCCCTCTCCTTCCTAATGGGTGTTCCCCTCCCCACCCTCCCCCCATTGCCGCCCTCCCCCCAACAGTCTAGTTCACTGGGGGTTCAGTCTTAGCAGGACCCATGGCTTCCCCTTCCACTGGTGCTCTTACTAGGATATTCATTGCTACCTATGAGGTCAGAGTCCAAGGTCAGTCCATGTATAGTCTTTAGGTAGTGACTTAGTCCCTGGAAGCTCTGGTTGCTTGGCATTGTTGTACATATGGGGTCTCGAGCCCCTTCAAGCTCTTCCAGTTCTTTCTCTGATTCCTTCAACGGGGGTCCTATTCTCAGTTCAGTGGTTTGCTGCTGGCATTCGCCTCTGTGTTTGCTGTATTCTGGCTGTGTCTCTCAGGAGCGATCTACATCCGGCTCCTGTCAGCCTGCACTTCTTTGCTTCATCCATCTTGTCTAATTGGGTGGCTGTATATGTATGGGCCACATGTGGGGCAGGCTCTGAAGGTATTCCTTCAGTCTCTGTTTTAATCTTTGCCTCTCTATTCCCTGCCAAGGGTATTCTTGTTCCCCTTTTAAAGAAGGAGTGAAGCATTCACATTTGGAGCTGAATAACACTCCATTGTGCAAATGTACCACATTTTCTGTATCCATTCCTCTGTTGAAGGACATCTGGGTTCTTTCCAGCTTCTCGTTATTATAAATAAGGCTGCTATGAACATAGTGGGGCATGTATCCTTGTTATATGTTGGAGCATCTTTTGGATATATTCCCAGGAATGGTATAGCTGGGTCCTCAGGTAGTATGATGTCCAATTATCTGAGGAACTGCCAGACTGATTTCCAGAGTGCACCGCTAACAATGGAGGAGTGTTTCTCTTTCTCCACATCCTCGCTAGCATCTACTGTCACCTGAATTTTTGATCTTAGCCATTCTGACTGGTGTGAGGTGGAATATCGGGGTTGTTTTGATTTGTATTTCCCTTATAAATAAGGATGTTGAATATTTCTTTAGGTACTTCTCAGCCATTCAATATTCCTCAGCTGAGAATGATTTGTTTAGCTCTATATCCCAATTTTTAATAAGGTTATTTGATTATCTAGAGTCTAACTTCTTGAGTTCTTGGTATATATTGGATATTAGATCTCTATTGGATGGAGGATTGGTAAACACCTTTCACCATATGTTTGTTGCTGTTTTGTCCTAATGACAGTGTCCTTTGCCCTACAGAACCTTGGCAATTTTATGAAGTCCCATTTGTTGATTCTTGATCTTAGAGCATAAGACATTGGCATTTTTTTCAGGAAATTTTCCCCAGTGCCCACGTATTTGAGGCACTTCCCCAGATTTTCTTGTATTAGTTTGAGTGTATCTGGTTTTATGTGAAGGTCCTTGATCCACTTGGACTTGAGTGCTGTACAGGGCAATAAGTATGGATCTATTTGCATTTTCTACATGGTGTCCATCAGTTAAACCAGCACAATTTGTTGAAAATGCTATTTTTTTCACTGGATGGTTTTAGATCCTTTGTCAAAGATCAAGTTAACGTGGATGTGTGAGTTTATTTGTGGGTATTTGATTCTAGTTCATTGATCTACCTGTCTGTCTCCGTACTAATACCATGAAATTTTTATCACTATTGCTCTGTAATACTGCTTGAGGTCAGGGATGGTGATTCCCCTAGAAGTATAGGCCTTTAATTGCTGAGCTTTCTAAGACTTTTAAAATGAAAGTGTGGTGAATTTTGTCAAATGCTTTCTCAGCATCTAATGAGATAATCATGTCGTTATTTTCTTTGAGTTTGTTTATATAGTGGATTATGTTGATGGATTTTGGTATATTGAACCATCCCTGCATACCTGGGATGAAGCCTACTTGATTATGATGGATGATTGTTTTGACGTGTTCTTTGATTTGGTTTGCAAGAATTTTATTATTTTTGTGCCGATATTCAGAAGAGAAATTGGTCTAGTTCTCTTTGTTGGGTCTTTGTGTGTGGCTTAGGTATAAGCATAATTGTGGTTTCACAGAAGTAATTTGATATGAGGTCTTCTATGAAGGCGTGAGAGAATTCTGCACTAAACCCATGTGGTCCTGGTATTTTTTTTTGGGGGGGGTTGGGAGATTTTTAATAACTGCTTCTATTTCTTTAGGAGTTATGGAATTGTTCTGATGATTTGTCTGATCCTGATTTAAGTTTGTTACCTGGTATCTGTCTATAAAATTGGTCATTTCGTCCAGATTTTCCAGTTTTGTTGAATATAGGCATTTGTAGTAGGATCTGATGATTTTCTGAATATCCTCAGATTCTGTTGTTATGTCTCCCTTTTCATTTCTGATTTTGTTAATTTGGATAACCTCTCTGTGCGCTCTGGTTAGTCGGGTTAAGGGTTTATCTATCTTGTTGATTTTCTCAAAGAACCAGCTTCTGGTTTTGTTGATTCTTTGTTTTTGTTTTTGTATTTTTTGTTTTTTGTTTTGTTTGTTTTAATTTTACTTGGTTTATTTCAGCCCTGTGTTTGATTATTTCCTGCCTTCTACTCGTCTTGAGTGTATTTACTTGTTTTTGTTCTAGAGCTTTTAGGTGTGCTGTCAAGCTGCTAGTGTATGCTCTCTCCAGTTTTCTTTTGGAGGTACCTAGAGCTATGAGTTTTCCTCTTAGCACAGCTTTCATTGTGTCCCATAAGTTTGGGTATATTGAGCCTTCATTTTTATTAAATTCTATGAAGACTTTAATTTCTTTCTTTATTTCCTTCTTGACAAAGTTGTCATTGAATTGTTCAACTTCCATGTATATGTGGACTTTCTGTCATTATTGTTGTTATGAAAGACCAGCCTCAGTTTGTGCTGAGCTGATAGGATGCTGGGATTATTTCATTCTTCTTGTATTTGTTGAAGCTTCTTTTGTGACTGATTATATGGTCAATTTTGGAGATGGTACCATGAGGTGCTGAAAAGAAGGTGCATTCTTTTGTTTTAGGATGAAATTTTAAATAAATATCTGTTAAATCCATTTGGTTCATGACTTCTCTTAGTCTGTCTATGTCTCTGTTTAATTTCTGTTTCCATGACCTGTCCATTGATGAGAGTGGGGTGTTGAAATCTCCTACTATTATTGTGTGAGGTGCAATGTGTGTTTTGAGCTTTAGTAAGGTTTCTTTTATGACTGTCGGTGCCCTTGTATTTAGAGAATAGATATTCAGGACTGAGAGTTCATCTGGTTGGATTTTTCCTTTGAGGAATATGAAGTATCCTTCCTTATCATTTTGATAACTTTTTGTTGAAAGTAGATTTTATTCAATATTAGAATGGCTACTCCAGTTTGTTTCTTCAAACCATTTGCTTGAAACATTGTTTTCCAGCCTTTTACTCTGAGGTAGTACCTGTCTTTGAGACAGAGGTGTGTTTTCTGTATGTGGCAAAATGCTGGGTCCTCTATAAGTAGTCTATGTCTTTTCCTTGGGTAATTGAATCCATTGATGTTAAGAGATATTAAGTAATAGTGATTGTTGTTTCCTGTTACTTTTGCTCTTAGAGATGGAATTATGTTTGTCTGTCTCTCTTCTATTGGTTCTGTTGCTAGGAGATTACTTTCTTGCTTTTTCTAGGATGTAGTTTCTGTCCTTGTGTTAGAGTTGTCCATCTATTATCCTTTGTAGGGCTGAATTTTTAGAAAGATATTATGTAAATTTGATTTTGTTATGGAATATCTTGGTTTCTCCATCTATTTTATTTTAGAGTTTTGCTGGATATCATAGCCTGGCCTGGCATTTGTGTTCTCTTAGAATCTGTATAACATCTGCCCAGGATCTTCTGGCTTTCATGGTCTCTGGCATAATTCTGATAGGTCTGCCTTTATATGTTATTTGACTTTTTTCCCTTACTGCTTTTAATATTCTTCTTTTGTTTGTACATTTTATATTTTGACTACTATGTGACAAGAGGAATTTATTTTTTGGTCCAATCTATTTGGAGCTCCCTAGGCTTCTTGTATGTTTATTGGCATGTCTTTCTTTAGGTTAGGGAAGTTTTCTTCTATGATTTTGTTGAGGATATTTACTGGCCCTTTAGGTTAGGAATCTTCACTCTCTTCTATACCTATTATCCTTAGGTTTGATCTTCTCATTATGTCCTGGATTTTCTGGATGTTTTGGGCTAGGATCTTGTTGCATTTTACATTTTCTTTGATGGTTGCGTGAATGTTTTCTATGGTATCTTTTGCCCCCGAGATTCTCTCTTCTATCTCTTGTATTCTGTTCGTGATGGTTGTGTCTATGACTCCTGATCGCTTTCCTAGGTTTTCTATCTCTAGGGTTCTCTCCCTTTGTGATTTCTTTATTGTTTATATTTCCATTTTTAGATCTTGGATGGTTTTGTTCAGTTCCTTCAACTGTTTGGTTGTGTTTTCCTCTAATTTTTAAAGGAATTTTTATGTTTCCTGTTTAAGGGCTTCTACTTGTTCACCTGTGTTTTCTTGAAGTTCTTTTTCCTTTTGTCACTTCAAAAAGATTTTATTTCCAAATTAAGACTTTTAAGAAAGCAAGCCAGGTCCCCCTGCTTCTGGTGGCGATGGAAATATCTGACACAGGATACCATACGGAACCATTTAAAAGTTATCATGAGAACAGACACCATAAAGACCCTAGAGAGGAAAGAGAAGAACCTGGGTCCTTGACATTTCTGCTTCTACACAGGCACTGGATCACCTGGAATCTTACGTGAAAATTTTAAAATGTTCAGTGGCTTCTCGGATGTTTCCAGGAACTTTGTCTAAGTTGCTTAACTCCAAATCTGATCCCATGAACAGAATACTAGAATGTGGCCAATGTTCAGCAACACATTCTTTTTTTTTTTAAATTTTTTCTTTGTTTTATGTATGTGAATACACTGTATCTCTCTTCAGACACACCAGGAGAGGGCATCAGATCCCATTACAGATGGTTGTGAGCCACCATGTGATTCAGCAACACATTCTTATGTCTAAGACAGAGCATTCACTAGACCATTCTTAAATTATATGGATTCAAGATTTAAGTCTGTTATAAATTCTACTTCCATGGGAGGTCACTTGAGTTCTGTCACCACAGGACAAGACAGTCTTTGGTTATGTAGAGATGAGTAATTGTAAACTGGCAGCATTAACACATCTTTTGTAACCTGAGTAGGTATTGCCAAATAGTATGTGACAGGACCAGTTGTCAACACTATAAATACTAACACTGAGGATAGAACAGTGTCAAAGAATGGTTATCCATATGAAAAAAAATTTACATGTACATACACATTTCTCTCATCATTGATCAGTGTATTAGAGGAGAAAATTAAAATAATGTAGTGTATTAAAATTTATTAGAATAACCTAGAATCCAGCTACAAGAACACATTCTCATAACAAGTACTGACAGAAAAACAGTTAATGAGGCATACAGCATGGGCCTCCCTGCTAGGACCTCATTATTTTGTTAATACTTAGGCTGTGGCAATTTTCAGGAGGGGCCAGGTAGTTCTAAATCATTTATAGGGGCTATAGGTTAGTCTGGTTCTAGGTAAATACACTGGCTGCCATTTCAACTAAATTTATGCTAAAATATGCATAGACCACAGAAGCAGACCCAAAAATTTAAGCGCTTGACAGAGTAGTGACAGCAGTCTGAGTCAGCATTGAACTGCCTGAGGATCCAGCTATACCTCTCTTGGGCATATACCCAAAAGATGCCCCAACATATAAAAAAGACACGTGCTCCACTATGTTCATTGCAACCTTATTTATAATAGCCAGAAGCTGGAAAGAACCCAGATGCCCTTCAACAGAGGAATGGATACAGAAAATGTGGTACATCTACACAATGGAATATTACTCAGCTATCAAAAACAACGACTTTATGAAATTCGTAGGCAAATGGTTGGAACTGGAAAACATCATCCTGAGTGAGCTAACCCAATCACAGAAAGACATACATGGTATGCACTCATTGATAAGTGGCTATTAGCCCAAATGCTTGAATTACCCTAGATGCCTAGAACAAATGAAACTCAAGACGGATGATCAAAATGTGAATGCTTCACTCCTTCTTTAAAAGGGGAACAAGAATACCCTTGGCAGGGAATAGAGAGGCAAAGATTAAAACAGACACAGAAGGAACACCCATTCAGAGCCTGCCCCACATGTGGCCCATACATATACAGCCATCCAATTAGACAAGATGGATGAAGCAAAGAAGTGCAGACTGACAGGAGCCAGATGTAGATCGCTCCTGAGAGACACAGCCAGAATACAGCAAATACAGAGGCGAATGCCAGCAGCAAACCACTGAACTGAGAATAGGACCCCCGTTGAAGGAATCAGAGAAAGAACTGGAAGAGCTTGAAGGGGCTCGAGACCCCATATGTACAACAATGCCAAGCAACCAGAGCTTCCAGGGACTAAGCCACTACCTAAAGACTATACATGGACTGACCCAGGACTCTGACCTCATAGGTAGCAATGAATATCCTAGTAAGAGCACCAGTGGAAGGGGAAGCCCTGGGTCCTGCTAAGACTGAACCCCCAGTGAACGTGATTGTTGGGGGGAGGGCGGCAATGGGGGGAGGATGGGGAGGGGAACACCCATAAAGAAGGGGAGGAGGAGGGATTAGGGGGATGTTTGCCTGGAAACCGAGAAAGGGAATAACACTCGAAATATATATAAGAAATACTCAAGTTAATAAAAAAAAAGAAATTAGTTGTTGAAATGAGGGGTTTAAAATTAGTACTAAATGAGAGATAAGATTTTGATGTGTAAAGACAGTGAGGCAAGCTATGGTAAACTTGTGCAGACCAAAGCTCAATGTCAATGATCCGGGGCAGGGACAGAGTCTGCGGGTGTTTAGTTAATATCCTGCGACTAGTGGATAGAGATCACTGCCCAGATTTATAGGTAAACCTGGGTTAGCAAAGTAGAAGAGGACCAGAACAGCATTTTCAATCATATAAGTCAGCCTTTGCTAAGATAAAGTTGCTTCTCATGCTTTGTAATTTAATCACATCGAGGTATATGAAAAGATCTGTGATAACTGGATACAGGAGAAGATAAGGGAGGATGCGTCTATGATAAATGATGAGTGAACATGTCAGTGAGTAAAAGGCAGAGGTGGGGATGCTGGGATCTGAGTTGCTTAGGGGGAACAGAAGGTCTCATGAGTGTTTGGATTACCTGGTGAATGACACCATCAAGAGGCTTCCAGAAATGTGAGAGTTGTCTAGTGTGAAGCTCAAGATACAAGAACAAGGGCTACAGGGGAAGAAGCCATCAGTGAGTGTGACAGTTGTATAGAGATGCAGATGAGGTAAACTTAACCCATCGACCAGACTGTTTTGTGAAAAATGCCTATCTCTGTGAAAAGTAATATGAACACGTGTGTTAATGACATGGGAGAGATTTGCTAATGCCTCTTGTTTATAATTAGCAGAAACAAAATAAACAATCATATCAAAAAAAAAAAAGAAGAAAGGGGGAGCATTGGTTTTAACTTAGTGGAAGGGCACTTGCCTAGCATGCACAAGGCACCCAGATCCAATCCCCAGCACCTTAAAAAATTAAGAAAGAAAAAAGAGAAGGAAAATAGAAACAAGTTAATTCTTCTCCTCCACTAGGCTATGAACACAAAGCCCTTGAGAGTCTCCATGATTCTGTTACAGAAGTCTTTTGCTTTGGCCACATTTCTTGTTTAAGGTTTTGTCTGTTCTGCTCAAGTTTAATTGTAATGCAAGATTAAACCCAGCTACCCTGGAGTCATGTATCTTTTTTCTAACCAGTGGAGGGCCCAGAAGAAATGGATGGCAAGCTTTCTTAAAGGTCCACCTGGTGAGATTTTGAGGTGCCCACTCAAGTGGGAAAGACCAAGGCAGAACAAGGCTTCTATTAGCAAGATTGTCAGGGTAACATTCAGGGCAATAATCAGCCCTGTTAATACAGTCTAAAACCACTTGGTAACATTCATTTTCAACAAGTCCAGTTTGATACAACCAGTGGCCTAGTTCTAAACTAGGGGACCACTGCTGCCCACAATCAGGGCAGTGTGAATTATCAGAGAACATCAGGCTTAGAAAGACAACACAAAACAATGTAACAACAAAAAGCAACAATGACAGAGAGGAAAGCAATGAGCAACAATCAGTCCCGTTACAGTTTCCTTTAGCAACTTGTCTGTTCAACAACACTGGAATATTGAACCTGGCTTGCACCTTAATACAGTTCTTCAAGATCTTGTAGTTTAATCTTTACTCAATTGCAACTCAGTCTTTGTACTCAGGGACCAGTCCAGTCTAGAAGACTGTCAGTCACTTACTAGCAGCACAGATCACAGAATAGCTCCTTCAAAGGAAAGCCAGGACTCTAATCTAAGCCGGTTGCTCTTTTCGTCCAGTATCAGCTGGAGGCAGAATCACACAGAGGCTGTGTTCTGCTGGTAAGATGCTTGGTGAAACAGATGTGCTGATGATCTGGTGAGTCTTCTGTTGGTGCAGGCAGTCACGCCAATAGCACTTTACAGTGATATAGGAGGATCAAGAAGACCTGGTAGAATAGATCCAGTGAAGTCAGTCTTGAAAGGACTTTTATCTGGACCCAGTCTCAGAGAAGTTGCTGGTGTTGAGTTTGCGGCAGGGTCTGGGAATGCTTCACACACCTCTATTTCTGTTTGTGCCATAGGGGAGGTAGGGGTGGGAAGGGATCCTTTCTCAAAGACAATTTCCAGCCAGGTTTTAAAACATGGGACAGTCAGGATCAGCAGCGCCATTTGGCTGTTCCTCCTGCTCCATAGCCCTTGTCTGCAACCCCCAGCCACCAGGGCAGAATCCTGAAGTTCTTTAAGGGTGTTATTTATGTCCTTCTTACAGTCCTCTATCATGATGATGATGGCTTTCTCCCAGCAAGATATGGGTACAGAGAGCCTTGGCCCAGAGTCAGCTCCAGGGCTCAGGCAGAAACTGAAAGGATCCTGTCCCAGACGGCTTCTCGGTTCCTGTGTCCAGAGAGCTCCAGGTGGGTTCCTCTTGGGCTAGGAATTTGAGCAGAAGTGGTGGTCTCCCTTGTGCACTTCTGAGAGTCCAGCTCTCTCCCCCAGGGGATCTGGGTGCAGAGAGCTGTGGAACAGGATCAGCTCTGGGTGCAGGCACAAACGGCAAGAATCCTGTCCCAGACTGCTCCCTGGTTCCTGTGTCCTGAGTGTTCCCGGTGGGTCCCTTGGAGCAGAAGTGGTGGTCTTACTTCTGCTTTCAGAAGTGTCAGTGCTCCTGAAGACTGGTTTTCTACTCTGGGCACAGGTGGGGACTGGAATGATCTTGTCCCTGAATTCTCCTGAGTTCCTAAGTTAAACAGGCTCCAGGTGGGTTACTCTTGGGCCAGGGATTTGAGCAGAAATGGTGCTCTCAGGATTGTCTGCACTTCTGAGAATCTCACTCTCTCCCCGCAGATCTGTGTAAAGAGATCTGTGGGACCTGGTCAGCTTAACCAGAAGGATCCTGTCCCAGACGGCTTCTGGGTTCCTGTGTCCTGAGGGTTCCAGGCGGGTTCCTTGGAGCAGAAGTGATGGTCTTACCTCTGCTTGCTCAGGTGTGTCAGTTTCCCTGGAAGACTGACTTTCATTTCAGCTCGGCACAGGCAGAGATCGGAAGGATCCTGTCCCTGACTGCTTCCTAATTTTTATTACTTGTTCATTTCACATGCATCCCTCTCACTGCCCCCATTCTAGTCACCCCCTCCCTCAATCTTTCTCCCAATCCTCCCTTCTCTTTCTCCTCTGAGCAGGTGGACGCTCTCCTGAGTATCCCTCCACTCTGGAGGTACATCAAGTCTCTTTGAGGCTAGGTGCGTCCTTTACCATTGAGGCTAGACAAGGCGGCCCAGCTAGAAGAACATATCCCAGATATAGGCAACAGCTTTTCGGATAGACTCCTGTTCCAGTTCTTTGGGACCCAAATGAAGACCAAGCAGCATATCTGCTACATATATGTGGGGAGGCCTAGGTTCAGCCCGTGTATGTTTTTTGGTTGGTGGTTCAGTCTCTGAGAGCCCTAAGGGTCCAGGTTTGTTAACTTTCTTTGTCTTCCTTTGGAGTTCCTATCCCCTTTGGGTCCCACAAGCCTCCCCACTATTCTTCCCTAAGAGTCCCCAAGTTCCATCCACAATTTGGCTGTCAGTGTCAAATTTCAGAGGATGACACTTGCATTCTATCAATAAATAAGATGAGAAATCTTACCACTAACAAAACACATTATGCCACTTTTAAATAATCTTGAATAGGGATAATTTCCAGTGTACTTTGAACTGGCTTCCTGTCCTTGGGAAGGCCTATGATGGCGTTGCTGTGACTGATACCCACAAGGTTCTGATGAATAAGAATGCAAATCTGCTGTCTGATGTTTCTGGAATCCAGAAGCCATCCAGAAGTCACTGAGCCAAAGGAGGTGCTAACTCAGGTGTATTCTCTCAGGAGACTATGGAGAATTATTTTTCTGCCTTCTCCACTTAATAGAGGCTACTACATTCCTTAGTGTATGGCCCCTTCTCTTTTGTACATCAGCCTTCTTTGGCAAGCCATTTTGGTTATGCTGTACCCCCTTGTACAGTCTACGATAATCTCTTTTTATGGTCAGTTGGGTGGGTTGCAATATAATTCCCTTTGGCATTAACATAAGGCCTTCATTGGCTCAGTGGCTGTTGCTGTAGTTGTACTGTTTCGCTTATTGTTCTGGGTTCCCCAACATATAATTAAATCAAGGGCTACAAACTTATAGTGCACAGAAGAGGTATGATTCACAGATACCTAATGTTACTCTTTCATTTTCTTTTTTGGTAAATTCTGAAGATATTTTTAGCTCTTAAATTAATTATAAACATAGATTTAAGAAGATAAGAATACCTCGGTGACAACTGGCTTAACTCTGTGTACTGAGATAGATAATGTGTTCTTTGTTTTATTGATAATCCCCATTACACAGCTGAATCTGTTCATATAAGGTCTCTTCTCTCGGCCATCCAATGTTTTATTTTGTCCATCTTCTTTATATTGCTTGTATCCATCAGTGTTTGGCATCCATGTTATATTCTGAGTAGATGTCCAAGTATACATTTACTTAACAATAACAACAAAAGAAGCAAGGAATTACATATTGTTTTTCTATATTTCCTTTCTGTAATCTAGATCCTCTCTTATCTAAGGAACAAGAAAGTTAGGTTCATTTGTTATGGTGCCCAAATTCTTAGAGCATTATTTTAGGGAAGTGTAGCCTATGTATACATAGTAAAAATAAGTATGTGTATATCTTCTAAAGAAGACTTTTAGTGGAATACATATTGTTTATACAGCAATGAAGGAATGACAATGGAACGCTCCTTATTGTTATAAAGGAATGAGTTACTGCTTTTAACCATATTGGTTGAATTCATGGTCATAATTAAGAATAAAGTTAGACATAAAACAGCACCCACTAATTTCACTTGTGTGAAATTTCAGAACAGGTAAACTAACCTACTGTATTTGGCACTTAGGAGCATTTGCTGAAAATGTCCATGTTTTATCTGGGGTGGTATTTATAGTGTGTGTTCACATATTTCTATTCACTTACCAGTATGCCATGCCTAAGATTTATGTATATAAGTTAAAACATAATTTAAGACTCTGCCTCACTAACTCCCTTTATACTTTCTAATGCAATTATCATCTTGAAATTCTAAATTATGTTGACTTTTTGGCCCTTATTTTTGTCTTACATATGCAATATCCATTCATGTAGACGCAATTGGGGACCTCTGAATTCAGCATTAGGGTCACTGGTTCATTCAAAACTTTGTGTTTTCCTTTGGGGTTATTTTCCTCCAACCCGGAGAAATCCCTTCAGTATATTTTAGTACATGTTCTGTAATAATGAATTCTTTGTTTTTGTCTAAAGATGAGTTCATTGCGCTTTCTGTGTATTGAAGTCTTTATTGGTTATCTCTCGTTATTTTTCTCCCAACCCTTAAAGGTATCATCTTATAGTGTTCTGGCATTCACAGTTTCTCAAGAAAAGGTATCTGTCACTTTAATTGTTCCTTCTCTTGTCCCTAATTGATGCCTTTTGATACATCAGACTTGATTTTCAGAAGCTCTGTGATAATTTATCTGACTCTGGTTTCCTTTATGTGTGCCTGGCATGGGAACGCCAAACTCCCTGAAACTGTGTGTTTGTATCACCTATCAGCTCTGGAGCATATATGGACATTAACCCTCAAATATTGGTTCTTTCTTAGTTTATCTCTTCTACACATGGGGTTATAAACTGGCTAGAACTGACATATACCTCATATGTTACATTTCCTTTATCTCTCCATATGCTGTCAGTTTCCTTTCTCCCAGTGAATTACATATGATAAACCTGGTCACTAGTGCGATGGCACTGAGATTTGGCAGACATTATTAGGTGTAGTCGAAAGACATCACGTCAGTGGAGACTCATTTTTAGAAGGGACTAATGTAGTTCTCTCAGGACTGGACTAGTTTCTGCCTGTGAGTTTCTACAAGAGAATGATTCTGGCCATGTTATGGGTTCTTGCTTTTTCTCTAGTCGTGTAATCTTTTTGGCATGCTCCGGTGTTTTGAGAAATACCAGCATGTTGTAATGCACCCAAAGTGTCCTTACCAGTAGCAATAAAATGATTAACCTGGACTTCCAGCTACTAAATAAGGCTAAATAAATGAATGAAATAATAGAAATAAACCTCTTTTTTTTGAAGAGGTCATCTTCAGGTATTCTATAACACTTTGAAATTATAATAGCTGTCTTTTTCCTGACTGCTTTATTAGGCCCACTTTACACTTTGATACTCTTGCTTTCTATTACCAGGCTAACCAGCTCTTCTCAAATATTCATTCAATTATTATGCCATATAGTTTTGTTGCTGCTGCTGCTGCTATTTGTTTTGTTTTTAGTACTGAACTCCCCATTTGTTTCTCTTTTAAAGATTCAAGTTCTCTGGTATCTTTATTGTTCCTTTTCAATATTCTCTCTGTTGTCATTTAGGATGTTCAATAGGAAAAACACCCCTTAAATGATTTTAAATAAAGACTTTGTTATTTGAAGTCCCATGGGGTGTGCAGCATGCCCTCTATACAAGTGCAAGCCTGGAGAATACCAGAGAAGTGGAGTATGAAAAGTCTATGGGCTAATCCCTTTGTAGTAGTCCTCCTCCTTTATTAACTGGGGCATAGTTCAAGATACCCAGTGGGTCCAAAACTGTGGCAAACACTGAACCTTATATATTAAATATTGACTCCTATACTTACATACATGTGAACACATACATATGATAAAATTTAATGTGCAAATTAGAATAACTAAAATGTTAATAATATTAATAATAAATGGAACATTATAGCAGACATGATGAATGTTTTGTGACTATGGTCTTTTTGCTCTGAAAATTCTTTACTGAACTTTAATCACACTTGTGGTGATGTAAGAAGGTGCGTAGGTGCTAAGATGACATGAGAGGAATGGTGCAGGCACTGCAATACATACATTCACTCTGACTCAGCGCTCAGCCAAATGCAATCTCTTCAGGACAGTTGATCTGATAAATAAGATACTGAACGTAGAAAATAAATCATGAACATCATGGCAGAAGGATGATTCATTTTCTGGGAGGAGTGGTGTGTGAATGCACCAGATTATATCACGCTACAATGAGGACTTGCAGTTTGCATTTTGTGAGTTATTTTTGGACCTTCCTATTTAGTATTTCTAGACTCCATTAGATCATGGCTATATTCGTCAGTATTTTATAATGGAACAGAACTGATAGAATGGATACACACTGAAGAGGGATGTATTAAATTGGCTTACATACTATGGCCTGGTTTGTCCAAAAGTGGCTGTCCTATACTGGAGAGACTGAGAACCCAGATAAGCTTTTGAGGCCTGGATACTTTGACAGTCTTAGTCTGGTTATGAAGGTCTCAGGTATTTCTGGAGTGGCTAAAGAAGTTGGGTTCTGAATCCAGTGTAAAATAGCAACAAGCAAACCAGAAGCAAAGCTCTTTCCCTCACACAACCCCTCAGTCACTGTGGTAAGTCCTCTCAGTCCACAAGGGGTGAAATGATCAGAGTGCTGGTCATGTAGACTGGATTGAGCTGTCCCTTAGGCTAGACTTCAGGACTGACCTTATTAAACAGAAGGTAAAGGCACTGAATACGTGCACAGTGCTTGAGCCCACCTTCTGGTATGAGCTATGACTTGCATTGAAAGTGGACACTGAGGCAATACAAGAATCTAAAGATTAGCCACACTCCTCATAATTTAACACATTATAGCTATATTAAATATTAATTGTGGGTGATGTATGAACACTTGAGTTTCTTCTTTGACCTTTTTTCAGTTACTTATCATAGGATTCGATATCACATGGTAGATAATATGTTTTGAGTGAATGCTAGGCATTAAGAATAACAGCCCATTTAGGATGTGGGTGGTGTTTTTCTACCAAATGAAGTCTTCTATCCTCTGTATTGATAGCATGGGGCTGAACACTTATTAGATAGCGGGAGGGTCTCAGGTTGGTTGTGGTCTTCCAAGCTCAACCTTTCACTGTTTTTCACACATGCCAAGTAGGCTTTTCCACTTTGGCTTTCCCAGGGGAGGTTAAAGAGGCTCCATTCTCAGAATTAAGGAACTGAGAGACTGTACTGTTTCAGAGACCTCCACCTCAGAGCTCACATTTCTCAAAAGTGTGACAATCATCTATCATTTGACAATGACTCTTTGCTTCTTTTACACTTCATGCTGAGGAATTTTTGTTTCCTGGCATTTACTGCTTAGTCTTAATTTCTTCTATCTTCATTCAGGATGTAAAGGGTTTCCATTCTTTAATTCTGTCATGCATCAAAGCTTGAGACAATAGCCCTCTGCCTAGTCCAAGCCCACATTTATAACCTTTATCTATTGCAGGCAAAAGTTCTTAGGGTACCAGTACTTGAAATGACACAGACGTGTCCTAAAAACACTGTTAAGTAGAAACACCAGGCACTAATGAGCATGGATAAAATAATTCTACTTACAGAAAGTTTATGATCAACTGGCCTAATGACTCTGACGATGATGACGATGGTGATAGAAATCAGAACAATAATTGCCTTTGGAATGTAGAGTGAGTGAATGAGGCATGAAAGCATGTTATTGGGTGATAGGAATACGATGTCTTTCTACTGGTATGGTGCTTGCCTAGGTGTTGTCACAGTTAGACTCCATTGTCAGCTTGAAACACCTCAGAGGCTAGACACTCAATTGAGGAAAGGGTCTATTGGATTGGCCTGTGGATATCTCTGAGTAGTAACTTTAAATGCTAATTGATTTAGGAGGGATTAGTTCCCTGTGGGCAGTGCCATCCCTGGGCAAGTGGTCCTGGGTTATATAAGGGAGGTAGATGAACAAGTCAGAGAGATCAAGCCAGGATATAGCCTTCCTCTGTGGTCTCTGCTTCAGTTCTGGACTCCAGTTTTCTGCTTGAGTTCTTTCCCTGACAGCCCACACCGGTGAACTGTGGTATAGATGCAGGAGGCAAATCAAGCTCCTGCTTTAAGTTGATTTTGGTCAGTGTTTCATCACAGAAAACGAACTATGACAGGTACACATATATTTTAAATTTTGTCAGGTTTCTACATGTGATAACTGTGCCTTTCTTTGTAGATAAATTTCATTTTGACTAAACAAGTGACATAAAAGTAAATGAAACCTCCAAATGGTACATTTGGAGAATATTTAGTAGATTAAAAATTCACCGCTTTGAGAAAAATGTCTATAGAGACATGTTAGAAGATAGAGATGATAAATATGTTGAGAGTACAATGCAGAGATTCCTGAATCTCTGGCAACAGACAGCAAGCAACAAAGGTTTCTTGTGAAAGTAAACGCAGATCAGAATAATGCATTGGGGATTTTCGTCTTTAAGGATTAGGGGAAGTCATAAACCTGCAGCACCAAGATGGACAGGTAATGACTGATGGTGCAGCTGTTCCCAGTACTGGCCCCCACTGTACTTCAGTCAAGGGGTAAAAATTTATGTTTTTAAGTGTCTTTTAGTACATATTTTTTTCCATAAATATAGCACATTAAAATCCAACCATAGAGGTCTGACATTTGTCAACACGATTAATCTGACTTCCTTCTGGAATGTAATTACAGAATTTAGATAAAAACAAGGTAATGCCTTTGTCAGTGCTCTAGGTGAAAGGGGATGCTGCATTTCTAGTTCTCATTGTAATGCTCATTTTATATTAAAATATTTTATTGAGTGGAGTAAAATTACAAATAATGACACGCAAAGTACAAAAGAGGAAAGGAATAAAAGAAATGAAATTAGTAGGATTATCTTGCAGCTCATCTCTATATTAAAAAAAGTCTTATTCCCTTCTATGAAGAATATTAGAAAATGTAACAACATAATCTAAGATACTTTCAAATTGCATAAAGGCTTTAAGGAAGTGAGAAGAAATGGTAATGAGCAACAACAGATGTTTCTTTCTTGGATGAGTAATTAGAGATAGAAATAGCATCTTGCAAAAAGCAAAGACGGTTTATCACTAACTCTTAAGGCATTCAGCAGGATATTTCACACAGATGCATCATTTTTAAGACAAAAAAGTGAGGGAGATTCAGGTCTATAAGCTCCACTAGCTTCTGTGTTGAACCCAGTGATGTGTACTGATGCTATAAGGAACATTTCAGTATTTTCTTCCTAACAACATGCTACCATATGTGAATTTTTTATCCTAATAATTTATTCCTTAGAGTTGAAGGTCAAATATCTGCCTTTCATTATGTAAATATCCATTTTTTTTCTGTGAGTAACGGCATACATTCTTTAAAATTACATTTTCTGTGAAGTCTCAGGAAAATACAACAGAGCAATTACTTGTAAAGGAATGGTACTTGGTGTGAGTTGTTCTAGAGTTAAGAGGTACAATCTGAGCTGACATCAGTTAGAGAAATTATGTAGCTCCTTCATATTCCCAGGAAATCCCTGGACATTTAATGAAATAGGATGTTAAAGGATGTTTATAGAATAGGAGAGTGGATATAGGGAAGGAGAGGTAGGTGGGAGGATCTGTTGAGCTTTACTCTGTGGGAAAAATTAACCACAGAGAATATCAGTGGGTTGGCTTCTTCTGAACTACCCAAGAGCCATCTTCTCTTATCATTACCACTTAGACGGTGTGTGTGTGTGTGTGTGTGTGTGTGTGTGTTTCATCATACTGTCTTCTCCTGGATCCTCAGACTTTCCCTTGAACTCTCTCTCTCTCTCTCTCTCTCTCTCTCTCTCTCTCTCTCTCTCTCTCTCTCTCTGTGAGTCAGAAAAGCAGACAAAAGTGTAAAGTGTAAATGTTAAGGTGTTTGACGTTTTCAAGCTTCTTGTCTCTAAAGGCCCTTAGGTAGGTAAGCCTCACTAACTAAATCACACACTTGAAAGCTATAATTATATTTTCTATCATTCCACTTCTTTGTCATTTTGGGAAATTACATTTATCATTTGCATTCAGCAAAAACAATTTTGACCCTGACTGGATTGACATGTTATTAGATATTGTGAGCCTTTTGCTATGTTTTCTGATTTACTATCAATGTCAAGGATAACTCATACTTTTGTGCTATACTTTATGGGTTCCTTAATTTTAATTTTTAACTGTAAATCATTGTTTTTCACTGATACCAAGGAAATGAAAAGAAGACCCAAATTTATCATGATGCTGGAAGTTGAGGAAGAAAGAGTTATGTTTTATTAGGCTGCAAATGGACTTTATTAGACAGTGTTTCCTTTGTCTTTCGTCTCTGTGCCAATCTACTCATACAAATACCATCATTTATATGAGTATCTATTAGATACTACATTTTTATATTGTATATTTATCATTAAAAATAATTTAATAAACAGAAAGGAATTTAAATTTCTATATTTGAATTCTATATTACACCTATTTAAAATTTTTTTCTTTGCTTTTATTGGATATTTTCCTTATTTAGATTTCAAATGTTATCCCCTTTCCTGATTTCCCCTCTAGAAAATCCCTATCCCATCTTCCCTCCCCCTGCTTCTATGAAGGTGCTCCCCGACTCATCCACCCACTCCATCCCGCCTCCCCACCCTGGCATTCCTCTACACTGGGCCATTGAACCTTCACAGGACCAAGGGCCTCTCCTCCCACTGATGTCTTACAAGGCCATCCTCTGCTACATATTAGACTGGAGCCATGGGTCGCTCCATGTGTACTCTTTGGGTGGTGGTTTAGTCCCTGGGAGCTCTGGTTGGTTGGTATTCTTGTTTTATGGGGTTGCAAACCCCTTCAGCTCCTTCAATCCGTTCTTTAAGTCCTCCAATGGGGACCCTGTTCTCAGTTCAATGATAGGCCACGAACATCTGCCTCTGTATTTGCCAGACTCTGGCAGAGCCTCTCAGGAGACAGCCATACATTTCAAATGTTATCCCCTTTCCAGGTTTCCTCTCTGAAAACACCCCATCCTACTTCTCCTGATCCTGCCTACATGAGGGTGCTCTCCCACCCACCCACCCAGTCCTGCCCCACTATCCTATCATTTCCCTAATCTGGGGCACCAAGTCTTCACAGGACCAAGGGCATCCCCTCCCTTTGATACCCTACAAGGCCATCCTCTGTTCATAAGCAGCTGGAGCCATGGGTTGCTCCATGTGTACTTTTTGGTTGGCAGGTTAGTCCCTGGGAGCTCTGTGGGTGGGGGAGGGTTTGGGGAGGTCTGGTTGTTTGAAGTTGTTCTTCTTATGGGGTTGCAAACCCCTTCAACTCCTTCTCCTTCCCCAAATCCTCCATTTCGGTTCCCGTGCTCAGTTTGATGGTTGGCTGCAAGCATCCACATCTGCATCTGTGAGGCTCGGTCTGAGCCTCTCAGGAGACATCCATGTCAGGCTCCTTTCAGCAAATACTTCTTGGCATCAGCAATAGAGTCTGAGTTTGGTGGCTGAATATGAGATGGATCCCTAAGTGGGGCAGTCTCTGGATGGTGTTTCCTTCAGTCCTGCTCCATTCTTTTCCTTCAGTCTCTGCTCCACTCTTTGTCCTTGTATTTCCTTTACCCAGGAGCAATTCTGCGTTAAAAATCTGAGAAGGGTGGGTGGCCCCATCCTTCATCTGGGGTTCTTCTAAGCCTTGCCTTTCCTACTGATACCATGCATGGAGTGTTTGTGAGCTTATGTGTTGGAGATATATTAGGAAGCTCTAAATCACAGGAATATTCTGGGCAACGTAAAGCGCCTCTGTCAAATGCTCTGTGTATTGGTTACCTTTTTATCAGATAGGAAAGAATATGCCATCGAAACAACTTAAGGGCAGATGGATTTGTCCTGGTTCTTGGTTCACAGGATATTCATCATTGCAGGGAAGGTACAGCCCTGGGAGCAGATCATGGAAGTGGCAGCCAAACTATGAGGTAACTGTTTATATGATGGTAGCAAGTTAAGCAGTAAAGGATTTTGGATGGAAGTTTGACCAGGCTGTATTACTAAACCTGTTTCTATAATTTTACTTCTGCTAGCCAAGCCTTTCCTACCTCAAAGACCCCCAAAACCTTTCCAAACTCTACTGCTTGAGGACCAAGAGTTGAAATACATGAGCTGCGATAGGCACTTCACATTCAAATCTTAACATTCCACTATTGGTCCTAAAAGGCTTATTTCTATCCCATAACGTGAAATTCATCTAATTAACTAATATACATATACATATATAATATTATATATTTATAACTTCTGAAACTCCAACATTCAAAGCCACTTGATAATCAATCAATATCTAATGCATAAGCCCCTGTCAAATAAAAGAAACCAACTCAGATTTCATCCTTCCAACACACAGTGGCTCAGAGTAAATATTTCCACTCCAAAAGAGGAGGGAGGGTGAAGCAAAACATGGAAAGACTGGATCAAAAGAAGACCAAAGTTCAGTAGGATAAGAGTCAAACTTCTAGTTCCATTTTCAATACCTGGGCTCATGAGCCCTTACTTTGCATGCCAATGTGCTCAGTGGCCTCAACTCTACAGCTTATAACCTGTAATAACTGAGATTTCTCTTGTGCCAATTACACTCAGTGCCTATAGATTTCCTTGGCATATGTTCTTGAGATCTGTGTCACAAGGTTGGCTTCACAGATTCATACAGTGGCTGTTCAGGGAGTTCTTGTTAGGAACCAGGTCTTATAAGGTATTTTTATGGCCCCACTGGCTTTTTTGAAGCTAGAGGCTTCACGTCTCATTCATTTTTGTCCTTTGAATGTCTGAATAATTAGCACTCTGAGATGCCTTTGACAAGTTTGCTGCCATTTTGAAATGTAACTTGATCTTTCACCATAGCTGTTGTAGGGTCTTTATGTGTCTGTATAGCTGAACTGGGAAGAAAAAAAAACTTCTCCCAGGCTGTTCTATTGAAATAAGACATTTCAACTTTTCCATGGTCTTGCCCTCAAGGAACAAGACCTAATTTTCAAGTTCAACATGTAAAGATTCTCTTTAATTGTGCTAATCTCATGAACAATTACTGTCACTGTGTCTGAAGCAGCTTGTCTGCAACTTTAAATTCACGCATTATACTTTTATTATCAAACAACATTTCTCTGCTTCAGGAAACCACAGGAATTTGCATGTAAGCCTGACTGAATACAACTAGAAATAACCACACAATAGCCTGAATACTATGCTTGTCTTCGAATTTCTTCTGTCAAATATGTTCATTACTTTTTCTTAGGTGACCAGTGTCTTCATTTTATTACCCTAACTATTATACATAATGAATGAATTTTCTTTTCTTTTTTTTATTGGTTATTTTATTTACTTACATCTCAATTCTTATTCCCCTTCCTGGTTTCCTCTCTGCCTACCCTGTATTCCATTCTCCCTCCCTACTGCTTCTATGAGGGAGCTCCCCATGAATGTGAAATACCAGGAGGTGTGTAAAATAAGTCCTTGCCAGAATCCAGGATTGAACCACAACCTTTAGATCTTCAGTTTAATGCTTTCCCAACTGAGTTATTTCGGCTCTATGCTCATTACTTTTGAGTTTTCTGTCATATAAAATCAAAAGAGTAAACTGTTACCCTATGATTTGCTAGAATGTAATATTAATTCTTTCTAGCTGACTTCTCAATTGAGTATTAGAATCTCCCAGTTGGGCCTTCATTGTTCACACTTGTCATTTGGGGTTCCTCATTTCCTGTAGAATGGTGTATTAAGGTCTTCTTATAGCAACTCAGTGTTTCTTTAGTTCACACCTCCAACATTTCCTAAATCCCTTCCACAGGTCAGCTCTAAGAGTTCATTGACCACATGGCTAGAGTTGGCATTGTGATGGCCTTATTTCTCACTACCTATTTTCTATATGGGTTTTTACTTCACTGGGACAGAGTCTCTCATAGAAACATCTTAGAAGTACAAGAGCATATTCTTCAATGACTAATGGCTCCGGGGATACAACACATGCTAGCAGGGAAGGCATGATAGTAGAAGGATTGTGTAAGGTTATTCTGCAATCCTAGTCATGAATCAGAAAGATCATCTGGGTACAGGTCAGGGCTATGATCCAAGGCCTACACCCCTTTCCAAAATTCTATTGTTTTCTCCATTCATACTGCCCTCTTAAAACTTCGATTACCCCTCCCCTCAAAATACCCCAGCATTACCAGTAAAGAACCCTGTGTTCAAACACACGGGTCTGTTGGGGAAAGTATATATTCAAACCATTACACTCTTATTCCGTTACTAGAGTGTGGTCTAAGGAATTGACTGAATATATACTTTCAGTGTGGTTCAGCCTCCAAAGTTAAGCACAGTTATCTCTCTGATTGTGATCAATTCAGAAGTTGCAGAGGTTAAATGGCCCAGAAAGTTAACACTGTACCTCTCTTACCTTCTGTATTCATATAAGTAATTTAATAAAATTCATAGCAACATAGGAGTGTTGAAAATTGTATTCTTAAATGTTTATATCAGTCTATTTCTTTTTCTTCTTCATGCATTTAAATACATGTATTAAAGTAGTTAGGCACTCATACTCTCAGATGAATCATGAGATAATGATCTTACAAATATCCAATGATATAATGTTCATTAAAGTCATTTGCTTCTTTCTTCCCTAAGAAAGTGTAGTGACTCAGAAAGCATTGATTAGGACATTATAATCCTTTATACTGATTGTTTCTCTTTTGTAGAGAAAATTTAAACTCTGCCACAGAACAGAAAATGGAATTAATTTCTGTATCTCTAATAGGTTTTTTTTTAAGTATTTAGAGCCGGGTCACTCAAGTATAGATCATTAAGGGAATTCTTGAATTGTTATGCTTAGGGTTTTTTAATCTACATTTTTGAAATCTATTGCTTACCTGTTATAATAAATATAAACAGTCTAAAAGCTCAATTCAATTTATGTTATTTTTCGCCTCAAAAACCCAAAGTTAGATTTTTGGTTCTTTTTACATTGAGGGAGTAAGAAATGGGTAAATTTGATATATTTCATTTCTAGAAACTATAAACTAAGTTATTCTTCTTCAGAAGAAGGACACATTATAAACAAAAATGAATTCAGAACAACTTTGAGGCATCTTTAAGTACATCAAAAGCAAGGATGTGCAGGTCCAAGGGCTAAGACCAGATAGCACTGGGGATTACCTCAAAGCTGGAACTATCATTCAAGTTTGCAGGGCAATGGCACTGCGGTAAGGGACTCAGATCTCTGGAAGGTTTCATGCAGCTTCTTGTGTAGCTTCAGATGTATTTAAGCCATAACAGAAAGATCTCAGGCAGCTGGCAATGTAGCTAAATGGCTCAACCCCTGCTGAGCAAGTAGAAGGCTCTGGGTTCAAGCTGTGTGCTTCACAAACAGGACAAGATGGAGGAAATACACATATGCACATTATCATATACACTTTCCTTATAAACAACGGGACAAACGAT
Organism: Rattus norvegicus; assembly: GCF_021556685.1. Taxonomy (NCBI): domain Eukaryota; kingdom Metazoa; phylum Chordata; class Mammalia; order Rodentia; family Muridae; genus Rattus; species Rattus norvegicus. Next base: position 65,321,371 of record NC_141536.1, read on the forward strand.
ACAGATGGATTTGACCACTGGAGCAGGTGCACCAGTACCTTCTGGGATAGTTCCCCTGCTCAAGTGTTCTCTCAGCGAGTGATTACTTACTCCTACACTCCCTGGAGACTCTGTTACTACACTGAGTCTCTTCTTTTTCACTTTGTTTTGCTTCCTTCAGTTTCTACCTCACAGGAGTGGCTTTGACTTCTGTAACCTAGAATAAAAAAATCTGTTTTTTTTCATTTATTAAAAAAATTGAAAAACACAGTTATTTCAACACATACTTTCTAAATACTGATGTGGTCGGTTGCCTGAACTCTGTACAGGTAATAAGGGAGAAAAGTAGACTATTGATAACCACCGAGAAATACTGACTTCATTTCAGCTGGACAATGGCACAGAGGTTTACCTGGATCACAAGGAGAAGAAGGTTAACAGCAATTAAAACACAAACCACTGTTCCTAAGTTACTGCCATACCAAATGGCAAGATCAGCGTTCTCATTCTGCAGAATGAGGACAAAACAGACGACATATGTGAAGAGTTATCTGTCGAGACAAGAATAATAGAGCAATAAGAAGTGTATAACAAAATCTATATTGGGAAGAGTTTAGTAAAATTTCAAACACATGCAAAAAATCTATTAATTTTGGGGGTAAAGTACCTTATAATGTGCTATAATTAAGAAGAGTTTTGAAATTTTAAGCCAGATGTTTGCTATAAATTATAAAACACACTTTCAAACCCCCCAAACTAAATTCAATAAAGCATTTTTGTGTAAGTTAATTTGGGAGAGTGGGTTTTATAGCAGATAAGTGCCTGAAGAGCTAGCATATGGCCTGAAATGTAACTCTGGAAAAACACTATGATCTGTTCGCTTCCTTAGTTGAAATAAGTATCTTTCTAAGCATTTTTTTAAATGCTGGCAAGGATGTAGAGAAAGAGGAACACTCCTCCATTGCTGGTGGAATTATAAGCTGGTACAACCACTCTGGAAATCAATCTGGAGGGTCCTCAGAAAATTGGACATAGCACTACCTGAGGACCCAGTTATACCACTTCTGGGCATATACCCAAAAGATGCTCCAAAATATAACCAGGAACCATGCTCCACTCTGTTCATAGCAGCCTTATTTATAATAGCCAGAAGCTGGAAAGAATCCAGATGTCCCTCAACAGAGGAATGGAAACAGAAAATGTGGTACATCTGCACAATGGAGTACTACTCAGCTATCAAAAACAATGACTTCATGAAATTCATAGGGAAATGGATGGAACTAGAAAATATTGTCCTGAGTGAGGTAACTCAGTCATACAAAAACACATATGGTATGCACTCATTGATAAGTGGATATTAGCCCAAAGCTCGAATTACCCAAGATACAATCCACAGACCATATGAAACTCAAGAGGATGTCCAAAGTGTGGATGCTTCAGTCCTTCTTAAAAGGGGGAACAAAAATATTCATAGGAGGAGATATGAAGACAAAATTTGAAGCAAAGACTTAAGGAATGGCCATTCAGAGCCTTCCCAACCTGGGCATCCAGCCCATATACATACAGCAATGCAACCCAGACAACATTCATGAACCCAAGAAGTGCATGCTGACAGGAGCCTGATATAGCTGTCTCCTGAGAGGCTCAGCCAGAACATGTCAAATACAGAGGCGAATATTAGCAGCCAAACATTGAACTGAGAATGGGGTCTCCATTGTAGGAATTAGAGAAAGGATTGAAAGAGCTGAAGGGCTTGCAATCCCATAAGAACAACAATACCAACCAACCAGAGCTCCCAGGAACTAAACCACTACCCAAAGACTATATATGGACTGACCCACGGCTCCAGCTGCACAGGTAGCAGAGGATGGCCTTGTTGGCCACCAATGGGAGGAGAAGCCCTTGGTCCTGCCAAGGCTGTACCTCCCAGTGTAGGGGAATGTCAGGGCAGGGAGGCGGGAAGGGAAGGGGTGGGTGGTTGGGGAGGGAGAACACCCTCATAGAAGAAGGGGAAGGGAGGATGGGGTAGGGGGCCAGGAAAGGGAATAACATTTGAAATGTAAATAAGAAAATATCCAATAATAAATGAAACAAAAAATAAAATGAAAACATTTGCTGATGAGACTGTAAACATGGCCCCATTCTGCAATTTATAAATATTACATGATGGCAAAAGTGGAAGTAGAAATAAATTTAATGTAAAGGTGCAACCGAAGAAAATGCAGTGTGTTTGTAGTTATCATTACTCGTCTGCATTCTTTGTAAATACAAATCCAAAAATAAGAAAAAAAAGATATACTACCTACATACCTGTTCAGTATGTATATTTATTTGTAGCTCAGTTTATTCACTGTACCAAGGTGGCTTTTCCTGCATTGCCAGACATAGCCCCTTTGGAAGGATGCTATCCATTTGGGGGCTGAACAAATTCAAATTTCCAAATCATGTCCTGCGCCTAAGTTCCTGCTATGTACCAGTACATGTCCAAATTATGAATTCTGGGAAACAAGAAGCATCTTTCTAGGTTTTGTTCAGTGACTGTTTGCTTGCTTTCACTTAGTCCGACGATGTTAATCGGTGTGCCTGAAGAGGTTCTGGTGTTCTTGATTTGCTGTTTCTTTGCACATGAACCAGTGTCTTGAAATGACTATTGCTGTATTCTGATGTTCTGTTTCTTAACCTCTTATTCTTTGCCAGTTCCTAGAGTGAAAATCCTTTTCTATCCTCTCATTCCATGTGGTGATGCTATTATCGATGATATATTACTTGTTCCTCTAGTTGTTTGAACATTTGTAATGTCATTATTTTATTTTGTCTTAATATGGTTTATGGAGAATGGCATAATGCTTATTAATAAATGGTGAAAGTTTGAGTAATATGTTAAGTTACATATTTTTGTATTTTGGGAAATAGGCAGATTTTTCTATGCTAGTGAGGAAAGGTTTACTCAGAGAACGATCCAAATATATTTATTTTAAAACCCTAGAGAAGGGCTTAAGAGGTAAGTCAGTGGTTAAGAGCACTCTTGCGGAGACCCTGGTTCAGTTCTCAGCACCCACATGGCCGCTCACAGTCCTCTGTTAATTCCAGGTCTAAGAGATCTAGCTGTCTCACCTCTCCAGGATCCTGCACACATGTGGTGCACATATATATTTTGAGCTCTGCAGAACACATAATAGAGCAATTAAGTATTAAAAAGCTAACAAAATATTATACCAACAAAGTGTAATATCTTATTGGAATATCATACATGTTCATTAATGTGTTTTTCCCTCACTGCTGTCAACTGAAAAGGAGTCATATATCATGTAAGGAAGGAAGTTGATATAATAAGTGCTTAAGAATAAGGGCAAAACCAGTTCAATATTTTTTAAAAAATGTAGTCATAAAAGTCAACATTTTAAGTTTGACACTTATGTACTCCAGTTGAAGTTCTTAAAAAAGCAAGAGTATTATAAAGTACAACTTCCTCCTAATCAACTAATTTATTTTATGGCATATTTCTGAGAATTTGACAGCTATAATTTACTTGTTAATGAACTTATCAAAATCCGTTTGACACAGAAACGTCACATGCATTAGTAATCCCTGTGACAGTGTTTGGTCTGAACAGTGACTTCACCTTCTACTTTGTTGCCTTCATTTATGTGAATTTTAAAGTGATTCTAGCTGCTACAGATAATGATGCCAGACCAACAATGAAATAACTGACAAGCCGTCAACCTTCCAGGTTGTTTGTCCGTCTGCTATTCCTGTAGTTTTATTAGTGATGTCGGTGGACAGATAGAAGTAGATGATGCCATATTCTATAGTTTGTTTTGATAAATCACTACAGTGTGTCAGCATGAGTGTTTTGAGCTGCTCTCAAAAATCTTCTAAGAAGTGCATTACTCTCCCTCATTGTACCTACAAACACCAACATTTACGGCTTTTATCTCAATTGTTATTTATTGAGCCTGGGTCTATATTACTTTAAGAGGCATCTAAAGGCTTGTTTCTCTTCTTTTAATGTGATGATTGAGGCTAGAAATCCATTCTGATTACCGAGGAATAACACAAGAAGAGTGGCAATATTGAAAGTTTTACAATGAATCCATTATGGTTCTTAGAAAACTGTGGACATGTCGTTCAATCATCTCAACTTTAAATGAGTTGTTATTCTGGTGGATGAAAAGAACTTTGTGGATTTTTTTTTTGGCTATGGTTTTCACTATCAGTATTAAGTGTTCAAAAGGAGTTTCTGAAGAGTCAGAAAATTAGCTCACAGATAGGAGACCGTCTCTCGGTAATCACCGTTTAACGTATTGATGGCTGCACCGCCATGCTGAAGTAGACTTGAATTACCTCAGCTTGCAGATCCAGTACATTAACCGATGTTAAAAAAAATTGAAGCCACTCTCTCTGACCACTAGAGTGGAAACCACTGTTTTTCCCATCATCATAGCAAAACACGTTGTTATGCTCTTCTGAAAGCGTCCATTTATCAGAATCCACTCAGGAGTCTAGTGCTTCTTCCCAGGAAGACAATCATAAACGCGAGGGGCATTGGATTGGGTTTTTTCCTGCATGTGATACTTTGTGTGTGTGATGTCTCAGTGTCCTCAGACTCCTACACAAAATCCCATAGCCTGGATGGGTAGCGAATAGGAGAGTTTGCATCCCAGAGTTAATGACAGGTGGAAGTTGAAGCCCGAAGTCCTGACATACATGCTACCTGGGCACACATATTTTAGTGGGGAACTTAAATATTGAGTCTATAATATCTGTGAAATAAATTTACCAACAAAGCTGAAATTTTCTCTGATTAGGAGAGAGCGTTTGCTAGGACTTACATACAACTCAAACCTGCCCCTTTCCTATGCGTTTCTCATCACCTTCACATAATGTACAGCAGTTAAATGTGTTCCCTATGAATCCAATGCTAAGTGTTTTGGCTATCTTTATTTGCCAGTCTCTTCAAAGATTTTTTACATAGATAAGTAAAGTTGTCTTAAAATAAAACTTCAAACACATATACAAAGGCCAATCAACATTTAGATTTTGATTAAAGATGAAATTAAATTTCTAGCAGCATGCCAGCAAACTTAAGAATATTCTTATAAGCTATAGAAGTATGCTTAGTGAATAGGGTTTGGAAGGCATGTGTGATTTTTCTTCTATTTAAACTCTTGTGCTTCTTTTTAAATTGTATGATTCATTCTTTAGCACACTATCTTCTTGTCCCTAATCATTCTTCTGTAGCTCTTTTTGAATTAGGCAAATGTTTTTTTCATATGTGCAAGAAATAAAAGGCTATTCTAATAAGTGGTGTCCCTGAAGTATAGTTATTTTATATCTCATAACACATTTCAATTTCTTACCTATCTTTTTTCTTTTGTTGTTATTAATTTTCTTTACCAAATGGATGAAAGTTATAGAATATTGTTCAACCTGTGCTGCCACAGCTGCTTGCAAGAAAGACTTCTATGCAGCGGCTTGTTTATATTACATTACTATCATCATAAATAACTTTACAGTTGTCTTTAGTGCCTAATTTCTTCTGTTTGGATAGCGGATACATGAAAGATGCAAGAAAAAAGCAGGCAGATACTGCTTTATCTGTGTGTGTGTGTGTGTGTGTGTGTGTGTGTGTGTGTGTGTGTGTGTGTATGGATGAGTGTGTGGACAGGCAACCTTGCCAATGTGAGGCTAAGGTTGGTTTGCCTTTATCAAACATCGCTTCATCCTGTTTTTACAGTTTCTTCTTGGACCTGGGGACTGGACGTTTCAGCTGCAAGAATATAGCGTCATATTATTACAGTTTATGAATTTGAAATTCTTTATTTTTAAAGGCAATTGATTTTTAAAAAGGATCTATTTTATTTTGTATGTGTGTATAGGGGTTTGAGAAAGGGTTTCTCTCCTCCCTTCCTCCCTCCTTCCTTCTTCCTTCCTTCCCCCATCTCCCTCCCATCCCCCCTCTTTGTGTGTGTGAGTGTGTGTGTCTGAGTGTGTGTGTTTGTGTGTGAGTGTGTGTGTGAGTGTGTGTGAGTGTGTGAGTGTGAGTGTGTGTGAGTGTGAGTGTGTGTGTGCGTGTGTGTGTGCATGTGTGTGTGAGTGTGTGTGTGTGTGTGTGTGTGTGTGTGTGTGTGTGTGTGTGCGCTGTTTCATCTACGTATGTTTATAGGTGCCAGAAGAGAGTTAGAAAAAAGAGTTGAGTTGCCTGGAGCTGGAGTTACAGGGGATTGTGAGTTGTCTGATACGTGTGCCAAAGTCTCACTCCAGGTCTTCTGCAAGAGCAGCAAGTGCTCTGGATATTGAAACATCTCTCAAGCTACAAGCTGACATTCTCTTTTAAAAAATTATTGGATATTTTATTTATTTACATTTAAATTGTTATTCCCTTCTTGGTTTCCCCACTACAAACCCCTTATCCCACCCATCCTTACCCTACTTCTATGAGGGTGTTCCCCCATGCACCTATCCACTCCCACCTCACCACCCAAGTATCCCCTCCACTTGGGTATTAAACCTTCACATGACCAAGAGCCTCCCCTCCCACTGAGGCCAGATAAGGCCATCCTCTGCTACATATGCAGCTGGGGCCAGCAGTCCTCTTTGGTTGGTGGTTTAGTCCCTGGGAGCTCTGGGGGGGCTCTGGTTGGTTACATTGTTGTTCTTCCCATGGGGCTGCAAATCCCTTCAGCTCCTTCAGTCCTTCCCCTGACTCCTCCGTTGAGGTCCCCATGCTCAGTCTTAGGAATGGCTGCAAGTATCCACATCTGTATTTGTGAGGCTCTGGCAAAGCCTCTCAGGAGATAGTTATATCAGGCTCCTGTCAGCCTGCACTTCTTGGCATCCACAATAGTATCTGGGTTTGGTATTGTCTATGGGATGGATCCCCAGGTAGGGCAGCTTTTGATGGCCTTTGCTTCAGTCTCTGCTCCACTCTTTGTTCTTGTAATTCCTTTAGACAGGAACAATTCTGGGTTAAAATTTTGGAGATGATAGGTGGCCCCATTCCTCAACCAGAGGCCTTACCTAACTTCTGGATATGGTCTCTAAGGTTCTCCTTCCCTTTTGTTGAGGATTTCAGCTAATGTTATCCCTGGTGGGTCCTGGGTGTCTCTTGCTTTCCTGACATCTGGGAATTTTTGGTGGCTACCCCCAGTTCCCCATTCCCGATTGCTACACACACCTCTGCTCAGTTTCCTGACCATCTGTACATCACCTCTGTCTCCCCCCAAACCTGATCCTGCTCCCTTTTTTTTACCCTCCCTTCCTCTCTTCCTCCCATGTCCCTCCCACTGTCTAACTCCAGTGAGTATTCAGTTCCCATTTCTTTTTTTTTTTCTTTTTTTTCTTTTTTTATTAACTTGAGTATTTCTTATATACATTTCAAGTGTTATTCCCTTCCCCGGTTTCCGGGCAAACATCCCCCTCCCCCCTCCCTTTCCTTATGGGTGTTCCCCTCCCAACCCTCCCCCCATTGCCGCCCTCCCCCCATAGTCTAGTTCACTGGGGGTTCAGCCGTAGCAGGACCCAGGGCTTCCCCTTCCACTGGTGCTCTTACTAGGATATTCATTGCTACCTATGAGGTCAGAGTCCAGGGTCAGTCCATGTATAGTCTTTAGGTAGTGGCTTAGTCCCTGGAAGCTCTGGTTGCTTGACATTGTTGTACTTTTGGGGTCTCGAGCCCCTTCAAGCTCTTCCAGTTCTTTCTCTGATTCCTTCAACGGGGGCCTATTCTCAGTTCAGTGGTTTGCTGCTGGCATTCGCCTCTGTATTTGCTGTATTCTGGCTGTGTCTCTCAGGAGCGATCAACATCCGGTTCCTGTAGGCCTGCACTTCTTTGCTTCGTCCATCTTTTCTAATTGGGTGGCTGTATATGTATGGGCCACATGTGGGGCAGACTCTGAATGGGTGTTCCTTCAGTCTCTGTTTTAATCTTTGCCTCTCCCTTCCCTGCCAAGGGTATTCTTTTTCCTCATTTAAAGAAGGAGTGAAGCATTCACATTTTGATCATCCGTCTTGAGTTTCGTTTGTTCTAGGGATCTAGGGTAATTCAAGCATTTGGGCTAATAGCCACTTATCAATGAGTGCATACCATGTATGTCTTTCTGTGAATGGGTTAGCTCACTCAGGATGATATTTTCCAGTTCCAACCATTTGCCTACGAATTTCATAAACTCGTTGTTTTTGATAGCTGAGTAAGATTCCATTGTGTAGATGTACCACATTTTCTGAATCCATTCCTCTGTTGAAGGGCATCTGGGTTCTTTCCAGTTTCTGGCTATTATAAATAAGGCTGAGATGAACATAGTGGAGCACGTGTCTCTTTTGTATGTTGAGGAATCTTTTGGGTATATGCCCAAGAGAGGTATAGGTGGATCCTCAGGCAGTTCAATGTCCAATTTTCTGAGGAACCTCCAGACTGATTTCCAGAATGGTTGTACCAGTCTGCAATCCCACCAACAATGGAGGAGTGTTCCTCTTTCTCCACATCCTCGCCAGCATCTGCTGTCACCTGAGTTTTTGATCTTAGCCATTCTCACTAGTGTGAGGTGAAATCTCAGGGTTGTTTTGATTTGCATTTCCCTTATGACTAAAGATGTTGAACATTTCTTTAGGTGTTTCTCAGCCATTCGGCATTCCTCAGCTGTGAATTCTTTGTTTAGCTCTGCACCCCATTTTTTAATAGGGTTATTTGTTTACCTGCAGTCTAACTTCTTGAGTTCTTTGTATATTTTGGATATAAGGCCTCTATCTGTTGTAGGATTGGTAAAGATCTTTTCCCAATCTGTTGGTTGCCGTTTTGTCCTAACCACAGTGTCCTTTGCCTTACAGAAGCTTTGCAGTTTTATGAGATCCCATTTGTTGATTCTTGATCTTAGAGCGTAAGCCATTGGTGTTTTGTTCAGGAAATTTTTTCCAGTGCCCATGTGTTCTAGATGCTTCCCTAGTTTTTCTTCTATTAGTTTGAGTGTGTCTGGTTTGATGTGGAGGTCCTTGATCCACTTGGACTTAAGCTTTGTACAGGGTGATAAGCATGGATCGATCTGCATTCTTCTACATGTTGCCCTCCAGTTGAACCAGCACCATTTGCTGAAAATGCTATCTTTTTTCCATTGGATGGTTTTGGCTCCTTTGTCAAAAATCAAGTGACCATAGGTGTGTGGGTTGATTTCTGGGTCTTCAATTCTATTCCATTGGTCTATCTGTCTGTCTCTGTACCAATACCATGCAGTTTTTATCACTATTGCTCTGTAATACTGCTTGAGTTCAGGGATAGTGATTCCCCCTGAAGTCCTTTTATTGTTGAGGATAGCTTTAGCTATCCTGGGTTTTTTGTTATTCCAGATGAATTTGCAAATTGTTCTGTCTAACTCTCTGAAGAATTGGATTGGTATTTTGATGGGGATTGCATTGAATCTGTAGATTGCTTTTGGTAAAATGGCCATTTTTACTATATTAATCCTGCCAATCCATGAGCATGGGAGATCTTTCCATCTTCTGAGGTCTTCTTCAATTTCTTTCCTCGGTGTCTTGAAGTTCTTATTGTACAGATCTTTTACTTGCTTGGTTAAAGTCACACCGAGGTACTTTATATTATTTTTTTTTAATTAACTTGAGTATTTCTTATATACATTTCGAGTGTTATTCCCTTTCCCGGTTTCCGGGCAAACATCCCCCTCCCCCCTCCCCTTCCTTATGGGTGTTCCCCTCCCAACCCTCCCACCATTGCCGCCCTCCCCCCATAGACTAGTTCACTGGGGGTTCAGTCTTAGCAGGACCCAGGGCTTCCCCTTCCACTGGTGCTCTTACTAGGATATTCATTGCTACCTATGGGGTCAGAGTCCAGGGTCAGTCCATGTATAGTCTTTAGGTAGTGGCTTAGTCCCTGGAAGCTCTGGTTGCTTGGCATTGTTGTACTTTTGGGGTCTCGAGCCCCTTCAAGCTCTTCCAGTTCTTTCTCTGATTCCTTCAATAGGGGACCTATTCTCAGTTCAGTGGTTTGCTGCTGGCATTCGCCTCTGTATTTGCTGTATTCTGGCTGTGTCTCTCAGGAGCGATCTACATCCTGCTCCTGTCGGTCTGCAATTCTTTGCTTCATCCATCTAGTCCAATTGGGTGGCTGTATATGTATGGGCCAAATGTGGGACAGGCTCTGAATGGGTGTTCCTTCAGTCTCTGTTTTAATCTTTGCCTCTCCCTTCCCTGCCAAGGGTATTCTTTTTCCTCATTTAAAGAAGGAGTGAAGCATTCACATTTTGATCATCCGTCTTGAGTTTCGTTTGTTCTAGGGATCTAGGGTAATTCAAGCATTTGGGCTAATAGCCACTTATCAATGAGTGCATACCATGTATGTCTTTCTGTGATTGGGTTAGTTCACTCAGGATGATATTTTCCAGTTCCAACCATTTGCCTACGAATTTCATAAACTCGTTGTTTTTGATAGCTGAGTAGTATTCCATTGTGTAGATGTACCACATTTTCTGTATCCATTCCTCTGTTGAAGGGCATCTGGGTTCTTTCCATTTTCTGGCTATTATAAATAAGGCTGCGATGAACATAGTGGAGCACGTGTCTCTTTTATATGTTGAGGCATCTTTTGGGTATATGCCCAAGAGAGGTATAGCTGGATCCTCAGGCAGTTCAATGTCCAATTTTCTGAGGAACCTCCAGACTGATTTCCAGAATGGTTGTACCAGTCTGCAATCCCACCAACAATGGAGGAGTGTTCCTCTTTCTCCACAACCTCGCCAGCATCTGCTGTCACCTGAGTTTTTGATCTTAGCCAATCGCACTGGTGTGAGGTGAAATCTCAGGGTTGTTTTGATTTGCATTTCCCTTATGACTAAAGATGTTGAACATTTCTTTAGGTGTTTCTCAGCCATTCGGCATTCCTCAGCTGTGAATTCTTTGTTTAGCTCTGAACCCCATTTTTTAATAGGGTTATTTGTTTCCCTGCGGTCTAACTTCTTGAGTTCTTTGTATATTTTGGATATAAGGCCTCTATCTGTTGTAGGGTTGGTAAAGATCTTTTCCCAATCTGTTGGTTGCCGTTTTGTCCTAACCACAGTGTCCTTTGCCTTACAGAAGCTTTGCAGTTTTATGAGATCCCATTTGTCAATTCTTGATCTTAGAGCATAAGCCATTGGTGTTTTGTTCAGGAAATTTTTTCCAGTGCCCATGTGTTCCAGATGCTTCCCTAGTTTTTCTTCTATTAGTTTGAGTGTGTCTTGTTTGATGTGGAGGTCCTTGATCCACTTGGACTTAAGCTTTGTACAGGGTGATAAGCATGGATCGATCTGCATTCTTCTACATGTTGCCCTCCAGTTGAACCAGCACCATTTGCTGAAAATGCTATCTTTTTTCCATTGGATGGTTTTGGCTCCTTTGTCAAAAATCAAGTGACCATAGGTGTGTGGGTTCATTTCTGGGTCTTCAATTCTATTCCATTGGTCTATCTGTCTGTCTCTGTACCAATACCATGCAGTTTTTATCACTATTGCTCTGTAATACTGCTTGAGTTCAGGGATAGTGATTCCCCCTGAAGTCCTTTTATTGTTGAGGATAGCTTTAACTATCCTGGGTTTTTTGTTATTCCAGATGAATTTGCAAATTGTTCTGTCTAACTCTTTGAAGAATTGGATTGGTATTTTGATGGGGATTGCATTGAATCTGTAGATTGCTTTTGGTAAAATGGCCATTTTTACTATATTAATCTTGCCAATCCATGAGCATGGGAGATCTTTCCATCTTCTGAGGTCTTCTTCAATTTCTTTCTTCAGTGTCTTGAAGTTCTTATTGTACAGATCTTTTACTTGCTTGGTTAAAGTCACACCGAGGTACTTTATATTATTTGGGTCTATTATGAAGGGTGTCGTTTCCCTAATTTCTTTCTCGGCTTGTTTCTCTTTTGTATAGAGGAAGGCAACTGATTTATTTGAGTTAATTTTATACCCAGCCACTTTGCTGAAGTTGTTTATCAGCTTTAGTAGTTCTCTGGTGGAACTTTTGGGATCACTTAAATATACTATCATGTCATCTGCAAACAGTGAAATTTTGACCTCTTCTTTTCCGATCTGTATCCCCTTGATCTCCTTTTGTTGTCTGATTGCTCTGGCTAGAACTTCAAGAACTATATTGAATAAGTAGGGAGAGAGTGGGCAGCCTTGTCTAGTCCCGGATTTTAGTGGGATTGCTTCAAGTTTCTCTCCATTTAGTTTAATGTTAGCAACTGGTTTGCTGTATATGGCTTTTACTATGTTTAGGTATGGGCCTTGAATTCCTATTCTTTCCAGGACTTTTATCATGAAAGGGTGTTGAATTTTGTCACATGCTTTCTCAGCATCTAATGAAATGATCATGTGGTTCTGTTCTTTCAGTTTGTTTATATAATGGATCACGTTGATGGTTTTCCGTATATTAAACCATCCCTGCATGCCTGGGATGAAGCCTACTTGATCATGGTGGATGATTGTTTTGATGTGCTCTTGAATTCGGTTTGCCAGAATTTTATTGAGTATTTTTGCGTCGATATTCATAAGGGAAATTGGCCTGAAGTTCTCTTTCTTTGTTGTGTCTTTGTGTGGTTTAGGTATAAGAGTAATTGTGGCTTCGTAGAAGGAATTCGGTAGGGCTCCATCTGTTTCAATTTTGTGGAATAGTTTGGATAATATTGGTATGAGGTCTTCTATGAAGGTTTGATAGAATTCTGCACTAAACCCGTCTGGACCTGGGCTCTTTTTGGTTGGGAGACCTTTAATGACTGCTTCTATTTCCTTAGGAGTTATGGGGTTGTTTAACTGGTTTATCTGTTCCTGATTTAACTTTGATACCTGGTATCTGTCTAGGAAATTGTCCATTTCCTGAAGATTTTCAAGTTTTGTTGAATATAGGTTTTTATAGTAAGATCTGATGATTTTTTGAATTTCCTCTGAATCTGTAGTTATGTCTCCCTTTTCATTTCTGATTTTGTTAATTTGGTCGCACTCTCTGTGTCCTCTCCTTAGTCTGGCTAAGGGTTTATCTATCTTGTTGATTTTCTCAAAGAACCAACTTTTGGTTCTGTTGATTCTTTCTATGGTCCTTTTTGTTTCTACTTGGTTGATTTCAGCTCTGAGTTTGATTATTTCCTGCCTTCTACTCCTCCTGGGTGTATTTGCTTCCTTTTGTTCTAGAGCTTTTAGGTGTGCTGTCAAGCTGCTGACATATGCTCTTTCCTGTTTCTTTCTGCAGGCACTCAGCGCTATGAGTTTTCCTCTTAGCACAGCTTTCATTGTGTCCCATAACTTTGGGTATGTTGTACCTTCATTTTCATTAAATTCTAAAAAGTTTTTAATTTCTTTCTTTATTTCTTCCTTGACCAGATTATCATTGAGTAGAGCATTGTTCAATTTCCACATATATGTGGGCATTCTTCCCTTATTGTTATTGAAGACCAGTTTTAGGCCGTGGTGGTCCGATAGCACGCATGGGATTACTTCTATGTTTCTGTACCTGTTGAGGCCCGTTTTTTGACCAATTATATGGTCAATTTTGGAGAAAGTGCCATGAGGAGCTGAGAAGAAGGTATATCCTTTTGCTTTAGGATAGAATGTTCTATAAATATCTGTTAAGTCCATTTGGCTCATGACTTCTCTTAGTCTGTCGACATCATTGTTTAATTTCTGTTTCCATGATCTGTCCATTGATGAGAGTGGGGTGTTGAAATCTCCCACTATTATTGTGTGAGGTGCAATGTGTGTTTTGAGCTTTAGTAAGGTTTCTTTTACTTATGTAGGTGCCCTTGTATTTGGGGCATAGATATTTAGGATTGAGAGTTCATCTTGGTGGATTTTTCCTTTGATGAATATGAAGTGTCCTTCCTTATCTTTTTTGATGACTTTTAGTTGGAAATTGATTTTATTTGATATTAGAATGGCTACTCCAGCTTGCTTCTTCTGACCATTTGCTTGGAAATTTGTTTTCCAGCCTTTCACTCTGAGGTAGTGTCTGTCTTTGTCTCTGAGGTGTGTTTCCTGTAGGCAGCAGAATGCAGGGTCCTCGTTGCGTATCCAGTTTGTTAATCTATGTCTTTTTACTGGGGAGTTGAGGCCATTGATATTGAGAGATATTAAGGAATAGTGATTATTGTTTCCCTTTATATTCATATTTGGATGTGAGGTTATGTTTGTGTGCTTTCATTCTCTTTGTTTTGTTGCCAAGACGATTAGTTTCTTGCTTCTTCTAGGGTATAGCTTGCCTCCTTATGTTGGGCTTTACCATTTATTATCCTTTGTAGTGCTGGATTTGTAGAAACATATTGTGTAAATTTGGTTTTGTCATGGAATATCTTGGTTTCTCCATCTATGTTAATTGAGAGTTTTGCTGGATACAGTAACCTGGGCTGGCATTTGTGTTCTCTTAGGGTCTGTATGACATCAGTCCAGGATCTTCTGGCCTTCATAGTTTCTGGCGAGAAGTCTGGTGTGATTTTGATAGGTCTCCCTTTATATGTTACTTGACCTTTTTCCCTTACTGCTTTTAATATTCTTTCTTTATTTTGTGCGTTTGGTGTTTTGACAATTATGTGACGGGAGGTGTTTCTTTTCTGGTCCAATCTATTTGGAGTTCTGTAGGCTTCTTGTATGTCTATGGGTATCTCTTTTTTTAGGTTAGGGAAGTTTTCTTCTATGATTTTTTGAAGATATTTACTGGTCCTTTGAGCTGGGAGTCTTCACTCTCTTCTATACCTATTATCCTTAGGTTTGATCTTCTCATTGAGTCCTGGATTTCCTGTATGTTTTGGACCAGTAGCTTTTTCCGCTTTACATTATCCTTGACAGTTGAGTCAATGATCTCTATGGAATCTTCTGCTCCTGAGATTCTCCCTTCCATCTCTTGTATTCTGTTGGTGAAGCTTGTATCTACAGCTCCTTGTCTCTTCTTTTGGTTTTCTATATCCAGGGCTGTTTCCCTGTGTTCTTTCTTGATTGCTTCTATTTCCATCCTCAATTCCTTCAACTGTTTGATTGTGTTTTCCTGGAATTCTTTCAGGGATTTTTGTGTCTCCTCTCTATGGGCTTCTACTTGTTTATTTATGTTTTCCTGGAATTCTTTCAGGCATTTTTGCGATTCCTCTCTGTAGGCTTCTACTTCTTCTCTAAGGGAGTTCTTCACGTCTTTCTTGAAGTCCTCCAGCATCATGATCAAAAATGATTTTGAAACTAGATCTTGCTTTTCTGGTGTGTTTGGATATTCCATGTTTGTTTTGATGGGAGAATTGGGCTCCGATGGTGCCATGTAGTCTTGGTTTCTGTTGCTTGGGTTCCTGCGCTTGCCTCTCCCCATCAGATTATCTCTAGTGTTACTTTGTTCTGCTATTTCTGACAGTGGCTAGACTGTCCTATAAGCCTGTGTGTCAGGAGTGCTGTAGACCTGTTTTCCTCTCTTTCAGTCAGTTATGGGGACAGAGTGTTCTGCTTTCGGGCGTGTAGTTTTTCCTCTCTACAGGTCTTCAGCTGTTCCTGTGGGCCTGTGTCTTGAGTTCACCAGGCAGCTTTCTTGCAGCAGAAAATTTGGTCTTACCTGTGGTCCTGAGGCTCAAGTTCGCTCGTGGGGTGCTGCCCACGGGCTCTCTGCAGCGGCAGCAACCAGGAAGACCTGTGCCGCCCCTTCCGGGAGCTTCAGTGCACCAGGGTTCCAGATGGTCTTTGGCTTTTTCCTCTGGCGTCCGAGATGTGTGTGCAGGGAGCAGTCTCTTCTGGTTTCCCAGGCTTGTCTGCCTCTCTGAAGGTTTAGCTCTCCCTCCCACGGGATTTGGGTGCAGAGAACTGTTTATCAGGTCTGTTTCTTTCAGGTTCTGGCAGTGTCTCAGGCAGGGGTCCTGCCGCTCCTGGGCCCTCCCCCAGGGGAGCCCAGAGGCCTTATACAGTTTCCTCTTGGGCCAGGGATGTGGGCAGGTGTGAGCAGTGTTGGTGGTCTCTTCCGCTCTGCAGCCTCAGGAGTGCCCACCTGACCAGGCGGTTGGGTCTCTCTCTCCTCGGTTCCCATTTCTAAAAAGGACTTAAGCTTACACATTTTGGTCTTCCTTCTTCTTGAGTTTAATATGGTCTGTGAGTTGTATCATGGGTATTCCGAGCTTTTTGCCTACTATCCACTTATCAATTAGTACATGCCATGTGTGTTCTTTTGTTACTGATTTAGCTCACTTAGGATGATATTTTCTAGTATCTTCTATTTGTCTACAAATTTCATAAAGTCATTGCTTTTAACTGCTGAGTAGTACTCCATTGTGTAAATGTACCACATTTTCTGTATCCATTCTACTGTTGAGAGGAATTTGGGTTCTTTCCAGCTTCTGGCTATTATAAATAAGGCTGCTATGAACATAGTAGAGCATGGATCCTTGTTATATGTTGGAGCATCTTTGAGTATATGCCGAGGAAGTGGTATAGCTGGGTCTCAGGTAGTACCATATCCAATTTTCTGAGTAACATCCAGACTAATTTTCAGAGTGGTTGTACCAGCTTTTAATCCCACCAACAATGGAGGAATGTTCCTTTCTCTCCACATTTTTGCAAGCATCTGCTGTCACCTGAGTGTATGATCTTGGCCAATCTGACTGGTATGGGGTGGAATCTAAGTGTCATTTTGATTTGCATTTCCCAGATGACTAAGGATGTTGAACAGTTTTTAAGTGTTTCTCAGCCATTCAAGATTCCTCAGTTGAGAATTCTTTGTTTTGCTGTGTACCATTTTGGTTGCTGTTTTGTCCTATTGACAGTGTCCTTTGCCTTACATCAGTTTTTCAATTTTAGGAGATCCCACTTGTCAATTTTTGATCTTAGATCATAAGCTGTTTGTGTTCTGTTCAGGAAAATTTCCCATGTGTCCATGTGTTCAAGGATTGTCCCTAGTTTTTCTTCTATTAGATTCAGTGTATCTGGTTTTATGTGGAAATTCTTGATCCATTTGGACTTGAGCTTTGTACAAGGAGATAAGGATGGATCGATTTGCATTCTTCTACCTGCTGTTTGCCAGTTGATCTAGCACCATTTGTTGAAAATGTGCTCTTTTTCCCCCACTGGATAGTTTTATCTCCTTTTTCAAAGACCAAGAGACCATAGTTGTGTAGGTTCATTTCTGGGTGTTCAATTCTATTCCATCAATCTACTTGCCTCTCTCTGTACCAATACCATACAGTTATTATCACTATTGCTCTATAGTACAACTTGAGGTCATTGATGGTGATTCCCCCAGAAGTTCTTTTATTGTTAAGAATAGTTTTTCCTATCCTGGGATTTTGGCTATTCTAAATGAATTTGAAAATTGCTCTTTCTAACTCTATGAAGAATTGAATTGGAATTTGAATCTGTAGATTGCTTTTGGCAAGAGGGCCATTCTTACCATATTAATCCTGCCAATCCATGAGCATGAAAAATTTTTCTATCTTTTGAAATCTTTACTTTTGTTTTTTCAGAGACTTAAAGTTTTTGTCATACAGATCGTTCACTTGCTTGGTTAGAGTCACAATGAATTATTTTATATTATTTGTGACTATTGTGATGGGTGTCATTTCCTTGATTTCTTTCTCAGCCCATTTATTCTTTGAGTAGAGGGAGGCTACTGATTTGTTTGAGTTAATTTTATATGCAGCCATTTTGCTGAAGTTGCTTATCAACTGAAGGAGTTCTGAGTGGACTCTTTGGGGTCATTTAGGTATACTATCTTTCATTTGCAAATAGTGATATTTTGGTATTTTTCTTTCCAATTTGAATCTCTTTAACATCCTTTTGTTGTCTAATTGGTCTGGCTAGAACTTTGAATAGTATATTGAACAGATAGGGACAGAGTGGGCAGCCTTGTCTTGTCCAGGATTTTAGTGGGGTTGCTTCAAGTTTCTCTCCATTTAGTTTGATGTTGGCTACTGGTTTGCTCTATATTGCTTTTACTATTTTTTTTTTTTTTTTGGTCTGCGTCCTGATCTTTCCAAGACTTTTAAAATGAAGGGGTGTGGAATTTTGTCAAATGTTTTTTCAGTATCTAATGAGATGTTCAAGTGTTTTTTTAATTTGAGTTTGTTTATATAATGGATTATGCTGATGGATTGTCTTATATTGAACCATCCCTGAATCCCTGGGATGAAGCCTCGTTGATCATGGTGACTAATGGTTTTGATATGTTCTTGGATTCGGTTTGTGATAATTTTATTGAGTATTTTTGCATTGATATCCATAAGTAAAATTGGTCTGAAGTTCTCTTTCTCTGATAGGTCTTTATTGGAACTGTTGACGCAGAACAAATTAGATAGTGTTCCTTCTGTTTCTTTTTTATGGAATTGTTTGAAGAGTATTGGTATTAGGTCTTTGAAGGTCTGATAGACGGCTGCTCTAAACCCATCTGGTCCTGTTTTTGTTTGTTTGTTTTTGTTTTTTGTTTATTTTGTTTCGTTTTGTTTTTGGTTGGGAGAATTTTAATGACTGCTTCTATTTCTTTAGGAGTTATGGGACTGTTTAGATGCTTTATCTGATCCTGATTTAACTTTAGTACCTGGTATCTGTCTAGAAAATTGTCCGTTTCACCAGATTTTCCAGTTTTGTTCTGTATAGACTTCTGTAGTAGGATCTGATGATTTTTTAAACTTCCTCAGTTTCTGTTGTTATGTCTCCCTTTTCATTTCTAATTTTATTAATTTGGATACTGTCTCTGTGCTGTCTGGTTAGTCTAGCTAAGGGTTTATCTATCTTGTTTATTTCATCAAAGAACCAGTTCCTGTTTTTGGTGATCTTTGCATAGTTCTTTTTGTTTCTATTTGGTTGATTTTAGCCCTGAGTTTGATTATCCCCTGGTGTCTACTCCTCTTGCTTCTTTTTGCTCTAGAGCTTCCAGATGTGGTATTTAGCTGCTATCGTATACTCTTTCCTGTTTCTTTTTTTGAGGCACTCAGCTATGAATTTTCCTCTTAACACTGCCTTCATTGTGTTCCATAAGTTTGGGTGTGTTGTGCCTTAATTTTCATTAAATTCTATAAAGTCTTAAATTTTTTTCATTATTTCTTCCTTGACCAAGTTATTGTTGAGTAGAGCATTGTTCAACTTCCATGTGTATGTGGTCTTCCTGTTGTCTTTGTTGTTGTTGAAGACCAACCTTAATCCATGGTGATCTGATAGGATGCTTGTGGTTATTTCAATCTTCTTTATCTGTTGGGACCTGTTTTAGGACTGATTAGATGGTCAAGTTTGGAGATGGTACCATGAGGTGCTGAGAAGAAGGTGTATTCTTTTGTTTTAGGATGAAATGTTCTATAGATATCTGTTAAATCTATTTCTTTTTTTTCCTTTTTTTTTCATCTTTATTAACTTGAGTATTTCTTATTTACATTTTGATTGTTATTCCCCTTCTCGGTTTCCGGGCCAACATCCCCCTAAACCCCCCCTCCCCTTCTCTATGGGTGTTCCCCTCCCCATCCTCCCCACATTACCGCCCTCCCCCCAACAATCACGTTCACTGGGGGTTCAGTCTTGGCAGGACCAAAGGCTTCCCCTTCCACTGGTGCTCTTACTAGGCTATTCATTGCTACCTATGAGGTTGGAGCCCAGGGTCAGTCCATGTATAGTCTTTGGGTAGTGGCTTAGTCCCTGGAAGCTCTGGTTGGTTGGTATTGTTGTTCATATGGGATCTCGAGCCCCTTCAAGCTCTTCCAGTCCTTTCTCTGTTTCCTTCAATGGGGGTCCAGTTCTCAGTTCAGTGCTTTGCTGCTTCTGTTCATTTCATTGTGTCTCTGTTTAGTTTCTGTTTCCATGATCTGTCCTTTGATGAGAGTGGGGTGTTGAAGTCTCCCACTATTATTGTATGAGTTGCAATGTGTGCTTTGAGCTTCAATAAGGTTTCTTTTATGAATGTGGATGGCCTTGCATATGATGCATAAATCTTCAGAATTGAGAGTTCATCTTGGTACATTTTTCCTTTGATGAGTATGAAGTGTCCTTCCTTCCCCATTTTTTTTATTTGATAAGGAAATCTGACATTCTTAACTACTTGCAAGTAGTTGTTTACCAGTGTTGAAATTTCTAACTATTAAATTTCACTCAATGTTCACTCTACAAAGACTTGCAACTTTGGGGCATCTAAATAGCTAATCCCTGTCCTGTTTCCCCCTCTTGCTATCTCTCTTCTTTCTCTATCCCCTCTTTCTTTTCCCTCCATAGTCTCTTGGAAGTTTTAATTACATCTAACCTTTGCTAAACCAAGCAAGAAAACCCTCTTTGGTGATTTCTGGGTCCTTCTGTTTCTCTTTAATGTTGCAGTCTTACTATGTATTGAGAATATGCTGTGTGTTCTGGGTCTTCAACTTTGACATAGGTATAATTGCATTATAATTATTTATTAAAATTTATTTATTGTTACTTTTTACTTGTTCACTTTACACCCTGCTCATAGTCCTCTCCTAGTAAACCCCTCCCACAATCCTTTTCCCCATCCCCCTTCCACTTCTCTTCTGAGTATACCCTTTCCTGGTACATCAAATCATTGTGAGCCTAGGAATGTCCTCTTTTATTGAGGCCAAACAAGGCAGCCCAGTTAAACAGGCAAGAGCTTTTGGAACCACCCTCTCTTCAGTTGTTTGGGACCCATATAAAAACCAAGGTTCACATTTGCTACATATGAGTGGGTAGGCCTAGGTCCAGCTTGTGCACGTTCTTTGGTTGGTCTTTCAGTCTATGAGAGCCCCAGGAGTCCAGATTAGTTGACTCTTTTGGTCTTCTTTCTAGTTCCTCCCCCATTGGACCCTCAATCCTTCTCCCAACTCTTCCACAAGAGTCTCCATTGTTAGGCTATGAGTGTCTGCATCTGTCTGAGTCAGCTGCTGGGTGGGGCCTCTCAGAAGACAGCCATGTTATTAGTGTCCTGTGAGGGATTGGTGCATGCCTATCGGATGGGTCTCAAGTTGGGACAGTTATTGGTTTGACCATTCCGTCAATCTGAATCTCACATAGAAGGGGGGATAAAATAGGTATAAGAGGCATATGGAGGGTCCTGGGAGGAAACTGGGGAAGGGAATGGGTGGGGATGCAGAATCAGATGTGGAGAAGGACAGGAGGGATGGTTAGATTGTCATGAGAATGAATGGAAAACTACAACTGCTAGGGGTTGGGGAGGTAGGGGGAATCTCCAGGAAGAGACAGAGACCTGGGAAAAGGCACTCATACAAGAATCATTGGAGGTGTCCTTAGCTCACAGCATTAGGGATATGGAAACTGAAGAGGCCAATCCTGTAGTCAGGCAGGAATCCCTATGGAGCAGTAGGGACACCAACCCACCCACAAATCTTTCAACCCAAAGTTTATCCTGTTGACAAGAAATGCTGGCTTGGGGTTTGGAGCACGCATGCACGCGCGCATACCTTGTTTTTATTCCACAGTGTTACAATGATCACATTTATCCAGGTTGGTACATTTAGATGCAGTTATTAATTTAGCAGAGCAAAGGGTGTGTGAACTTGTAAAAATGTATTCAAATTGTCTTCAATTTCCTCTCTTCTAGGATTGCTTTCAATTTAACGTGGGAATATTCAGTGAGTGCATATGAGCACAGCTCTCTCTCAAAGTTCATCTGAGGATTCCTGAGATGTTCTCACCCAGTCCATCACCAACTATCACAAGAACTCGTGGGACGTACTAACTTCTGTATAAAGAAATTTGTTGATATATTCCAAGAAAAGAATAACCGATGCTTGAGTGAACTAAATTACCCCAGATTTTTTTCCCCCTTTGAATCACATTTGACAGACTTTCACAAAAAAAAAAAATGTTGAATTTGTTTCCCCTGAGTTCAGCTGGATGGAATAGTCTGTCACTAGAATTAAAAATAGCCCAATCCCCAGACTTCTCTGATGGTTACTGGAGTTCAAAAGAATTGGAATATTTAAAGATATCATTGCTACTGCTGCAGCAAAGAGGTTTAGATAATGTGATGAATGGGTCCTTCACTCAGTTTCATTGTGTCTACCTAAGTGTTTCACATAAGAACCCAGGATTAATAAGAAAGGGGTGAAGAGTTAGCCTGCAATTGCAGGTATTAAATGTGTTTTAAAAATTGACACTGCTGGAAAACACATTGTGTTCTCACTTGGTGACACGTTTTATGACCCTGTTTCAGTTGCGTGGTTTGCCACCATCCAGCCAAGCTGTGTGACATACTCTACTTTCTTTGTCCTTGTTTTGACTTTTTATTTTCTCTTTCAGGCCTGGTGGCAAACTTTGTCAGGAAAAGATGTCATAACTTTTATTCCCGCTAGTGGAAGTATGTTCACTTTTGTAATAGGCTGAAAAAGTACTCGTTTTTTGTTTTTTTTTAATGTGAATTCGGTCCATGGACAGGTGGTGTGCTGAGCTCTAAACAGCTTGATGAATGATTTGGCTCTGCATAGCAGTGTCAAATAATGTGTCTCAGTTGGCAGTCTCAATGAAACAGAATAAGGCAGCTGGTTTCTGTTATATATTAGAGTCCTTGCGCCTACTCGACTTCCAGCTGTGCAGGCTAGGTATAAATCCTGCCCTTCCTCTTCCACACACCAATAATTCACCAGGAACTGCCCATTTAGGTCTGTTTACCTAATGATTGCATTCAACGTTGGGAACCACTCCAGAGTCTGGGCAGTTATGCCTTTTATTTTGTAATATATTTAGTAATACAATTCTAATGAACTTATTTTGTGGTTTTATATACTGGAGAACTGGTGGAGTGTTTGCTTAGAATTCTGTGAAGAACATTTGGCTTAGTTCTAAGAAGCTTGTGAGATTGTAGTTACATTTCCAGTTTTGTTAAAACTAGTGATATCAGTTCACCATTTTTTTCCTAGTAGAATTATGCTTTGATTGCTAGTCTATAAAGCCTAGTTTTTTTCTATAAATCATAAGGTAAAATTCACATATAAAGGAACCGTGTAATACTTATAAGATTGTCAGATATTTGTCTTCGAATTTTACTCCGTGGAGCACAAGCAGACACTTTAAACATTTAGAATTTTTTTTATGAAGATGACTTTTCTTTAATTTTCAAAAGGTTATGAAGACATGCTTGGAGATAATGGAGGCTGGATCAGAAGGGGTTCATGCTTCCGGACGAGGGCAGAGTAACTTTAGTAACGTTAATGACTCTGATCCATTGGACTGTAGAGGTTCTTGAAAGTTTGAGCCAGTTTTTAAGACTGACTGATTAGGAATAGAGGGAGAGGGAGTAAGGTATTTCTAGTGAGATGCAGATGTAAAATAGGCAGAAAATCAACTTGGTTTGGAACACTGAATTTGCAATTAAATTAGACACTAGGATTCTAGTTACTAGTTCATTACAAAGGACTTTGGGGCTACTCTCTCCCTACTTATTCAATATAGTTCTTGAAGTTCTAGCCAGAGCAATCAGACAACAAAAGGAGATCAAAGGCATACAGATCGGAAAAGAAGAGGTCAAAATATCACTATTTGCAGATGACATGATAGTATATTTAAGTGATCCCAAAAGTTCCACCAGAGAACTACTAAAGCTGATAAACAACTTCAGCAAAGTGGCTGGGTATAAAATTAACTCAAATAAATCAGTTGCCTTCCTCTATACAAAAGAGAAACAAGCCGAGAAAGAAATTAGGGAAACGACACCCTTCATAATAGACCCAAATAATATAAAGTACCTCGGTGTGACTTTAACCAAGCAAGTAAAAGATCTGTACAATAAGAACTTCAAGACACTGAGGAAAGAAATTGAAGAAGACCTCAGAAGATGGAAAGATCTCCCATGCTCATGGATTGGCAGGATTAATATGGTAAAAATGGCCATTTTACCAAAAGCAATCTACAGATTCAATGCAATCCCCATCAAAATACCAATCCAATTCTTCAAAGAGTTAGACAGAACAATTTGCAAATTCATCTGGAATAACAAAAAACCCAGGATAGCTAAAGCTATCCTCAACAATAAAAGGACTTCAGGGGGAATCACTATCCCTGAACTCAAGCAGTATTACAGAGCAATAGTGATAAAAACTGCATGGTATTGGTACAGAGACAGACAGATAGACCAATGGAATAGAATTGAAGACCCAGAAATGAACCCACACACCTATGGTCACTTGATTTTTGACAAAGGAGCCAAAACCATCCAATGGAAAAAAGATAGCATTTTCAGCAAATAGTGCTGGTTCAACTGGAGGGCAACATGTAGAAGAATGCAGATCGATCCATCCTTATCACCCTGTACAAAGCTTAAGTCCAAGTGGATCAAGGACCTCCACATCAAACCAGACACACTCAAACTAATAGAAGAAAAACTAGGGAAGCATCTGGAACACATGGGCACTGGAAAAAATTTCCTGAACAAAACACCAATGGCTTATGTTCTAAGATCAAGAATCGACAAATGGGATCTCATAAAACTGCAAAGCTTCTGTAAGGCAAAGGACACTGTGGTTAGGACAAAACGGCAACCAACAGATTGGGAAAAGATCTTTACCAATCCTACAACAGATAGAGGCCTTATTTCCAAAATATACAAAGAACTCAAGAAGTTAGACTGCAGGGAAACAAATAACCCTATGAAAAATGGGGTTCAGAGCTAAACAAAGAATTCACAGCTGAGGAATGCCGAATGGCGGAGAAACACCTAAAGAAATGTTCAACATCTTTAGTCATAAGGGAAATGCAAATCAAAACAACCCTGAGATTTCACCTCACACCAGTGAGAATGGCTAAGATCCAAAACTCAGGTGACAGCAGATGCTGGCGAGGATGTGGAGAAAGAGGAACACTCCTCCATTGTTGGTGGGATTGCAGACTGGTAAAACCATTCTGGAAATCAGTCTGGAGGTTCCTCAGAAAATTGGACATTGAACTGCCTGAGGATCCAGCTATACCTCTCTTGGGCATATACCCAAAAGATGCGTCAACATATAAAAGAGACACGTGCTCCACTATGTTCATCGCAGCCTTATTTATAATAGCCAGAAAATGGAAAGAACCCAGATGCCCTTCAACAGAGGAATGGATACAGAAAATGTGGTACATCTACACAATGGAATATTACTCAGCTATCAAAAACAACGAGTTTATGAAATTCGTAGGCAAATGGTTGGAACTGGAAAATATCATCCTGAGTGAGCTAACCCAATCACAGAAAGACATACATGGTATGCACTCATTGATAAGTGGCTATTAGCCCAAATGCTTGAATTACCCTAGATCCCTAGAACAAACGAAACTCAAGACGGATGATCAGAATGTGAATGTTTCACTTTTTCTTTAAATGAGGAAAAAGAATACCCTTGGCAGGGAAGGGAGAGGCAAAGATTAAAACAGAGACTGAAGGAATACCCATTCAGAGCCTGCCCCACATGTGGCCCATACATATACAGCCACCCAATTAGACAAGATGGATGAAGCAAAGAAGTGCAGACCGACAGGAGCCGGATGTAGATCGCTCCTGAGAGACACAGCCAGAATACAGCAAATATAGAGGCGAATGCCAGCAGCAAACCACTGAACTGAGAATAGGTCCCCTATTGAAGGAATCTTAGAAAGAACTGGAAGAGCTTGAAGGGGCTCGAGACCCCAAAAGTACAACAATGTCAAGCAACCAGAGCTTCCAGGGACTAAGCCACTACCTAAAGACTATACATGGACTGACCCTGGACTCTGACCCCATAGGTAGCAATGAATATCCTAGTAAGAGCACCAGTGGAAGGGGAAGCCCTGGGTCCTGCTAAGACTGAACCCCCAGTGAACTAGTCTATGGGGGGAGGGCGGCAATGGGGGGAGGGTTGGGAGGGGAACACCCATAAGGAAGGGGAGGGCGGAGGGGGATGTTTGCCCGGAAACCGGGAAAGGGAATAACACTCGAAATGTATATAAGAAATACTCAAGTTAATAAAAAAAAAAAAAAGAAAAAAAAAAAAGTAAGGTAGGAAGGGATTGATGTAGGTAGTAGTGGCCAATCTATGGCCTCCACGTATATACACAAACACACATGCGAATGCACACACACATTTACACACACACAAACACACTCGAGCACACATTCACAATCACACATAGACACACACACACACACACACACACACACACACACTTGCACAAAATGTTCCCTAAATGTAAAGCTCAGTTATCACATGTGACACAGAACAATGATAAAGATTCGTACCACAGTATATGTACTGACATCACATAACAGAAAAAGGACACTGAGCTTAAAGGAGGTCTCATACTTGGAAAACATGTCTGGGTTTGAATACAGGAGTAGTGAATTCTGATATATAAACCTGTCCTAAGGCTATAGGAAGCAAATCAAAATGATATCCTTAGCAAATTTAAGTCAATCATCCTATATCTTTTCATTCTTTGCTGTTTTTACCACAGGGTCTCAAACATGTCATATACTCTGTCTTGAATCTCTTCCCATAAATGCATATTGTCGTTCAGTTTTCTCAAAAAAAAAAAAAAAAAAGGACTTTGGGGCTTAAAAACCATAAGGGTCAGAGAATCACCATAAGTGAAGTCATGGATTAGAGTTGGTGACCAAGAGGAAGAGAATGAGAGGTAGACATAGGAAAACATTAAGTATAAGGACTTTGAATCTAAAGTCATACTCTAAGAAAGTCAGTGACAAACCATACTGGCTGTTGAGCACTATAAGGAGTTATTTATTGAAATATACTACAATGATAAAACTTGCATTGGATTGTAAAAGTTTCGAAGATAAAAGCAGCAAGGTATCTCAAAGTCTTATTTTGAGTACTCATTTGATATTTGTATTTGTTGAATTATAAAAAATGCACCAACTTTAATATTTTGTATAGATTCTAGAAAATCTAAAATTATATATATATATGAGTGTGTGTGTGCAATGTGCACACGCACACTGCACACACATGTATGCACACACACACACACACATATATATATTATATAAAGTTATATTTTAAAAAAGGGAATCATAAACCAAATTAGCTATTGAGCACTTCAAGGGTTATGTATTGAAATGTACTATATACAGCATTCATTATATATAAATGCTCTTTATAGCACATTTCACTACATAGCCATATATATAATATATATATATATATAAATATATAAATGATACATTTTTCTTTAGAGCGGTGTAGGTGCTTTTTTTTCAGTATAGCAAATACTGAAAAATTGGAATCAATGTAGTTGTCCATCAATAGAAAAATAATGAAAATTTGGTATATATTTTTACATATTTTTTACTATCATGAATGTAAATATTTTAAATTACTCTGATTTTTCCATAATTTCCAAATTGATTGTTAACTGAAAGATACAAGTAAGATGTGTGTATTGCACTTGGTTGTTTTAATTTCTGTTCCTATGGATTCTTCTTCCATTTTGTTTTATAAATAAGTCGCTTAGGTTGTTTGACTCGTGACATTCCCTGAATTTCTTCTTTTGCCTTTTCGTTTCCCTTTTCCACTATTGTTTTAGGATTCTATTGCAGTGAAAGGACACCATGGCCATGACTTGTGGAGGAAAGGGTTTATTTCATCTTTACACTTCCAAGGGAAGTCAGACAGAGCAGGAACATGCAAGCAGGAAGTAATGCAGATGCTATTGAAGAGGGCTGTCTACTAATGTGCTTCTCTTGATTCTCTCAGTCTGCTTTCTTACAGCACCGAGGACTACAAGCTCAGGAGTATCACTGCTCGTACTCAATCAATCATCAATCAAGTAAATTCTTCACAAGTTTGGCTCTAAGCCAGTTTAGTGGGGGTATTTTCTCAATTGAGACTTCCTCTTCAAATATGACTAGTTTTTGTCAAATTGACATAAAGCTATCCAGCACAGGTATGTTCCTCTGGTTTCAGTATTGTTTATTTAATAGTTGTAGAAATAACATTTGTTTTAAAGTCAACTTTAAAAGAATACTAGTGTACTAGTGGTTGGTTGTTCTACTAGGAAAAGCATAATATCTGATTATTTCATGATTTAATTTTATTATGATTTTTTTGAGATGTGAGTAGTTTCTCATGATGTTTGCCTAAGCCACACAGAATATTAAGGACTGTAAGCTGGTGATTCTGTAATTCTTTTATACATTCTCTCATTTTCAGCTGAAATGCTTATACAAAAGGAAATGCCCCTTTGGCTATTTAATCCTTGAACTTTAAGATTAGTTTGTATAGAAAAGAGGGTTGAATTTATGCATCTTTGCTTTTATAGGCATTAAAACACAATATAGCTGCATTTATTTCCTGTCACTTTATGACTTCACTGGTATTCTCTGGTAACCAGTAAGTAGTGTTTATTATTACTACTAATTCATAGAGTAAAAAGATTCTTGGCAGGGGGAACATCTTCAAGTTGAAAAAATCCTTCTTAGCAGACTCAAGAAAACTTCGTGCTGCTGTGATTAAAAGCTCCTGGATCATTTTATGCATTCTAGGTCTAGACTTGGCATCAGGCATTTTGTCAGGAGTCAGGGTTATTTCTGAAACGTGTTATTTCAATGCTGATATATAGTTCCTGGGGATACTCTTTGTTACTGGATTGTTTATTGTTTCTGGACCGTTTTAGTAGTTAAAATTAGGATATTTAATTTCTTTGAGGAGGTGATTAAAATTCTTGCTGAGTTTTCTTTTGTGGGTACAAATGTGATAGTGTGGGGTTTAAGTTTCACTCATTCCTATTAGTGGTGCTTTTTTTATTCCATGTGTAATAAAACATGTTATCTATGCAATTACTCACTTCACTGTATTTCATAATAAAATGCTAAATAAATGTCTCTTAATACCAAAAATAAAATTTCTTAAGCACCTCTCTTGTAACTTCTCACTTTTTCCTTAAGGTTGCATCTTACTAGTGTGTTTTAGTTAAATTACTATGTGTGTTAAACGTGTTCGAGGGGCTCACAATAGATTTTAAATGTCTTCTTTGATTCCTTTTTATGTGTATTGTTAAGATAGAGTCTCGCCAAATGTACTCATTGGTTCAGCTGTCTTGGATGCCAATTAATCTTCAAGGATTATCTAGTTTCTGCCTAAGCATCTCCTCAAGACTGAAGTTACAGGCACATGGTTATAGGTACATGGTTTTTGATGTATGTTATGGGGATCAAAATTCAGGTCACGGTACTTATGGGGGCAGGCACTTTACCCACTTAGCTCTCTGGTCCTATTTTCTTTGCACTTTTGCAAATACAGAGAACTCTGTTCCTTCTCTGGACTATAATGTAGTTAAGCATTCCCTGTTGATGGATATTTTAGTAATTTTATTCTTTTACTTTTATCAACAATGCTGCATTGAGTTGCTTTGAATATAAATA
Source organism: Rattus norvegicus (assembly GCF_021556685.1). NCBI lineage: Eukaryota > Metazoa > Chordata > Mammalia > Rodentia > Muridae > Rattus > Rattus norvegicus. Next base: position 65,350,648 of record NC_141536.1, read on the forward strand.
TTTTCATTTATTTGCTTATGTATTTTTAGTATAGAATCCCAGAAGAGAAATTTCTGGATCAAAGAGCAAATGCAGTGTGATTTTACCAGATGGTTCCAAATTTTCTGTATCCCCTTAGGACTTATATAATTTTATGTGCTCTTCAAACTGTGTGAATAGGCTTGTTTCTCCATAGCTACACTGATAGAGTGTGCAAGTCTGAAAAATTGAAGAGTGAGAAGTTGTGTTTCAGTGAAGTTTTAATAAGCGGATGTGCATAATCTTCAATAAGATGTTCAGATATCAAGGTTTTCCTCATGAGCTTATGCAAATGTACATGTCTTAGTAATCTGCATGCCTATCAGCATATATACTGTAACATTTACAAGGTGTTTCATACAATTATTCAATCTGGACTCAGTCCTTAGGAACAACCAGTACTTCTATTTGTCACTATATATTAATTTCTCAAGCTCATATCAATGGAACCCTATAATGTCTGTGTATTTTTGAGTCCCTCTTGTTTTGATCAAAAATAATTTTGTGGTTTATCCATGTTGTTTCATATATGCGTTTTTATTACTGAATAACACTTAATTGTATATTTCAGTTGTATGTTATATTATGTATATATATTTAATATATATATTATTTATTTGCATTCCAGGTGTTGTCCCTTCCTCCCACAGTTCTTCATTCCATTTCTCTTCCCCACTGGCCTCCAACAGGGTGTTTCCCCTTTTCCCCTTACACCAGGCATCTTCTTCCCTGGGGCCTCATCTCCCAAGGATTAGGTGTATCTCCTCTCACTAAGGCCAGACCAGGCCATCCTCTGTTATATATGTGCCAGGGGCCTCAGACCAGCCTGTATATGCTGCCTGGTTAGTAGCTTAGTCTCTGGGATCTCCCTGGGGTCCAGGTTGTTTGAGACTGCTGGTCTTCCTGTGGGGTTGCCCTCCCCTTCAGCTTCAACCATAGAGGTCCCCGACTTCAGTCCAATAGTTTGATGTAAGTATCTGCATCTGTCTCAGTTAGCTGTTGGTAGGACCTCTCAGAGGACAGCCATGCCAGACTCCCCTCTGTAAGCACATCATAACTCAATGATAGTATTAGCCTTGGTCCCTTACACCCCCACTGCCCATGAGATAGATCCCAAATTGGGCCGACCACCGGATCGCCTTTCCTTTAGTCTTTTCTCCATTTTATCCCTGACATTCTTTGAGACAGGAACAAATTCTGGGTCAGAAATTTTGACTGTGTGTTGGTAACCCCATCCCTCTACTTGAGGCCTTATCTATCTTCTGGAGGTAGACTTTTTGAGTTCCCTCTCCCCGGGTAGTTTGGCTAAAATCATTCCATTGAGTACTGAGTGTCTCTCACTTCCTATGTGTCTGGTACTTTCTAGAGGGTTCCCCCACCTCACACCTCCAGGAGCTGCATATTTCTATTCATTCTCCTGGCCCTCTGGGTTTCTCTACTGTCTGACCCCTAGACCTGATCCTGTTCCCCCTTTCCCCTCCTCATCTCTCTCACTGAGGTCCCTTCCTCCCTCTGTCTCCTATGATTATTTTGTTTCCCCTTGTAAGTGAGATTGAAGCATCCACACTTGGATCTTCCTGCTTGTTAAACTTCTTAAGATCTGTGGGTTATATCTTAGATATTCTGTACTTTTTGGCTAATATTCACTTATCAGTGAGTACATACCATGTGTGTTCTTTTGTGACTGGGTTATCTCACTCAGGATGATATTTCCTATTTCCATCCATGTGCTTGCAAAATTCATGATCTTGTTTTTTTTTTTAACTTGAGTATTTCTTATTTACATTTCAAGTGTTATTCCCTTTCCCGGTTTCCGGGCAAACATCCCCCTCCCCCTCCCTTTCTTATGGGTGTTCCCCTCCCCATCCTCCCCCCATTGCCGCCCTCCCCCCAACAGTCTAGTTCACTGGGGGTTCAGTCTTAGCAGGACCCAGGGCTTCCCCTTCCACTGGTGCTCTTACTAGGATATTCATTGCTTCCTATGAGGTCAGAGTCCAGGGTCAGTCCATGTATAGTCTTTAGGTAGTGGCTTAGTCCCTGGAAGCTCTGGTTGCTTGGCATTGTTGTTCATAAGGGGTCTCGAGCCCCTTCGAGCTCTTCCAGTTCTTTCTCTGATTCCTTCAATGGGGTCCTATTCTCAGTTCAGTGGTTTGCTGCTGATCTCCTTGTTTTTAATAGGTGAATAGTATTTCATTGTATAAGTGAACCACAATTTTTGTATCCAGTCTTCGGTTGAGGGCCACCTGGGTTATTTCCAGCATCTGAGTATTGTGAAGAAGGCTGCTATGGACTTAGTGGAACACATTCCCTTGTGGTATGGTGGTGCGTTATTTGGGTATATGCCCAGGAATGGTATAGCTGGACCTTCAGGTAGAAATATTTCCAGTTTTCTGAGGAACTGACAGATTCATTTTCAAAGTGTTTGTTCCAGCCTGCAATCCCACAGCAATGGAGGAATGTTCCTCTTTCTCTACATCATGTGTTATCACTTGAGATTTTGACCTTAGCCATTCTGATTGGTGTAAAGTAGAATCTCAAGGCTATTTTCATTTGCATTTCCTTGATGACTAAGGACATTGAACATTTCTTTAACTGCTTCTTGGTCATTCTAGATTCTTCTGTTTTGAATTCTCTGTTTAGCATCGTACATTTTTAAATTGGTTTATTTGGTTGTTTGGAGGTTAACTTTTGAGTTCTTTATATATTTTGAATATTAGCCCTCTATTAAATGTAGGGTTAGTGAAGATTTTTTCCCCAATTTGTAGGTTGCTGATTTGTCCTATTGACAGTGTCCTTGGCCTTGCAGATTTTCAGTTTTATGAGGTCTCATTAACAACTGTTGATCTTAGAGCCTAAGCCATTGTGTCCTGTTCAAGAAATTTTGTATTGTTTAGACAGAATTCTGCAGATTGTAAAGATGAGAAAGACTAGTACAAAGACTAATACAGTCTTTTCAACCCCTTTTCAGCAGTGTTTTCTGAGTCTCAGGTTTAGTAAGGGCTCTCTTGTAGATTCACTGGCTGGGGATGGGCACCACACAGTCAGTTTTCCACATTTGGTCACATTTGGTCACATTTGGTCCCATTTGGTGGATATATGTAATGGTGTTCTTCTGATGGAAAGAAGGCTTCCTTGATGATGAGAAAGATTTACACGTCTCTGTGGGTGTAAGGATACACATTTAGAATGCATTAGTGATTAATACTGGATTAGTGAGGGGAGAGTTTTAGATACTTACTATTCTAGGGTCAGTGGCTTCATCAGCCACTGGTAACAGGCTAGGCTTATATCAGACATGATTTGCTTCCTATTATTCACATTAAGTGGGCCCAAGGTCCAATTAGACAGCTGCTGTTTATCTGCATGATATAAGGGCTACTATTGCACTGCCAATGTATTTTGCCATTCTGCTTATTGTTGCTATTCATACGAATTACAGCTTGGGAAAACTCCTGAATGCTTTTCCATTTGGCATAGCTTTTCTAGTGCTATGTCAGTCAGTACTCCAGGAAGAAGTTTCTGGGATATTGATATTTTGATTACTCTGTTGGAAGTATGGGTGTCTTTAACAATTGGGTCATACCTTCAGGTTTTAGGATTCAATTAAAGTTACAACAATGATCTATATTATTTTGGGTTTTTTTGTTTGTTTGTTTGTTTGGTTGGCTTTTTTTTTGGACCACCTTGACCAACACAATTGAAAGTTTCCCATGTCAGGAACTAGAGTTTTTGTTAGATAGTCTATAGCTCTTAGGGGAGCATTGTCACCCAAAGAGCCAAAATGTTATTTAATATTGTGTGTGTGCAAATTTAACTAAATAAAAATAATATGATTCCCCCTGGCTTTTTAAAACAAACATTCTTACTTAGTGTTATTTATCTCACCTCTATCTCTCTTTGTGTTTTCTTCCCTTCGTCATTGACAGGTAGGTATTCACTCCCTGCTCTTTATTCTTATCTAACTCTTCATTGCATATGTATACTACTATTCTTCTTTCTAGAGAGTTCTCCATTCCCATGGTCTCTTTGTCAGAAGCCATCTAGGAAAGGCTAAAGGCATGCATGTGAATTTTCTGGATTTCTTTACAGGCCCACTGATTTAAGGGTAAATGACCTTAAAGGGTGATCTCCACGAATGCAAGGTCCTTAGAGACTTTATCCTGGGATTGCTTCTTGTTGCTGAGATGTCTTTCCCCACTATTACATAATCTAATGATTCCTGGGCATTAGCTCACATTATTTGGACAGATTTTCTGTAGATCGTCATAAAGATGTACTCTCATGAGGTAAAGCTGTGTAGACAAATTAAGGATTTCATAATTCCTAATAATTAATTTTATAGAATTACTAAATTTCTATAAGTAATTTTAAGCCCTCTATAGGATGAAAGCTGTTAGAGTCCTGTAAACTTTTATGTGTCATGGGCTAGTTATACTAGGAAAAGAAAGTAGGCTTGGAAACAAATTAACTAAAGGTCATAAATTGGAAATGGACAATTTATTGTAGATGCAATAATAAAAAATAAAATATTGACTGGTTTATCTATACAAAACCTCAAAACTAGTGAAACATGAGTCAGATAATTTGTCTCTTGAGAAAACTGTGGTAACTTAAGTATTATTTTAATTTTTCAATAGCCTACTTTTAATGATGGTTCTTAAATGCTTTAACTTCCCTTCTAGTCTACCACCCACCAGAGATAGTAGAAAAGAAAGGAAATGGGGGGAAGTGGATTTGTTCTTTTAAACAACTATTATTTGTGTTCTCAGGAAATTGACAGTTCAATTCATAGGTCAGCAGCAGCAGCTCTATCTACTTGAAAACACGTCAAGGATACAACAACAATCCAGTTTGGTAGAGTATGGATTGCAAACAGGAATCAAAAATAGTAGTACTACTTAGCAGAGATAGCCAGGCCTCAACCTCAGCACTCATCAGGAGGAGAGGCCAGGAGGGATGTCAGAAGTTCTCAGCCATGTCTCTCTCAACAAAGAGATGATCAGCAAAGAGGCAAGAATAAAAAGCATTGTGTAACTAGCTCTATAACTAAGCCTAGCTCAGCCTCCATCACAGTTCATAGAGTCTTTTTTATACTCCTTCCAAATATTATGTGTCCTCCATGGGTCCTGTCTTATCACATGTCTTGTCTCAGTATGTGAGTCTGTCTCAGTTGACACCATTTTGTCAATCATCCCAAATCTGTAGGAGCAGCAAGAAATCTGTAGGAGCACCAGAAGATTTTTGGTGCATTTTTCTCTATGAAGTACCAACAAATGGAGTTCAACTATGCATTGTAAGGTAGACCAATACATGTGTGTTATTAACAAAGAATCCTTCATCATATGTCCTTTTATGTGTTTGTTTTAGTAAAACATCCTTTCTCCTGTGTCTACTTTAGTGAAACATTCCTTCACAAGTCTGTCTTAGTTTTTCACCTGTACCCACTTCAGTGAAGTGTTCCTTCACATGTTTGCTTAGCAAAACACCATCTAACACAACTGAATTTCTAAGAACTTCTAAGTTTCCACTTCACTTATGCAATAAGAATTATTGCTTTGGGGGCACCATCATAGAAGTGTGGGGGGTGAGTGGGATGGGATTAGGGTTTTCTGGAGTTGAAACCAGAAAGGGAGATAACATTTGAACTATAAATAAATAAAATATCCAATAAAATTTTTTTAAAAAATCAAAAGAAACAAAACAGGGAAAAGGAAAAAATAAGTATTGCTTTAAACTTATAATGAACTTAGGGATCTAAAAGATAGATGATGATTGTTTAGTCAGGTGCTAGCCTTAATGGAAAGAAATGTACATATTACTGTTGTGACTCCTTGTCATTTTATGACATGAACTGTTGTCTTGCACGTAAGGAATGTAAAGATGCTTGGAAAAGCATGTGATCAATTATCCCAAGAAAGTATAAGAACTAAGAACTATAATACAATGAGGGGTATAGCTTTATTTTTTTAAAGCTCCATCCAGGATGTATGTTTTTTCTTGTGTTCATGAATAAAGGTTGGTTGGAGCTTACTCTGTTGGAGCTTTGTTCTATCCATCAAATATGTGTATGCATGTATATGTATGAAGTTGTTGGAACTTGTTCTATGTGAGTGTGTGTGTGTGTGTGTGTACGTATGTATGTATGTAAGTATGTATGTATGTATGTATGTAACATAAATAGAGACTGCTTTTCTGTTTCACCCAGAGTAACTGTTTCTCTGAATGCATAGCTTTCTTTTCCTTTTTCTCTGGTTCAGAGTCAAGAAACTATGAACCTGAGTAAGCTAATTTTTTTTACTTAATCCCCTGTTGCTAAACTGCAGGTGTTAATCACCAGAAGTCAGTGGCTTTTGGCCACAGAATAGAGAAGAGTTAAGAAAGATAAATATGAGAGACAGCATGACACCCAGGAGTTCTGACACATCCAAGTTCACAGGTGAGTCCCTAACCCTTGCTCCAAAACCTGACCTCACTGGGACAGAGGATGCAGAAAATGTTGCCTAGCTAGAGACACAAGTTCCTTCTAGTTTTCACCTTCTCCTGGGAACAGAGCCAGAGTTCTGGATCCTCACCCACTCAGCCCATACCCAGAGACAGCTTGGCACCCAGGAGTTCTGATACATTCAGAATCACAGGATCACAGGCTCTCAGAAGGGACAGGCTCCAGAGACAGCAAGGTCAGTTAACACCACAGATTATGAGATAGCAAAAGGCAAACACAAGAACATAAGCAATAGAAATCTATGCTACTTGGCAAAAACAGAACCCAGTCCTCTCGCCAGAGCAAGCCCTAGATACCATGAAACACCTGAAAAGTAAGATTCAAATTTAAAATCCCATCTTATGAAAATGACAGAGTACTTTAAGAAGGGCGTAAATAACCCCCTTAATAAAATATAGAAGAACACAGGTAAACAGGTAGAAGCCCTAAAAGAGAAAACATAAATTTCTTAAAGAAATACAGGAAAACACAATCAAACAGGTGAAGAAATAAACAAAACTATCCAGGATCTAAAAACGGAAATAGAAACATTAAAGAAAACACAAAGGGAGACAATCCTGCAGATTGAAAACCAAGGAAAGAGAGCAGGAGTAACAGATACAAGCATCACCAATAAAATACAAGAGAGAGAAGAGAGAGTCTCCAGAATAGAAGATACCATAAACAATATTGACACAATAGTAAAAGAAAATACAAAAAGCAAAAAGCTCCTAACTCAAAAAATTCAAGAAATCCAGGACACAATGAAAACACTAAACCTAAAAATAATAAGTATAGAAGAGAGCAAAATTCCTAACTCAAATGGCCAGTAAACAACATCAATAAAATTATAGGAGAAAACTTCCCTAACCTAAAGAAAGAGATGCCTGTAAACATACAAGATGCCTACAGAACTCCAAACAGATTAGACCAAAAAAGAGATTCCTCTTGTCACAAAATAACCAAAACACCAAATAAATGGAACAAAGAGTATTAAAAACTGTAAGGGGTAAAAGTCAAGTAACATAAAGGCAGGCCTATCAGAATTACACCAGATTTCTCAACAGAGACTCTAAAAACTAGATCTTTGGTAGATGTCATACAGATGCTTAGAAAACCAAAACGCAAGCCCAGGCTACTATACCAAACAAAACTTTCAACTACTGTAGATGGATAAAACAAGATATTCCATGACAAAACAAAATTTGAACAATATTTCTCCACTAATTCAGCCCTACAGAGGGTAATAGAAGGAAAACTCCAACACCAGGAAGTAAACTACATCCAATCAAAATACTAAGAAATTACTCTTCTCACAAAATACCCAAAAGAAGAGAACTACACCAACATAATTACACCTCTAGCAATGAAAATAACAGGAAGCAGCAATTATTGGCCCTTAATGTCCCTTGACATCAATGGACTCAATTCCCATAAAAAAAGATATAGGCTAACAGACTGGATATGTAAATAACACTAAGCACTTTGCTACATTCAGAAAACACATTTCAGTGACAAAGACAACACTACCTCAAAGTAAAAGACTGGAAAAAAATTTCCAAGCAAATGGTCCCAAGAATCGATCTGAAGTAGCTATTCTGATACTCAATGAAATAGATTTTCATCCAAAAGTTTTCAAAAAAGCTGGGGAAGGACACTGCATATTCATCAAAGGAAAAATCCACCAAGAGGAATCCTCAGTTCTAAACATCCATGCCCCAAATTAGTGGGTACCCACGTTTGTAAAGAAAATTTACAAGTTCAAACCACACATTGAACCTCACAGAATAATAGTATGAGATTTCATACCCCACTTTCACCAATGGATAGATCATGGAAACAGAAACGAAACAAAGACACAGTGAAACTAACAGAAATTATGAACCAAATGAATTTAACAGATGTCTACAGAAGATTTTACTATAAAGCCAAAGAATAGACTTTCTTTTCAGTATTGCATGGTACCTTCTCCAAAATTGACAATATAGTCAGACACAAAACAAGTCTCAATGATACAAAAAGATTGAAAAGTGCCAGGTATTTTAGTGGACCACCATGGTCCTTAGCTGTTTTTCAATAACAACATAAACAACACAAAACCCACGTACAAATGGAAGCTGAATAATTCTCTATGCAATAATAACTTGGTCAGGGAAGAAATAAAGAAAGAAATTAAAGACTTTTGATAATTTAACAAAAATGAAGGCACAACATACTCAAACTTATGGGACAAAATGAAAGCAGTGCTAAGAGGAAACCTCATAGGTCTGAGTGCCTCCACAATAAAATTGGAAAGACCATATGGTAACAGCTTAACAGCATATCTGAAAACTCTAGAAAAAGAAAAAAAGAATCAAATACATGCAAGAGGAGTAGACACTAGGAAATAATCAAAGTCAGCTGAAATCAACAAGTAGAACCAAAGAGAACTATACAAAGAATCAAACAAAACAAAACAAAACAAAACAAAACCAAAAAAAAAAACCTAGGCACTGGTTCTTCTGAGAAGATCAACAAGATAGATAAACATCTAGCCACACTAACAAGATGGTGCAGAAACAATATCCAAATTTAAAAAATCAGAAATGCAAAGAGAGACATAACAACAGAAACTGAGGAAATTAAAAAATCATCAGATCCTACCACAAAAGCCTACACTCAACAAAATGGGAAAATGTAGATGAAATGGATGTTTTCTAGACAGACATGAGATACCAATGTTTAATCAGGATCAGATAGACCACTAAAATAAAACCCATAAGGAAATAGAAGCAGTCATTAAAAGTCTCCCAACCAAAAAAAGCCCAGGGCCAGATGGCTTTATTGTTTTACTGCAGCATTCTATAAGACATTCAAAGACCTAAGACCAATATACTTGTCAAACTATTCCACAAAATAGAAACTGATGGAGCACTACCAATTCCTTCTATGAAACCACAATTATACTGATACCTAAACCACACAAAGACTGAAGCAAGAGAACTTCAGAACAATTTCTTTTATGAATACAAACCAAATACAAGAACACATCAAAATGATCATTAACAATGTCAAGTAGGCTTCATCCCAGGGATCCAAGGTTGGTTCAATATATGAAAATTCATTAATGTAATCCACTATATAAACAAACTCAAAGAAAAAAATCACATGATTATCTCATTAGATGCTGAAATGTTTGAGAAAATACAACATCCCTTCATGTTTAAAATATTGGATAGATCAGAAAATTCAAGGTCCCTACCTAAACATATTAAGAGCAATATACAACTAACCAATAGCTGACTTCAAACTAAATGGAAAAAAAACTTGACTAAAATCCTGACAAGACAAGGCTGCCCACTTTTCCCATATCTATTCAATATAGTATTCGAAGTTGTAGTCAGAGCAATTAGACAACAAAAAGAGATCAAATGAATACAAATTAGGAAGGAGGAATTCAAGATATCACTATTTGCAGATGATATGATAGGATACATAAACAAGCTCAAAAATTCTACCAGAGAATTCCTTCAGCTGATAAGCAACTTCAGCAATATGGCTAGATATAAAATTAACTCTAACAAATCAGTAACTTTCATCCATTCAAAGGAAAATTGGGCTGAGAAAGAAATTAGTGAAAGAGTGCCCTTCACAATAGTCACAAATAATATAAAATATCTTGCTGTGACTCTAAGCAAGTGAAATATCTGAATGACAAGAACTTTAAGTTTCTGAAGAAAGAAAACGAAGACCTCAGAAGATGGAAAATTCTCCAATGTTCATTCATTGGCAGGATTATTATAGTAAAAATGGTCATCTTACCAAAAACAATCTAGAGATTCAATGCAATTTCCATCAACATTCCAACTCAATTCTTCAGTGATAGAAAGAGCAATTCTCAAATTCATCTTAAATAACAAAAAACCCAGGATATAGAAACCATTCTCAACACTAAAAGAAGGACTGGAGGAATCACCATCCCTGACCTCAAGCTGTACTACTGAACAATAATGATAAAACCTGCATGTTATTGGTACAGCAGCAGTCAGGTATATCAATGGAATATAACGGAAGATCCAGAAATGAACCTACACACCTATGGTCACTTGATCTTTGACAAAGAAACTAAAAGCATTCAGTGGGGGAAAAACCAGCATTTTCAACAAATGGTGCTGGTTCAACTGATGGTAAGCACTTAGAAGAATGGAAATTGATCCATTCTTACTTTATTGTACAAACCTCAAGTCGACATGGATCTAGGACTGCCACATTAAACTAGATACACTGAATCTAGTAGTAGAGAAAGTTGTGCGAAGTCTCAAACACATGGGCACAGGGGAAAATTTCATGAATAGAACACCATTGGCTTATGCTCAAAGATCAAGAATCAAAAAATGGACCTCATAAAATGGAAAAGGTTTTGTAATGCAAAGGGCACACACTATCAATAGGACAAATCAGCAACTAACAGATTGGGAAAATACCTTTGCCAATCTTACATCTGATAGAGGGCTAATATCCAATATATACAAAGAACTTGAGAAGTTAGACTCTAGAGAACCAAAGATTTATTAAAAATGGGATACAGATCTAAACAATGACATCTCAATTGAGAAATATTGAGTGACTGAGAGGTACTTAAAGAAATGTTCAACATTATTAATCATCAGGGAAATGCAAATCAAAATGATGCTGAGATTTCACCTCGTACCAGTCAGAGTGAGTGACTAAGATCAAACAGTCAGGTGACAGCAGATGCTGGCAAGGATGTAGAGAAAGAGGAACACTCCTCTATTGTTGTTGGGATTGCATGCTGGTACAACTACTCTGGAAATAAGTCTGGCAGTTTCTAACAAAATTGGACATAGGTCTATCTGAAGACCTAGCTATACCACTGTTGGACATATACTCAAAAGATACTCAAACTTATAACAAGGACACATGCTCCACTATGTTTATAGCAGCCTTATTTATAATAGCCAGAAGCTGGCAACAACCGAGATGTCTTTCAACAGAAGAATGGATACAGAAAATGTGGTACACTTACACAATGGAGTACTATGCAGCTATTAAAAATAATTACTTCATGCATTTAGCATGTAAATGGATGAATCTAGAAAATGTCATCCTAATGATGTAACCCAGTCATAAAAGAACACATATGGCATGTATTCACTGAGAAGTGGATATTAGGAAAAGACTTCAGAATTCCGAAGAAACAATTCACAGACTATATAAAGCTCAAGAAGAAGGAAGACCAAAGTGTGTATGCATCAGTCTTAGTTAGACGCAGGAACAAAATAATCATGGGACGTAGAGGGAGGGAGGCACCTGGGAGGAAGAGAGTAGGTAAAGGAAAAAAGGCAGCAGGATCAGGTGTGGGAGGGGATGGGTGAGAACTACTGAGAGTCAGGAAATTGAAAAGATGATAGTAGCAATGGGAGATGGGGTACTAGGGTTGGCACTAGAAAGTCCCAGATGACAGGAACAGAAGAGTCTCCCAGGACCCAACAGGAATGATATTAGGTGAAATACCCATCAAAGGGGAGAGAGAACTGTAGGGATCATATCCAGAGGTTAGGCATGGTCCTTGGTTGAGGGATAGGGCTACTCACCCATATTAAAAATATTAACCCAGAATTGCCCCTGCCTAAAGGAAATGCAGGGACAAAGAGTGGAGCACAGAGTGAAGGAAAAGCCATCCAGAGACTGCTCCACGTAGAGATCCATCTCATCTGCAGACTCCAAATCCAGACACTACTGTTGATGCCAAGAAATACCTGAGGATAGGAGGCTGGTATGGCTGTTCCGTGAGAGTTTCTACCAGCAGTTGACCAATACAGATGCAGACATTCACACCCAACCACCAGACTGGGCCCCATGACCCCAATGAAAGAGTCAAGGTAAGGGCTGAAGGAGATGAAGGGAATTGCAACCCCATAGGAAGAATGATATCAACTAATTGAACCACTCAGAGCTCCCAGAGACTAAACCACAAAACAAAGAATATTCATGGGTAAATCCATTGCTCCAGATACAAATAAATGTAGCTGATTATGGCCTTATCTGACATAATTGGGAGGGGAGGCCCTTGGTCCTGTGGAGGCTTGATTCCGCAGTCTAAGGAATGCTACAGCAGTGAGGTGGGAGTGGGTGAGTAGGTGGTGGAGCACCCTCATAGACTCAAAGGAGATGGGAGAGAGTGGTTGGGACAGGGGAGTTGTGGAGGGGTAACTGGGAAGGGGGATATCATTGAAATGTAAACAAATAAAATGAGTAACAATAAAAATAATTTTGAAAAAAAAGCAAGGTAAATATTACCCAAAGTAAACAACTTGATTTTGCAAACCAAATTTTGCTTATGCAACTTCCACTACTGTCTATCATTGCTTTCATCATAAAACTGGTGCCATGCCTTGTCTGCTGCACCTGTTCACTTTTCTTGTGTTTCCAGCTACTGTAGTGATACACTCACATCTAAAGACTCAAAGCTATTACGCAGAAATGAGAGAGAACCTATGGCATTTGTCATTGTGTGTCTGGGTTATCTCTTTCAGCATAATATATTCAGTTCCTTTCATTCATATGCAAAATTCATGATTTTATTTTTGTTTACAGCAGAATAATATACCATTGTGTTTATGTGCCACATATTTATTATGTGTTCATCTGCTAAAGGACATTTTGGTTTTCATTTCATAGAATGAATAAAGAGGCTTTGCACATGGCTGAGCAGTTTATCTGTGAAGTAGTATGTTGAGTCCTTTAGCCATATGTCAATGAGTGGTATAGCTGGGTCACATGGTATATTTAATTTTAGCATTTTGAGAATACTCCATTCTAGTTTCCATGGTAACTGCACTAGAAGTTTGTTTACAACAGTATTTTTGTCTTTTTGCGTGAGAAATCCTATTGTCTTTGAAGCTTGGTCATTCCTCTCCTCAACAATTTGTAGGATTAATGTAAAAATCATCTGTGTTTCCTTTTTTTGTTATTTTATGTTATTAAAATATATCAATAAACATCTGCTTTTCAATTTTTGGAGCTTGTATATAGAAATATACTTGATCTTCTGGATTGGTTCTTTGTCATATGTCTTGATGTGGTCACACAATACTTATTGTAATGTTTGTTGTTACAGTTTTTAGGAATTTTGTTAAGACAAAAACAAAAACAGAAAGTTATGACCACAAGCAAAGATACCTTATATTTTAGACTCTATAATACTTGTCCTTTTTTTCTTTGTCTTAGCACTTTGACTAAACCTCTGTTCAAATGTTTAGAATTTTTGGAAGTAGTTATCTTTTTTACTTTTTTTTACTCCTAAATATTTTTAGGAGGAAATAGTTCTGTTCAAAAAATAAGTCAGCAGAAGATTTGTTTGTTTTTCTGTGTAACTATTTTTTTATCACTTCAAGCAATACTCCTGCATCTATAGCCACCCCTTAATGCAAAAAGGTAAACACTGAATTTTATTAAATGCATCCTTTTTCAGTAATTGAGATTCTGTGCTTTTTCTGATAAGTATGATGAATTATGTTAATTTTCTAGTACTTGCTGAACTTACATTCTTGGTGTAAGTGCCACATAATCATGAGGTAATGTTCTTTATGTGCTTTGATCCTGCTAATGTTTTGCTAAATAACACTTCAAAATATTGTTTTTGGGGAGTAATAATAATTTTTAGGTTGGCTTATTGAGTTGGAAATTATCATATACATTAGTTTTATGAATAATCTTAAATATTTATCAGCTTATTCATTTTTCTCTGGTGAAATTTTTTTACATGTTCTAAGCAAGTGATTATTTTTAAAGGTTTAATTTTTTTACTTATTAGACACATACAATTATTTGGCTAGTAACATTTTTTAATTTTTAAATACTGGTCTGAGTTTGAGTTTCTGTTCCTGTAAGCTTAGCGTGAGTTTTTTTTTTCCTGAGAAGTGGATCTTCTTTCAGTTATCAAGAACATTGATTTTAGGAACGTCAGTGATGAACTGTGCTTTTGTCAGTATTTCCTACTGGTGGTGCACTCTAGATACAGGCCGTCAATTTCTGCATCTGCACATTTTAGTGTACATTCTTTATGTTCGTCTAGCTTGTGGCTTTAAATCTATTAGATAATCAAAGTGAAAAATAAAATTAACATCATAAATATTATTGTATATCAGTGAAGTAATCCAGACCCAAAAAGACTTACATGGAAATGCAGGGACAAAAAAAAAAGGAACAAAGACTGAAGCAAAGACCATCCAGAGACCGCCCCACCTTGGGATTTATCCAAACTACAGACACAAAACTCTGACACTATTGCTGATGCCAAGAAGTGCTTGCAGACACGAGCCTGGTATGGCTGTCTTCTGCGAGGCTCTGCCAGCATCTGACTAAGACAGATACAGATACTCACAGCCAACCATTGGGGTGAGCCCAGAGACCCGAATGGAAGTTAGAGGAAGGACTGAAGGAGCTAAAAGAGACTGCAACCCCATAGGAAGAACCACAATATCAACTAACCGGACCCCTCAGAGCTCCCAGGGACTAAACCACCAACCAAGGAGTATACTTAGAGGGACCCATGTCCCCAGCTGCATATGTAGCAGAGGATGCCTTATCTGGCATCACTAGGAGAGGCCCTTGGTCCTGCAGAGGCTT
This sequence comes from Rattus norvegicus, assembly GCF_021556685.1. Classification (NCBI taxonomy): domain Eukaryota; kingdom Metazoa; phylum Chordata; class Mammalia; order Rodentia; family Muridae; genus Rattus; species Rattus norvegicus. The sequence continues at coordinate 65,365,778 of NC_141536.1, forward strand.
GTTGTCTCAGCATAGGGGAATGCTAAAGGGGTGAGGCAGGAGTGGGTGCATGGGCAGGGAATACCCTCTTAGAGACAAAGGTGAGGTAAGGTGGGATCGGGCGTTTGCAGAGGTGACATGTAAATAAATAAAATAATCAATAAAAATTAATTTCTAAAATATCCATTTGTCAAGATAGAGAAGATATTAATCTAATGTAAAACCAGGCCATGGCAGAGGGATGTTGTATTGGTTGACTTCTAAGTAATCAAATATGGATGCTAGAAGGAGACATGAAAAACAGTCAAAGTATAACAATAGTTTATATGAGCTGATGAAAAACTAGAGGGTTAAATCATCAATAGGAAGGAGAAAAAAACTGCACTGGGCATATGTGGTCTTGTAATTCAGGAGTGAGGCAGCATACCACGAAACAGGTGGTAGCTGACATTTTAAGCTTTTGACATCACTGTCTTTTGGTATCTGCAGTTGCAGCTTCACAGAGTCACACAAACTTTACTAGAAAGTAGGAAGTATGAAAAGCTGAATTCTCATGGCTACCATAGTATTTTGGGGATAGTTGCTATACCTCTTAGTTTTGTGTCCTTCCATCATATTTGGTTAAAAGGGAGTAATTTTGGTTATCTAGTTTCTCTTTAAAGAAAATGTTTGCATGTGCTGTACATTAAGAGTACATTCATTACTCGACCCCTCTTCAGTGATTTTTAATTGTCTAAATTCTGTCTTTAAAAATAATAATTCTCTATGTTGCTTTTGAATGGGGAATTTAAGATTCTGTTAAAAAACTACTGCAAGTGTAAAGGTTTTGCAGTGTACTAAGTAGTATTGGCTTGGTCTTAAATCCTGGACATATGGGATGGATCGAAAAATAAGCCAGAATGTGGAAAATTGCATTAGATAATTTATGCAAAGCCCCTAGCATAGCAGGCACGTAGTAGGCATTCCATAAATAGCAGCTAGAGGTTTAAGATTCAGAATCCATGAACTTATAGAGTAGCTACACACATGAATATGGATTGTGCTCCTATCTTTTGCATGAGCAAAGAGAAATGCAAGCATGCATATCTGAGAAATCTTGGCACTTCGGAGAGGACTGGAGCTGAGGAAAAGACAAAACTTGGGAAGTAGTGATCACAGGGCTTGGAATGAGAACAAGAAAAGGGTGTGCCACAAGAATAGGTGGAAATCAGGTTGGAAAATGCCTCACAATAATCCACAAGGCTGATGGCGGCTGGCTGGCTTATGAGAAGGTTACTGGTGATCTTTCCAAAATTCAAGTTGGGTTTCCTAGATTTTCTGTTTTTTCCCAATTACATGGTAAGACTAAAAGTAGGAGCGACAGGCAGTTGGATGGAAGGGATGTGGGTTGCTCAGAGGGAAAGAATTTTTTGTGCACCCCTTACAGCTCCCCAGTAACAGGTAATAGATAATTGGTGACAGGCTCTTGGCAGTTCAGCTGCCACAATCAAGCTTCAGGAGTCATAAAGCTCACTAATGAAAGGATCTCCTTGGGTAAATCATCACCAGGCAAGACAACATCATAAACCTGCTGACTTTGAGCCCCTCAAGGGCAGAGGCACCATCTCATTCATCTATGTATCAGGTGATCATCGCAGGATCCATCGCACGAGTGATGCTTAAAAAGTTGACAGTTTAGAAGTGAGTTAATTTAGGTTGACATTAGAATCAGAATTGCAACTTTGTGCCTTTTTAAAAATAGAATAGTTTGTCAGATTTAGGAACTAGAAAAGATTCTCAAATTTTGATTAAGTGGTTATCTTAATTCTTGCGAGTAGATACCAGATTAAAGATCTTTTACTGTATGAAAGTACTTGTTTTGTTTATGGCAGGCATTTTGTTTCTTTATTATGAACACTGGCTTTCAGATCTGTTATGAATAGAGACAAGGCTTCCATAGCTAAAACATGAATTTTGCATTAAAAAACATCTTGCCTCATCTATGTAAAGTGTAAATATGGACATCAGACCCTGAGAATGGACCTAACCCAATTTAGGATTCCATTTAAAATAAGAACATAGTATGATCTTTGAAAAGAGTTTGAAGACTCAAGTAGTTCAAATTTCTTTGAATTTTTAAAATTAATAGTTAAATATTTTACAAAGTATGCCTTCACAATAAATTGCCATGTTCTTTCAGGGGAATTGTTGGTAAATTTACATTTCTACCAGCAAAGAACCAAAGAGTGGTGTTCTAAATCCTCGTTAACACTTAGTGATGTTTTGTCCTCTTAATCTTAATCATTCTAAAGGCTCCAGTATGTCATAAAAATATAAAAAATAAAACAGTCTTTTATTCCCCACTAGGTCCAACACCACAATGCCCCATGATATCTGATAGACATTTTAAAACTCAGTCAGCAAAGCGTCTCACCTGCTCTGCTCCATCTCATATCACACTGCCAAAGGCCTCTCTTTGAGCTTGGCAGCAATCTCTCTACCTATCTAGTTCCCAAGGCAGGTTTCCATGCCAGAAACACACATCCCAATTCTGTGGCTGCCCAGTGTTTCCAGTCACTGCACACTTTCCTGTGTTCAAACTGTCACATAAAAGAACACACAACACAATAACCTTTGATCCAATTGATAAGATATAATTGCCCACCTAAACATACAAAGCCCAGTACACATCCATCCCTTAAGAACATTAATAACAACCTGTAAATACACAGAGTGGAATCTTAACGTCAGCTTCCATTTTCTCTCCACCATGACTACTATTCTCTGTCCCTCCTGTCTCTCCTCTTTTCTGTTTCAGTCTCCTCCTCTTCCTTCAAACTTTTTCCCAGCCTATCCTTTTTTCTCATCCAATGACAGGTCTCCTATTATCCTGTACCTGCCCTCACCTGTATTTTACAAATTAAATGGGGAGAAGGTTCTGGTGAAGTCACCTGAGTCCTGAATACATGGCTAGGCAGCCATCCTTGAGGCAGTGGAATTTAGCATCAGAATACAGATAAACCCAGGGCAAACCACAACAGTAGTCCATGACTTATGCTTTTATTTGATGTCTATAGCTATTTTTGGGGTGAGATTATATGCTCAAAATTTATTAGACACTTAAGATTTTGGTTTTAAGAGTTGTTTTTCTGGAATGACTACTATTAGATGATATACACCTTTTAAATATTTTAATGTCATTTGTGGTTTCTCTTTGCCTTTTATTTGAAGATTAGAAGCATTAAATTTTAATAAAGTTTTATTAATTAGCTTCTAGTTTTTATTTTTACATTTATTGATTTCAGTGTTATGTCTAAGTTAACAAGGCACCTGTTATACATCCAGTCCTATTGGTATTTATTCAAAAGAAGTTCGTTTATATTCATTGAAAGACTTTTTTGTGGAAGTTACCAGTATTTTACTTATAACTATGCAAAACCACACATAATCCACACACTAAATCTATGCAAATAAGACATATTTTACTCAGCAGCAAGAACAAAATAAATATTAATATGTAACATATTATTATACCTCAAAGTAATATGCCAAATGAAAACAGACTTAAAATATATACATAATTTTGCAGTATATGATAAAAGTATAATACTGCATTGTGGAAGAGCTCAGCTCAATGACTGCCTAGGCCAAAGGAGTAAGAAGGTACAGATGAAACATTAGAGTAATCACATATTCATATATTCATTATTTGCATTGTGATAATACCTTCCAGGTATATGTTTGTATTATAATTTTATATTGTACATATAAATACTTATAGTGTTCTGTTCTAGTGAATTCTCTGCTTTCTCTTCTATGATATTTAGTGTGTCAATTTATGCTGCGATCTTCAATCCATTTGGACTTGAGTTTAATGCATGGTGATAGATATGGATCTATATGAATTCTTCTACATGCAGGCATCAAGTTAGATCAAGACCATGTGTTGAATGAAGATGCTGTCTTTTTTTCCCATAGTATAGTTTTGGCTTCCTTGTTAAAAAAATCAAGTGTCTGTATGTATGTGGATTTACTTTTGGTTCTATGATTGGATCCCATTGAGCAATCTGTCTGTTTTAGTGCCAGTACCATATAGATTTTATTACTTTTCCTGTTATACAGCTTTAAATCAGGAATACCTCCAGAAATATTTTATTATGTTGGGTTGTTTTAGCTATCCTGATTTTTTTGTTTTGTTTTTCCATATGAAGTTGAATATTGTTTTTCATGGTTTATAAAAAATTGTGTTGAGAGTTTGATGGGAATTACATTGATTTTGTACATTGCTTTTAGTGGAATGGCTGTTTTTTTTTACTATATTAATCATAATGATCAATAAGCATGGGGAATCTTTCCATCTGATGTCTTTTTCAATATCTTTCTTTAAAGATTTGAAGTTCTTGTTATACAGGTCTTTCTGTTGCTTGATTAAAGTTATACCAAGATTTTGTACCATTTGTGGCTATTGTGAAGGGTCTTGTTTCCTTAATTTATTTCTAAGCCTGTTTATTATTTATATATAGGAGGACTACTGATGTTTTTAGTTAATTTTGTATCCACCCACTTTGCAGACAAAATAGCAGCCTACAATACAAGATGTACATATGTACATATCTGACAGTAGGTTGACATCCAAAATATATAAAAAAATTTCAAGGAAGTAGATATCATAACAAATAAACCAATTAAAATGTGATGCAGAGAAAAACAGAATTCTTGAACGAGGACTCTTGAATGGCCAAGAAGCACTTAAAGAAATGTTCAATGTCCTTAGTCATCAGAGAAATGAAAATGAAATCAACTCTGGGATTCTATCTTACACCTGTTAAAATGGCTAAGAACCAAAAAGTCAAGTGACGGAATATGTTGCCAATGATGTGGGTCAACGGGAACCCTTCTCCATTGGTGATGGGAATACAAACTTGTGCAGTCATTTTGGAAATCAATTTGGTGGTTTCTCAGAATATCAGGAGGGAGTAGCTCTACCTCAAGATATATCAGTGCTGGGCATATACCAAAAAGATGTTATACTATACCACAAGGACACTTGCTCAACTATGTTCATAGCAGCTTTATTCATAATAGTCAGGAACTGCAAAAACTTAGATGTCCCTCAACTGACGACATTTACACAATGGAGTATTGCTCAGCCATTAACAATGACATCATGCAATTTGCAGCCAAAAGAATGTAACTAGAAAAGATTACTCTGAATGAGGAAACACTGATATAGACAGACAAAAGTGGTATCTGCTCACTTATAAGCGGGTATTAGTAATAAAGTACAGGATCACCATGTTATAAAACACAACCCCAAAGAAGATAAGGGCCTAAGATGGGATGGTTGAATCTCCCTGAGAAGGGAAATAGATTAGACATCAGGGTGGATGCAGGGAGGTGACTGGTTGAGAGAGGAAGTGGTGACAGGAACAAGAGGGATGAAGTAGAGGGAGGATGAAGAGAGAGAATACTAGGGGTTGGGGATTTAGCTCAGTGGAAGAGCGCTTGCAAAAAGAGAGAGAGATAGAGATAGAGATAGATAGATAGAGAGAGAGAGAGAGAGAGAGAGAGAGAGAGAGAGAGAGAGAGAGAGAGAAAGAGAGAGAATACTCTAGAGGCAATTGGATTAAGGGCGAGGTATCAGTGGGTATCAGTGATAATCTAGAAACTTAGGACAATGGAAACTCCCAGCAATCTATATAGGTGACTCTAGCTAAGACTCCTAGCTATGGAGGATATAGATCCTGAATCAGCCATCTCCTGTACCTAGGCAAGACTTCCAAAGAAGGGATTGGGGCTGGGATACCAACCCCAAACCTCAGACCTTCAATTTTTCCTGCCTACAAGATGTACAGGGGTAAAAGATTGAGCAGAAATTAAGGGAGAGGCCAACCAATGACTGTTCTAGCTTGAGACCCATACCATGAGAGTGAGCCCATGCTGGACACTATCACTGATATTCTTCTATAGTTGCAAATAGGAGCCTAGCGTACTTGTCATCAGTGAAGTTTCACCTAGCAGCTGATGGAAACTGATGCTGATGGAGAGACTCACATTCAAATATTATGTGGAACTTGGGGAATCCTGTGGAAAAAGGGGAGGAAGGATTGAAGGAGCTAGAGAGGTCACAATACACCAGGAAAATCTATAAAATCAACTAATCTGGGCCCATAAGGACTCATAGAGACTAAACTGCTAACAAAAGAGCATGCATGGCGTAGAACTAGGCCCTCTTCACGTATATAATGGTTGTACAACTGGGTCTTCATGTGATACTTCTTCTAAAGTGGGAGGAGGCACTGTCTCTGGCTATATTGCTAGCCTTTGGACCCCCGTCTCCTAACTAGGCTGCCTTGCGTCATCTCAATAGAAGATGCCCTTGGTTTTATTGAAACTTGATATACCAAGGCTGGTTGACATCCATGGGAGGCCTCCTCATTTCTGAGAAGAGAACGAGGGGTGAATGGGGGCAAGAGTGTGAGGGAAAGACTGGAAGGAGTGGACAAGGAGCAAATCTTTGATCAGGATGTAAATTAAATAACTTAATCAATAAAAATCATAATAAAAAAGGATGAAGATATAGTTGGGTTGAAGAGTGCTTGTCTAACATGCCTGAGCCCTGGGTTTGATCCTTAGCAGAGAAAGAAAAGTTATCCATCTTAGGAAAATTATGTCCATGTTCACAGTAATGAATAAACACACACACACACACACACACACACACACACACACACACACACACACACGCACACACACGCACACACACACACAAACCACACATTGCAAACACAAGTGAGTGCAGAAGAATAAATTATAACTTACTATTTAAACTAAAAGAAAAAATTGTTTTTTCAGCTATGTAGGAATCCTTTTTACCTAATATAGTGGTGAGTAGAATATAGGACTGTAGGTACATGAGGTTAGAAGAAATCATGAGAAAATGCAGTTATTTCCTATTGGAAATTCAGCTTCAGAGAGAGTTCACCTAGTACTTGCTTAACAAAGAATGACAAGGAGGCAGGGTGGAGATGAATGAGAAATGGATCATTAAACATAAGAAGGTACTTGTGATAACCGAAAGAGATTAATGATGACAATGACAATGTCACTTGTGATAAATGCAAAAGCAATTGCACTTTTCCAAACCTCTTCCTAATTGCCCTTCCCTAGGCTGAACTCATAGATTTTGTTTTGTAATTCTAGTCCATGTCAGAGACCTGACTACTCTGATGATGCTTATAGTTACCGAAATAATCACTAAGAACTAGGAAGGGTTTAGGAAGAGAAAGCACTGAAAAATGATGCTTTGGGCCCATAAATTATTTGTGAAAAGTTTGCAAAAATTTATTACTTACTACACTTCTGGTTAATAAGTGAACTCAGAGAATGACTCACTTGTACAATACTGTCTGCCAACTCAGCAATATGGATATAGAAATTACCAGTTGGGTTTTCAGAGTCTTCTGTATCAATGCTATATAAGTTAGAGGACACTATTGACTAAAAAAGAGTGGCAAATGTGATAGAAATTGCCAATGATATATCTAATATTAAAGACTTTTTACTCATGTATTTATTATGAATTTTAAATGTATTCAGTTATTTAAATACATTGAAGTGTAGGAGTGTTTTACCTGCGTTTATTTATATGTGGTATGTGTATGTCTGAGGCTTGCGGAAGACAGAAGAGGGTACTGGAACTCTTAGAACTGGAGTTATGCATGGCCATAAACCATCATGTGTGTGCTGAGAACGAAATCTTGGTCCTCTGTTAGAGCAACAAATGCTAGTAACTGTTGAGCCATCTGTGCAGTCCCCAACTTATTATGTCTTTTATTAATGTTTTTTGATTTATTATAAACCAGTAGATAAAGAATTTAGAAAGCTGGTAAAATACAACACATATTTTGTTGTTTGAGCCTATAAATCTACCATTTGGGTAAATTTTCATTAACATTTTCATGTTCTCCTTCTCGTCCTGTTTCTTACTCACAATGTGTTATACTTGTTCATGTTTGTAGTTTTGCACACTATCCATCATTTCATGTTAAATGACAATTTACTTTTTCTCGGAAACAAATTTTCTTTGAAAATAATATTTGTCTGTAGCCTTAATATACACAAATTTGTTTGTTCATTAATTATTCATCTAAAAACCTAATGATGCACACAAATATTTATGTATGAGCTCATCCTAGCATCCTGTAAAATCAATGAAAGTTGAAAATAGAATGTAATGAGCCATCAGTTGTTTTATTTTTTTTTTTGAGTTTACCATAAAATTGTTAAAACTTTTGCTTTCAAGGGGACATTCACATGAATGTATGTTAATATAACATAACAGTACATAGTTTATTATTATAATCATCAATGGTCAACATAACCACACTCTTGAAGCCTGTGAAGAGTTCTACAACATGACTAGGGGGTGTATCTAAGTAAATCTATATACCTTGTGTCTAGGAAGTAGAAGACATGTTTTGGAACTGGCTGGTGACAACTTTTTCCATTCAGGTCACAATTCCAAGATCTCACTTCTCAAAGTTTTCATAACCTCCCAAAGGTGATACACTAGGGATAAAGCTTTAAAATTTAGGATGCAAGCATATGATCTCTTAAACACATAAGACTACTGTAGGACCCCTGCATTTCTACATTCACAAATTCAGTGTTGAGGAGAGACAAGGTTCTAGAGTATAGTCTCTTGATCATTCCATTTTAGGAAGTTCAGAATGACAGAAATGTGTGATGTTTATTTTTCTTTTTTGTTTACTTTTATTGGATATTTTTATTTACATTTCAAATGTCATCACCTTTCTGAGTTTCCCCTCCAGAAATCCACTATCTCCCAATGCTTCTATAAGGGAAGTACTCTCTCCCAACTCCCTGCCCTGACATCCCCCTACACTGGGACATTCAGCCACGACAAGATCAAGGAACACTCCTCCCATCAATGCTCAACAAGGCCATTCTCAGCTACATATGTAGCTGGAACCATAGGTTCATCCCTGTGTACTCTTGGGATGGTGGTTTTATCCCTGGGAGCTTGGGGTGGGGCGGTGTCTGGTTCATTGATATTGTAGTTCTTACAGGGTTGCAAACCCTGTCAGCTCCTTCAGTCCTTTCTCTAACTCCTCAATTGGGGATCCTGGTCTAAGTTCAATGGTTGGCTGCAAGCATCTGCCTCTGTATTTGTCAGGCCTTGGATGAGCCTCTCAGGAGACAACTATATCAGGCTCCTGTCAGCATGCACTTCTTCACATCGGCAATATTGTCTGGCTTTGGTGGCTGTATATGGGAAGGATCCCAGATGAGGCAGTCTCTGGATGGTTTTTCCTTCAGTCTTTGCTCCAAACTTTGTTTCCATATTTCCTCCTGTGAGTATTTTTGTTCCCCTTTCTAAGAAGGATTGAAACATGCAAACTTTGGTCTTCCTTCTTCTTGAGCGTCATGTGGTCTTTGAATTGTATCATGGGTATTCTGGGCTTTTGGGCTAATATCCACTATCAGTGGATAAACACCATATGTGTTCTTTTGTGACTGGGTTACCTCACTCAGGATGATATTTTCTAGTTCCATCTATTTGCCTAAGAATTTCATGAAGTCATTGTTTTTAATAGCTGACTAGCGCTCTATCATGTAAATGTACCATATTCTGTATCCATTTCTCTGTTGAAGGACGTCTGAGTTCTTTCCAGCTTTTAGCTATTATAAATAAGGCTACTATGATCATAGTAGAACATGTGTCCTTGTTATATGTTGGAGCTCTTTTGGGTATATGCCTAGGAGTGGTATAACTGAGACCTCAGGTAGTAGAGTAATCAATTTTCTGAGGAACCTCCAGACTGATTTTCAGAGTGGTTATACCAGCTTGCAATCCCACCAACAATGGAGGAGTGTTCCTCTTTCTCCACATCCTATCCAGCATCTGATATCACCTGAAGTTTTGATCTAAGCCATTCTTACTGCTATAAGGTGGAATCTCAGAATTGTTTTGATTTGCATTTCCCTGATAACTAAGGATGTTGAACATTTCTTTAGGTGCTTTTTGGTTATTTGATATTCCTCAGTTGAAAATGTTTTGTTTAGCTCTGTACCCCATTTTTAAATAGGGTTATTTGGCTCTCTGGAGTGTAACTTCTTGAGTTCTTTGTATATTTTGGATATTAGTCCTCTATCAGATGCAGGATTGGTAAAATCTTTTCCCAATCTGTTGGTTGCTGTTTTGTCCTAATGACAGTGTCCTTGCCTTACAGAAGCTTTGCAGTTTTATGAGGTCCCATTTGTTGGTTCTTGATCTTAGAGCATAAGCCCTTGGTGCTTTGTTCAGGAAATTGTCCCAGTGCCCATATGTTCTAGACTCTGTTCTTGTTCTTAATAGTTGAATAGTATCCCATTGTGTAAATGAACCCCATTTTCTGTATCCATTCTTCTGTCTTGGGATATCTGGGTTAGTTCCAGTTTCTGGCTATCACAAATAAGGCTGCTATGAACATAATGGAAGAGACGCCCCTGTGGCAAGATGGGGCATATTTTGGGTATATTCCCAAGAGTGCTTTTTCCGGGTCTTTAGGTAAGTCTATTTCCAGTTTTCTGAGGAATTTCCAGAGTGGCTGTACCAGTTTGTAATCCCACCAGCAATGGAGGAGTGTTCTTCTTTCTCCATATCCTCACCATGTGTTTTCACCTGAAGTTTTGTTCTTGGTCATTCTGACTGGTGTAAGGTGGAAACTCAGGGTCATTTTGATTTGCATTTCTCTGATCACTAAGGACTTTGAACATTTTTTAGGGGCTTCTCAGCCATTGGAGATTCCTCTGTTGTGAATATTGGCCAAATATCCCTCAGTCCCACTTGGGAGTGAGAAGAAAGCAAGCACAAGGGGGACAGAAGGGATGGGGGATGAGGGTGGAGACAGGAGATCATTATCTGGCATTGGTGGGGGAAAAGTGCTGAAGCCCTGAGGGCCAGAAGAAAGAATGGAAACAGGCAACCTCAGGAGGAAGGAGGTTGGGAGAACCCTCCAGAATGTACCAGAGACCTGGGAAGTAAGAGACTCTCAGAACTCAAAGGTGGGGGGTGACTAGATGAAATGCCCTACAGTGGGGAGAGGGAACTTGTTGAGCCCACTTCCAGCAGAAAGACAGGGCTTCAAGTGAGAGATAGGATTGCTATCCCACATTCAAAACTCTGACTCATAATTCTTCCTGTCTGAAAGAAATGCAGGGGTGGAAATTGAGAAGAGCCTGAGGAAAAGAAAGTCCAGTAACAGGCTGGGATCCAGTTCAAGACATGACACCATTTGAGGCTATGGGGCATTCACAAAAACAGACCTATCATGTATTGACTGCCTTCCAAAAGACTCAACAAGCAGCTGAAAGAATCAGATGTAGATATGTGCCCCCAGGCAATGAACAGAAGCTGCTGATCTCTCTGGGTGAATTAGGGAAAAACTGTAGAAAGCTTAGGAGGAGGGCAACTCTGTAGGAGAACCAGCAGTCTCAATTTATCTGGACCCCGAGATCTCTCAGATACTGGATCACCAAACAGGCAGCATAAACCAGCTGAGGTGAGGTCCCCCAACACGTATACAGCAGGGGAACCCCATGTCTGGGTTCAGTCAGAGAAGATGCACTTAACTCTAAAGAGACTGCAGTTCCCAGAAAGTTAACAGATCTGATAGGGTGATGAGGTGGGTACATCCTCTTAGAGATTAGGCACAGGCAGGAAGGGAGGAGGTATGGGAAATGGAACAGTCAGACGGTGGACTGGAAGGGGAATAAAATCCGGAGTGTAAAAATAAATAAATAATAAAAAAGAAAAACAAATAAACAAAAAAGAAAATGCTATCCTTTTTCCATTGGATGGTTTTAGCTCATTTGTCAAAGATCAAATGACCAAAGTGTGTGGATTCATTTCTGAGTCTTCAATTCTATTTCACTAATCTACCTGCCTGTCTTTGTACCAATACCATGCAGTTTTTATCACTATTGCTCTGTAATATAGCTGGAGGGTAGGGATGATTATTACCCTAGAAGTTCTTTTATTGTTGAGAATAGATTTTGCTATCCTGGGTTTTTTGTTTTTCCACGTGAATTTGCAAATTGCTTTCTAACTCTGTGAATGATTGAGTTGGAATTTTGATGGGGATTGCATTGAGTCTGTAGTTTGCTTTTGGCAAGATGGCCATTTTTATATTATATTAATCTTGCCAATCGTGAGTATGGGAGATCTTTCCATCCTCTGAGATCTTCAATTTCGTTGTTCAGAGGCTTGAAGTTCTTGCAAACCGAATCCAAGAACACATCAAAACACTCATTCATCATGATCAAGTAGGCTTCATCCCAGGGATGCAGGGATAGTTCAGTATATGGAAATCCATCAATGTAATCCACTCTTTAAACAAACAAACAAAAACCACGATCATCTCATTAGATGCTGAGGAAGCATTTGACAAAATTAAACGCCCTTTCATGTTAAAAGTTTTTGAACGATCAGGAATTCAAGTCCCATACCTAAACATAGTAAAAGCTGTATATAGCAAACCAGTAGCTAACATCAAAATAAATGGAGAGAAACTTGAAGCGCTCTCACTAAAATCAGGGACTAGACAAGGCTGACCACTCTCTCCCTACTTACTTAATATAGTATTCAAAGTCCTAGTCTGCTCTATTAAACAACAAAAGGATATCAAAGGATACAAATTGGAAAGGAAGAAGTCAAAATATCACTATTTGCAGATGATATGATAATATACTTAAGTGACCCCAAAAGTTCCACCAGAGTACTACTTCAGCTGATAAACACTTTAGCAAAGTGGCTGGATATAAAATTAACTCAAACAAATCAGTAGTCTTCCTCTATTCAAAGGATAAACAGGCTGAGAAAGAAATTAGGGAAATGACACTCTTCACAGTAGTCACAAATGATATAAAATACCTCAGTGTGACTCTAACAACGCAAGTGGAAGATCTGTGTGGTGTTGTTTATTTTCCATGTCTCCTGCGTTTATCTTTCATTCAATCTATGTGTAATCAGAAAAATAAGTTATTTAATGCATTTTAGTGAGTTTTTTAAAGCTATTGATATCTATAAAATGCGATTTTTATCATAGTAAATCTCTTAATAAAATATTCATTAATTTTTTGCAGGTGTTCATAGTATTGCCATATTAAATAGCATTTTTAAAAAATTTCTGTATCTTTCACCCACAAAATCCAATTCAGTCCACCCATAGCTTCTTGGGTGCGTTGCTTTCATTGGGAATCAGTTGACTTACTGAGGGTTGCACTCTTAGAGAAAATTGAACCACAGTTTCCCAGAAGCTGTCACCTGCCTAAAGCTTCACACTGAAGGGTGGAAATTTGTGCTCATGTTCTGTCTCCACACAGACTTGGCTTGGCTTGAACTTGCACTGATCATGTACATACCACCAGAACTGCTATAAGTTCATATGCGCGATTGTGTCTGGAGAACACTACATCCTTGTACTCATTTATACAAATGCTTCTGGCCCGGGCAGTCTTTGCTCTGTCTTTTACAATGAGCACGGAAGTTTAAGAATAGGGGATTTGATATAGATGTTCTATGTCTTACTTCTGCATCCTGGCTCCTGTGCTAATCACTATCTACAACAGAAGATTCTCTGCCAAGAGTTGAGCAATATATTACTTTGTAGATATAATGATAAGTCATTATGGGTCGGTTTAATACTGTATACATTTTATGGAATAATAGTATTCGATTCTATTCTAGGGCCTACACCCTGTCTAGCAACACATTCTTAGTTTGATAATACTCAGTATGAGTTTAATCTTGTGGAGTGGGACTTAAATCCAATCAGAAAGTAGTTCGTTATACTTATGATATTTGGGTCATTATTACAATGGCGTGTTCTGCTAGGGCAATCATTTTCGTAGCTCATGAGGTTCACAGCTGAGTAAGATTAATTACTTTTCTCATATGACAGTGTCCGTAGTACTTTGCAGTACTATGGAAGCCAGTCAGTAGGGAGTAGGGATGAAGCTTCTGAGTCAGCACCTGTTTGGCACTTCCATATTCTGTGAAGGAAGGAAATGTTACCTTTGGGAAGAGGCTCTAACTGTCAAGTTCTGGAAGTGAACCAATATTGTTGACAATAGCCTGTGATGTGTACAGCCTATGTTATTTACCTCTTCAAGTATTTTCCTCTACCCTGCCCTTCCATCCAACTCCAATTTAATCCTTTCTGTTTAATTAATCTTTTTAAGCCTCTATATCACTAGATCTCTCCTTTACTTAAAGCACCTTCCCACAATGCTTTACTAATTTCTTGACGTTTATTGATATTCCAAATGAAAAAGAAGTATTTGAAAACTGTGTTTGTGTGTGTGTCTGTGAGCATGTGCACATGCGTGCATACTTGTTCACACGTGCACACACATGTGCACACACACCCACACAAGTATGTCTGTCTAACACACAACTATGTCTGTCTAAGTCTATGTGGTTGTCCTTAGAGGCAAGAGGCATTACATCCCTTTGGAACTGGAGTCACAATTTGTTATGAGCTGCCCAATGAGCATTTTGTGATTGGAACTCCGTTACTCTAGGGGCACAACAAACTTAAACACAGAACAAACTCTAACCCCATGTACAACAGCCCCATGTCATTTTAATAATTAATATTGTCATTGTAATTTATATTGTGTAGCTAGATTGTGTAGATAGAACAAATCTTAGGTGTTTTATCACTCATGAGTTTCCCCTCAAGTTCTGATTTTTAACCACTGGTTGTAAAATACATTTTATCATAGCATAGATTTTATGATGAAAAATGTTTAGTTCTATTTTGTTATACTTAAAAGCAGGCTTCTTGATGAGAGGCTGTTGAATAAAGAGATTATATGTATGACCCACTGAAGAAAGGACAATTCTAAGGATGCTTCCTCAAAGTAGAAACTATAGTTAAGCTTCCCAGAAAAGAGTATATTCTGGCATAGTCTCAGTGTTTTTAAATGAACACAGCTAATAGAATTACTAGCAAGGACAACTATATTTGGAAATGTCTCAACAATAAGCAGAACTTATAATCTTTTCCAAATGGTTCAATGATTTTTGTTCTTACGCATCTGAAGAACTTAGTACTATTTTATTGAGGTGTTTGAAATGTTTCATGAGTTCATGTTGTAAATTAAAAAAAATTCCTATAAAAAGCAAATTGTCTTGGAAAGGGTACCCTTAAATCTGCATAGAATATTCTGTTGTTTAATCTTTTCTAATGAGTTTGTTGACCCCTGGTACAAGTATTAAAATATAATAGAAAATGTGAATTAACAAGTTTCAATTATAGAAAAACTGCAATAATGTCTTCTTGTATGGATTCTCATTTTCATAATTGCAGTATACAAACTTAAATATGCTTAATGCTTAACTCCTGTGTCCTTGGAATTAATGCTAAGAAGATTGTAAAAAAGGATTATTGGTTATACATATCCATTTTTCTTTAGTCAAAATCTCATGTTGTCTGGTCATCTCACCACTGTTCGATAGAACTTATAATTGACAAATGAATGTAAATGAATGTGTGTGTGTGTGTGTGTGTGTGTGTGTGTGTATGTGTGTATGTGTGTCCCAAGGAGTCTTCCTAAAAGGCCAAGGGACACTTTTTTTTCTTTTTTTTTAAATTTAGAGAATACTTTATTAGTTTTTGTAATCAAACCCACGTAGATAAGACCTTACATATTTAATACAGTGTGTTAACCCTGTACAAATGGAAAAAACTTAAGTTCAACATTTCTAGACCAATATGGCTGTTAATTTCTGTACAGTGCCAACTCAACACAGTAAACAGGGATACTTTTTTCCAAAGTTGACAGCACAGCTAAAGTTTCAAAAAATTCAAATTATATATCTATATATATATATTTATATTTATATAAAAAGACCAATAATAGCAGTGTGTTATGCATCAACAGCAGCAACAGCTTTTCCAGGTTCTGCAGTCATCTGAACAAAACTGTAGAGACATCCAGCACACTCCATTAAAAAAAAAAGTAAAAAAACAAAACCCGAGAAAACAGCACAGTTCTGTTACTCTTGTGGTACCTGGCACCATTTTTTTTTAAATTAGCTTCTCAATCATCATCTGGAAAGAAAACATTCTGAGCAACATCATTAAAAACAGCTCTGATAAAGCACGGTCACTACTACGTATCATAAAGCAGGTACAAGCTATTTTACATCCACAGAGGTATGATACAGTACTGTCCTACATCTATAATACTAGAGGATACAATTTAAAAGGCATTATTTGAGACTTGATTCTACTTTTCCAGCAGAGGGCCCAAAGGATGGTGTGACACAGCTTTGTAAAGAAACATACCCTAGACAGGATTTCCTTTCACTAGTGGCACAGTTCTAAGGATTCATTCTCTCCATGAATGTCAGCTAAAACCGTTATTAAAAAAATGAAATATCCCTAGAATAAAACCGTATAACCACCGGATTCACATGAAGATGACCTAGTGGAGACAAGCTGGACCTCACCTTACCAACAAGCTATCCAATCTGTTATGTTTAAACAGTGAGACCTCCAAGGAAGGAGATGCCAAGTAGTGCTTCAAAGCTTCGGACCACAATCAAACACAGCATCCTTTTCAACAGAAGCAGAAGCTCATCTGAATATGCTCAAGGATGCTGACATCAACATTTAACCATCTCCTCACTCATCCAGGAAGAAGGGGAGATCAGTTACTACTGTACTTTATTGTGTTCAACCAAATCACCATGTTACAAAAATAGCAAGCTGCCATAATAAAAAATAAGGCTCCTCTATCCAGCACCAGATAGCATCATTTTACTTTCAAGCCTAGAAATTGCACACTTGTATATAAACCAACCGAAGATGAGGATTGAGAGTTCATCTTGGTGGATTTTTCCTTTGATGAATATGAAGTGTCCTTCCTTATCTTTTTTGATGACTTTTAATTGAAAATTGATTTTATTTGATATTAGAATGGCTACTCCAGCTTGCTTCTTCTGACCATTTGCTTGGAAAGTTGTTTTCCAGCCTTTCACTCTGAGGTAGTGTCTGTCTTTGTCTCTGAGGTGTGTTTCCTGTAGGCAGCAGAATGCAGGGTCCTCATTGCGTATCCAGTTTGTTAATCTATGTCTTTTTATTGGGGAGTTGAGGACACTGATGTTGAGAGATATTAAGGAATAGTGATTATTGCTTCCTGTTATATTCATATTTGGATGTGAGGTTATGTTTGTGTGCTTTTCTTCTCTTTGTTTTGTTGCCAAGATGATTAGTTTCTTGCTTCTTCTAGGGTATAGCTTGCCTCCTTATGTTGGGCTTTACCCTTTATTATCCTTTGTAGTGCTGGATTTGTAGAAAGGTATTGTGTAAATTTGGTTTTGTCATGGAATATCTTGGTTTCTCCATTTATGTTAATTGAGAGTTTTGCAGGATACAGTAACCTGGGCTGGCATTTGTGTTCTCTTAGGGTCTGTATGACATCTGTCCAGGATCTTCTGGCCTTCATAGTTTCTGGCAAAAAGTCTGGTGTGATTCTGATAGGTCTCCCTTTATATGTTACTTGACCTTTTTCCCTTACTGCTTTTAATATTCTTTCTTTATTTTGTGCGTTTGGTGTTTTGACAATTATGTGACGGGAGGTGTTTCTTTTCTGGTCCAATCTATTTGGAGTTCTGTAGGCTTCTTGTATGCCTATGGGTATCTCTTTTTTTAGGTTAGGGAAGTTTTCTTCTATGATTTTTTTGAAGATATTTACTGGTCCTTTGAGCTGGGAGTCTTCACTCTCTTCTATACCTATTATCCTTAGGTTTGATCTTCTCATTGAGTCCTGGATTTCCTGTATGTTTTGGACCAGTAGCTTTTTCCACTTTACATTATCTTTGACAGTTGAGTCAATGATTTCTATGGAATCTTCTGCTCCCGAGATTCTCTCTTCCATCTCTTGTATTCTGTTGGTGAAGCTTGTATCTACAGCTCCTTGTCTTTTCTTTTGATTTTCTATGTCCAGGGTTGTTTCCATGTGTTCTTTCTTGATTGCTTCTATTTCCATTTTTAATTCCTTCAACTGTTTGATTGTGTTTTCCTGGAATTCTTTCAGGGATTTTTGCGATTCCTCTCTGTAGGCTTCTACTTTTTCTCTAAGGGAGTTCTTTATGTCTTTCTTGAAGTCCTCCAGCATCATGATCAAATATGATTTTGAAACTAGATCTTGCTTTTCTGGTGTGTTTGGATATTCCGTGTTTGCATTGGGCTCCGATGATGCCATGTAGTCTTGGTTTCTGTTGCTTGGGTTCCTGCGCTTGCCTCTCGCCATCAGATTATCTCTAGTGTTACTTTGTTCTGCTATTTCTGACCGTGGCTAGACTGTCCTATAAGCCTGTGTGTCAGGAGTGCTGTAGACCTGTTTTCCTGTTTTCTTTCAGTCAGTTATGGGGACAGAGTGTTCTGCTTTCAGGCGTGTAGTTTTTCCTCTCTACAGGTCTTCAGCTGTTCCTGTGGGCCTGTGTCTTGAGTTCACCAGGCAGGTTTCTTGCAGGGGAAAAGTTGGTCCTACCTGTGGTTCCAAGGCTCAAGTTTGCTCGTGGGGTACTGCCTAAGTCCTCTCCGCGGCGGCAGCAACCGGGAAGATCTGCGCCGCTCTTTCCGGGAGCCTCCGTGCACCAGGGTTCCAGATGGCGTTTGGTGTTTTCCTCTGGTGTCTGGATGTGCACAGAGAGCAGTCTCTTCTGGTTTCCCAGGCGTGTCCGCCTCTCTGAAGGTTTAGCTCTCCCTCCCACGGGATTTGGGTACAGAGAACTGTTTATCCGGTCTCCAAGGAACACTTTTAATGAGCAATCTTTCCATTTTCATGCACAAAATGAATGTAGTAAATATAATGAAATTCACATTAGTTATAAACTTGAGAATAAAAACTATACAATAGCACTATAAACTACGAGTATGGCTAATCCATGCCGCCATGCCACTTCTCTGCACATCCTGTCCTGTCTTCTTCATGGTTATTGCTAGGTATACAAGTAAAGTCCTTTCCTATTTTAATTGATAATTTTCTAAATCGGTGTTACTAGAATTAAAATAAATCTTCCTGACAAATGAGCATTTTGCAAAGCTTTGTCTTTTTATATTATAATCATATTTCCCAAATGTGTGTGCATGTATGTGTGTAAGTATCTCATTATGTGCCTATAAAACATTATATCTATACATATTATATTGTAGCACATATTTATCCATCATATTTATTTACTTATTACATATTTATTTATTATAATAAACATATATTACATATATGTATTTATCATAATTATCATATTCTAAGCACACAAGTAACAATATAATGATTAAGTATAAACCACAGGTCTTAAAATACTGATATATTTTTATGATATATTCTAGGATAAAGACACTGGGAGGGATATCCTTATTCATTTGAATATTAATCAGAAATCATCATTCTACCACTCAGACATGATGCTGTGGTAACTATATTGAGTTTGTCATTCAGCTTTTGACATTTACATGGATGGGTACTAAGATATAACTTTATTAGGAAATATTCTATAAGTACATTACTTCTTCAGTATTTAAATATTACACTATGT
Source organism: Rattus norvegicus (assembly GCF_021556685.1). Classification (NCBI taxonomy): domain Eukaryota; kingdom Metazoa; phylum Chordata; class Mammalia; order Rodentia; family Muridae; genus Rattus; species Rattus norvegicus. Next base: position 65,385,354 of record NC_141536.1, read on the forward strand.
TTGCATGAATTTTCTGATGTTTTCATTCATTCATACATACATACATATATACATACATATATACATACATACATACATACATATACATATATGCATCAAGACATCTAAACTTGGTCTAAAATGATAATTCTAGTCCTTAGATTATTTACAAATTGTGTAAATTTCTTCTTAATTTTGAGATTTATCCTGAAATGGACCCTGTATCAGAATAACTACATAAAAATAATTTATTTCAAAATAACCTTGATTGTTAGAGACAGCTCAGTGGTACCTTTGAGAAATACATAATTAAATAAATAGATACATTAAAATCTTGATAAGATATTCCTTTTTGTATCTAAGAACATGCTGATCCTATAACACTGGTCTTCAAGTACAGTGTTTTCTTCCTTGCCAGTGTTCAGGTCAATGTGGCCTAATAAATATTTTTGCCCTGGTACATAATGTTTACCTGTAGGAAACCTACTTGATGGTCTCTCTAATAGATGCACCTTAAAATGGTTAAACTTGCTGTTAGTATGTATGGATTGTTGGGACTTCAGGAAGTTCAAATCCAGGATGCTGTATTATTTTAGAACTTGCTGCTGTTTCTCTGAAGTATGGGGGTTTAAACAGCTAGTGGCCAATTTTCTCACCATAAAGTGAGTTTGTCTAAATGTGAAACCAGGGTAAAGGAAAGGGGAGCCAAGTCTCCCTCTCTCTCTCTCTCTCTCTCTCTCTCTCTCTCTCTCTCTCTGTGTGTGTGTGTGTGTGGGGGGTGATGCATTTACAGAAGATTTTGAGTGGCTGGATCTATATTTGCCTGTAGATGTTCAGTCACATGGAGAAAGGCATTTTGATATTGCTTACATTGATTTAGCTGTGACCTGCTATTGTCAAAGTCATAATTAATAATGATACCTTCTTATAATGAATAAATTATTACATAAATGCTATAATAAGTGAAATGGACGATGGGGCCTTTACCTGCTGGTATTTTATAGTTGAGCATTCTGAGACCCTAGTCTCTGACTCTTGGGAAGTAGTTCTATCTTTCAGGCACTGTAAAAATGAGCAACAATTGACAAATAAGACGTCATGAAACCGAAAAGTTTCTGTAAGGCAAAAGACATTGTCAATGGGACAAAACAGAAACTTAAATATCTTTACTAACTCTACATCTGATAGAGGGCTATTATTCAAAATATACAAAGTAGTTAGACTCCAGAAAAGCAAATAACCCAATTAAAAAATGGGATACTGAGATAAACAAAGAATTCTCAACTTACAAATCTTGAGAAGCACCTAAAGAAATATTCAACATCTTTAGTCCTTAGGGAAATGCAGATCAAAATGATCCTGAGATTCAACCTTATACCAGAGTGGCTAAGATCAAAATCTTAGGTGACAGCAGATGCTGGTAAGGATGTAGAAAAGGGAATATTTCTCCATTGCTGTTGGAATTGCAAGCTGGTACAACCTCTTTGGAAATCAATCTGGCAGTTCCTTAGAAAACTGGAAATAGTTCTAACTGAAGACCCAGCTATACCACTACTAGACTTATAACCAAAAGATGCTCCAACATACAACAAGGACACATGCTCCACTATGTTCATAGCAGCCTTATTTGTAATAGACAGAAGCTGGAAACACCCAGGTGTCCCTCAACAGAAGAATGGATCTCATTTACACAATGAGATACTACTCAGTTATTAAAACAATGACTTCATGAAATTTGTAGGTAAATGGATGGAACTAGAACTATTGTCCTGAGTGAGGTAACCTAGACTCCAAAGGACATACATGGTATGTACTCCATGATAAGTGGATATTAGCCCCAAAGCTCAGACTACTCATCGTAAAACTCATATGAAGCTTAATAAGAAGGAAGGTCAAAGTGTGGATGCTTCAGTCTCACTTAGAAGGAGGAACAAAATAATCATGGGAGGCAGGAGGTAGGAACATGGGTGGGACAGGAAAGGGGGAGGGAAATAAGGGCAGGCCAGGACCAGGTACGGAAAGAGACAGGAGAAAGGTCCAGAGGGCCAGGAGAATGGATAGAAATAAGTAGCAGTGGTTTGTTGGGAACTTGGGGAACATCTACAAAATCCCAGACATCAGGGATGCGAGAGGCTCCCAGAACCCAGTGAGGATGACATAAGCTGAAATACCCAACAGCAGGAAGATTGAACCTGAAGAGACCACCTTCAGTAGACAGACATGACCTCCAGTGGAAAGATGGGGACACCCACCCATCTCAAATTTTTTAACACAGAATTGTCCCTATCTACAGGAAATGGAGGGATGAAATAGAGTAGAGGCTGAAGGAAGAGCCATCAAGAAATGCTCCACTTTGAGATCCATCCCATCTCCAGACACTAAGCCCTGACACTATTGGTGATGCCAAAATGTGCTTGCAGATGGGAGCTTAGTATGGTTGTCTTCTGAGAGGCTCTGCACCTGACTAAGACATGCATATACCCACAGCCAACCATTGGGCTGAGCCCTGAGCCTCCAATGGAAGAGTTAGGGCAAGGACTGAAGGAGCTGAAGGGGATGGCAACCCCATAGGAAGAACAACAATATCAACTAACCGTACCCCTCAAAGCTCCCAGGGACCAAACCACCAACCAAAGAGTGTACGTAGATGGTTCCATGGACCTTGCTACATATGGAGTAGAGGACTGCCTTATCTGACATCAGTGGGAGGAGAGGCACTTCATTCTGTGGAGGCTTGATGCCCCAGAGGAGAGGGATGCTATAGGGGTGAGGCAGGAGTGTGTGGGTGGGGGAGCACCACCTTATAAGGAAAGGGGAGGGAAATGAGAGGAAAGTCCACAAAGGGGAGACCAGGAAGCAGAATAACATTTGAAATGTTAACAAATACAATAGTTAATAAATTAAAAAACATTAAACCTGCCAAAAAATTAGCAATCCTATCACAATGCTGCAGAGCTATGCTCCAGGGTCAAATTTGGATGAAAGGAAATGCTTTGATTTTGTTTGTCCGAACAATCCGAAGACTAGTCTACAGTAGGAGACCATGCTACTTTTTACCACTGCCATGTCAAGGAGGAACTTTTGTGGTGAGCATTATCTATTTTCACTGAACTACAATCTCTTCTTATTTTCTGCTAAAATATCTATCACTTCTTCTCTGTGCTAATTTAGATTGGGAAGGCAATTAAATATGCAATTTCTTTGTGTAGGATTACAAAAATATATCCAGATTGGCTTATCTTAATATTTCATTGCTCCAGGCTCAAAAATTCACTCAAGGTTAGACATTTTAATTAAACTATAATAACAAACATGCTTTACTGTTTTCTTTGTTGAATAATTGTAATTGATGTGAAAATTGTACAAATTGTACAAATTGATGTTGCAACATATTTTTAGTTATGTATAATGATTAAATCAACTTTGATGTAGGATATGAGACTATCTTGAATTTACAGAAGGTGATCAAAATTATTTTGAAGGGAAACTACCATATATTAAGTTTTCATTTTCTTTTCTTTTTGCTGATGTATTACCACCATACTTGAAACAGCAGTGAAGAGAGGTAGAAAAGAAAAAAAAAATATAACCCCATCACAAGAACCAAAAGTGTCAGCAAATTTTACAATCATCTTAAGAGTTAATATATGTGTGTTTTTACAATTGCTGTCCTTTTCTAACAAAATACATTCGGGAGTTTTGTACTCGATCAATTAAGTTTTGAACCATAACAAACGTAGCAGCGTCTTTGGAGTGAGATTGAGTGTAGTCATGTGTGAACATGCATTTTTGTACCTGTGAGCCTTGAAAAGACTGAATATCTCTGAAAAATATTTGCTAGAAAAGGAAGGTTAATCCTTCTGAACTATCTTCTAAATTGTCTCCTGGGCTCTCTTTAACTTATAGCTTAATTGCTTAACAACGTTACAGTCTCTGTAAGTCTTCTCTGACTTAAACCCTAAGGGAGAAAAAGTTTGGAAAGTGCTATAGATTTCTTGACAAGATAATGGTAGCTAAACAAGACAGAACATTTGCACAGTGCTATGAATTTCCTAATGTTCCTTTTGATGGTTAATTTTAAGGTCAGAGGCTTTGGTTATATTTTAATGAGTAGTTGAGATGATGTTATAATTGCAGTGAAAGTGTGGTACGTGAGAGAAATAAAATGCTAATAATGCTGATGCCATTTAAAAACTTATAGTGGAAGTTTGCATTTTTCAGAAACTGGATGCAATTAAAAAGTCAAGCCATGAAATAAAATAATGAAATGGAGGAATCTAACCAGCTTGTCATAAGATGTTTTAGGTACAGATGTTTTAGACACCATGGTCCCATGATTGCATTGTGATTTTGAAATGTCTTGTAAGTATAGTTTACAGATAAGGAGAGAAGAATCCAGATATAGATTCCCATCTTTAACCTCTTGCTCTTTGCTCATAATATGCAATAGCAGAGGAAAGTTCTGCTCTTTATTACTGACCTTGACCTCTGAACATAAGACATGAAATCACAACCCTTTCTTTTCCATTGTAGCTTCTTCCTCTGCTAGGTTTTATGGGCCTGCTCCTCATGACCCTGTGAGTCAGCTGTGCACTCTGTTGTTATTTGATTGCCTCTACACAGAAAATTTATTCCCTTGTATCTATTTTGTGGCAATAAATTTCGATCATTAGTCTTTATTTATTTTTGTGCATGTGGCTGAGTTACACTTTGCCAACAAGTGTGACTAAGAGGAAATGACAAGAACAAAAAAAGAGGGTGAAGACATTTTTGTTGCAACATTTATATATTCATACATTCATGTGGTGTGTGTGCATGCGTGTGTGTGTGTGTGTGTGCATGCACGTGTGTGTGTGTGTGTGTGTGTGTGTGTGTGTGTGTGTGTGTAATGTTATGGTGAGCCTGGTAGATATAGGTTTATCCTGACAGTGACAGAGGCCGGCATGTGTCCATGGTAGTGAGTAATCTCTTGAGTTCCTTTCTGATCAGAGCTGTATGTAGCTCATCTTCATCAAAGGTGGAGGAGACTCAATCTTGATAGGCATCTCCTCTAAACTTTTCCTTCTCTCTTCTTGAGTTTCTCCCAGGTTGAGGTGTTTATGAGTGTTCTGTTACTATATAACACACTTTTGAACATCTAGAACTCAACACACATCTCTCAATTTTTCAGAGCTGGGATTGTCATATTGTTTGCTTGTATATTACATTCTGTGTATCACTAGGCTTCAATCAGTCCTCAGCAGTGCTGTGCTCTAGTCTGGAAGTTTGCCTAGGAGACAACCATTTTACCAACTCATTTGGATTTTTGGCAGAACTTATTTCTTGTGGTTATATGACTCAGGGCCCAATTATTTTATAGAACAGTCTCGGGAGGCCAGCAGCAGTTCTCTGCCTTGTACGTTTTCCAAGGACTGGCCACAAGTTACTGTTTGCTGCTTCTTTAAGGCCATCAAATAGATTTCTTGCTATAGTCTGCTTAGGTGAAATGATGCAACCAGGCCATTATAGCTTTCCAAATAATACTGGTTAGAAGAAATACGTGACTTATACATCTACATGCAAAGACAAATTGGTTTCAGAGTGTAATGCACAGAATACCAACTTTGGCTATGTCTGCTACAAGATAGGTACTGTGTCTTGAAATTACTGTCTTTCAATCACTAGAGTATTTATTGTCTCGTTTAATAATTAGTCAATTTTTACCAAATTGACAGTTCTTTATGTTGTTATATTTTAAGTTACTGATGTAATTCTATCTTGAGATCCCAAATGACACAAGTTTTCATTGCTGACATGTCCTCTGTGACAATTACTAATTCAGTTGAAACTCTGATGAAAATAAGATATTTCTATTCCTGAGTCCTAAGGTCCTCAAGCTTGTCTTTGAGGGTAAACACTTATAGATGGAATTACCACTGCAGGGAAATTTGGGCTCGATCACGCTCATTCCTGACACATACTTGGTATTATGCCCCATGGCACTAACACCTGATACATGAGCTCATCTGGTGTCGGTCTTCATTCCCTCTTCTTTCCAAAGGGCAAGCGGAACCAAGTCAGCTGAGAGTTCTGTAGGGCATGTGCCCTTACGGTGTGATAAATTAGTTAGCTGTTGAACTAAATGCTTCTTGACTTTCAAAACAAGAACATTAGGCTGGTCCTTTACCATATTTATTTGCCTTGCTGGGGAGGTAGTCAAGGTCTGCTGGATTTGTGATGTGCTAAATGAATGCGTAGCTGAGGTGCTCAGCTGGTTTTATAGGTAAGGTTAGCTACAAAGATGAAGCTGTGAGGTTGCTGGAGGACACCGTGACAGTGCTTAAATTACATACCTATTAAATTTTCTCAATGGTGGAAAGGGACTTCTTCAAAGGAAAAGGGGAACAAAACCTACCCCAAAGTGAAGTAACTTGACACTCAGTCTAAGCGACTTTTCTTCCCATTGAAGAGATTCTTCTCACACTATTTCTGGATGCTGCTTTGTAGCAATTTCAAGCAACTTGTAGCTGCTGATGAAAATAAAACAAAGATGAGGGAAAGGGAAATAACTAGGCTATTTCAGACACCAGGCTCTGATATCATCATTTCTTGTTTTCTATTTGCTTTGGTCTTGTCAGAATGGTACATACCAATCTTGCTTTGCAGTTTCCTTGTATGATTTCCAAACTGACTTTCTAAAGTAAAGTCTTATGGGGTTAATTAAAAAGAATGAATCAGTCAAAATACATCAAAAGACGCCTAACACACTGTTCAAATATTCTCTGTTTCTGAGGAAAATCCATTTTTAAGACGATAAAATGATTTGAAGCCATGTTCAATAACACAAATAAATTCACTCTCACATTCTAATCATTTTGGACTATGGGTACAACATTCTGAAGTGAGTGCGGGTCTGATCTTAAATTATGAATCTTGAAGTGTGAGAAGCAAAAACTGAACTACTTTAAGTTTTGGAAATTGGGGTCTCTTTGGTTTTAATAAATATTTGTAACTATTAGTGAATTTCATAGAGGTATGTTGGATTGAAATATCTTATATATACATGTATATATATATATATTTCCTTCTCTGATTTGTCTTCTATTGTCATCTCTCATGTTATTTTTAATTGCAACAAAATCATGAATAAATTAAGAAATACCTTCATTAAGAGAGAATTCATATCAGAATTCATATAACATGAATTGATTCAACTAATAAGTGAAATTTGAAAGACCTTTGTGAAGTTAGACTTACTCTGAAATTTCTACTAAAAAAAAATTGACAAAATCTTGATTAGTTGTTTGTCCTATACCAATTTGTAGAGCATCTTGCCAACTCAAGTTGAAATTTCTAGTGCCTGCCAATCAGTTCAAGATACACATTCATTTTGTATCAAGAACTATTCCATATGTTGAGGAGTATGCAAATTAAGCAATGATATAGCCATTCTCCTAGAGGAATTTGTGTGTGTGTGTGTGTGTGTGTGTGTGTGTGTGTGTGCCTCTTCTTTATCTGCTGTTTGAAATAGGCAGACAGGAAAAATGAGCAAAACCTTTCTCCCAACATCTGCCTGTGTTCAATGGTGGCATGCATGTGAATATCTACTGAATTTATGGGAGAGATCAGAAAGTTGTTAAAAACCAGGTCACTGAGATCTTAGATACCTATCACATGAAGAGAAAATACTATGGACCTGATTTTGTATTTAAATGAGTGGCTGTTTAGTACTTGTCTTGGTCAGTGTCCTATTACTGTGAAGAGACACCGTGAACATGCAAGCTGTCATTGTTCACATTGCTTACAGTTTCATAGGTTTAGTCCATTATCATCATGGTGGGGAATATGTCAGCACACAGGCGGATGTGGTGTTGGAGTAGTAGCTTAGCATTCTACATCTGCCTAACTCGGGCTTTTGAAACCTCACCCCCCCACCCCCATGGCACACTTCCTCCAACAAATCTACACCTACTCTGACAAGGTCACACCTCCTAATCTTTCTCAGGTAGTGCCCATTTGTGATGACTAAGTCCTCAAATATATGAGCCAATGAGGGGCACTCATTGAAGCCATCACATTCCACTCCCTGCACATAGGCTTCAAGCCTTATCATAATGTAAAAACGCATTCAGTCCAACTTCAAAAGTCCACATAGTTGATTACAATCTCAACATCGTTTAAAAGTGGAAAGTTCAAAGCCCCTTCTGAGACTCTTAACTGTAACCACTTGTAAAATCAAAATCAAAATGGAGATCACATACTTCTAACAAACAATGGCACAGAACACACATTACTATGCCAAAAGAGGAAAGAGAACATACTGGATCATGTGCTAAGACCAGCATGACAGAAAACTGCATCTCTGGGTCCGATGTCCAAGTCCTCTCTAGGATTCCGACTCCTTGTATTACTGACTGCAACACACTTCTATAGCTTGGGCTAGTTCCACATTTGGTCTGGAACTTTTCTTGGCAGGTATCCCATGACTCCATCATCTTGTGGCTTCAGGCACAGTCTACCTCACCTTTACAGCTTTACACAATGGCCTCTCTGGGCTTTCATACAGGGCACCACTGCTACCTATATTTCAGTAGCTCTCCTTAACCTCAGAATCCACAACCTCTTCCTTGTAATCTCGACTTTAAAGATAAAGCCACATGATGGAAGCTGCAAAGTTTGACTGCTTGATGGGGCTGGATCCTGCCTCCCCTTCCCCCATTCAACTACATCTATATCAGTCCTCTGTGGATTGATCCTTTCTCTCATTGCTTGTGTTTTTTTCTAATTCATTTTCACAAGTTGGAACCTTAGCTGGCTGAAGTCTTACCACCACTCCCTTTAGTCCACTTAGCATCAGACTTTTCTTTAAGCTTTTATCTCCTTGAATAGCACTTAGCACCATCACACTTCCTGGTCCGGATTTCTCCTCAGACTGTACCATTGTCATTTTACTTGCTCAGCTTTTTCCTCATCCTTACAGACATGAATAAGCATGCTGACTAATAACCACAAGACAGAGCCAACACTAGGCTGCCTTGAATCTCCCGTGCTTGAAACTAAAACTCCTCATTTTTTGTCTGGAACAAGGGTAGAAGGCAGTCACAGTCCTTGCCAAAATATCACAAGAATGTTCTCTAAGTCACTTAATAATATCCTTCGACTTTGAAAGCTTTGGAGCTGGGCTGTAATAATCTACATTGCTCTAAGCACTACTGTCTTTCATGTTCCTACTAGTATGGCCCATTAAGTCCCCCTTAAAGCATTCAAATGCTTTTATAATCCAATGTCCACCAGTAATTCTACCAACAATCAGTGTGGCTAGGCCTGTCACAGCAATACCCTGCTCCCTGGTACCAATTTTTTTCTTAGGTTTCAATTCCTTGTGAAGAGATGCCATGGCAACTCACCAAAAGGAAGCATTTAATTGGGGATGTCTTACAGTTTCAGAAGTTTAGGCCACTATCATCATGGTGGGGAGCATGTAGCATGCAGGGAGACATGGTGCTGGAGAAGTAGTTGGATCCATAGATAGCAGGAAGAGACAGCGAGCCTTGCCTGACATGGGCTTTCGAAACCAAAAAAGCTGGTAACACGCTTCCTCCTACAAGGTCACACCTACTCCAACTAAACCTTACCTTCTAGTCCTTCCCAAGTAGTATCACTCCTTGATGATAAACATTCAAATATATAAACCTATCGGGGCCATTCTTCTTCAAGCCACTTCGGTACTTAACATAGCATCTAGTATTGAAAGCTGTCTTTATCTAGACATCCTGCTAACCTGTGTATGTGCTCGCAAAGAAAAGAACAAAATATCTGAATTTAAAGATATGTCACTATAAATTCCACATCACTTTTAAGGCCAGAGTTACCATATTCTCCCTGCCATCCACGTTTTGCATAAACATATGAATGAAAATTCTTATTGCTTCATATTCTGAAGTCATCAGCATGATCAGCAGCTTTTTTTGACAGTTCTATTTTGAGGGAGTTTTGGTAACTGTGCTATAGGAAGCAGAGTTCTGACTTAAGAAGCTAAGAAGTTGCAAAGGAGGTGAATTATATGCTCAGAAGCTACATTGCAAGCATCAAGAAGTACTTGTTACAGACAAACTTTAGAATCTCCCCTGGGTGCTTTCACAAATATTTGGAAAGGAGGTTTCATAAAAATTTTATACTTCCCACATGAGCGTGGGGTCTTATAGCATTAGACTTAGGTCTCTGACAATTTTATTTTTCTAACTTGAAAAGTTTTATTTTTATAGTAAACATTTTTTTGACTGAACTGAGATATAATTGTAACAGAAATTTCAGTTGTGTTTACAGTCTGGTAAAATGTGGATCATCTAGTTTGAAATGCCCAGTAATATAACAATGTAAAAGTCAAGACTCCTAGCAAAATATTATGGACATCTATTACTTAAACTGCATATGGAGATGGGTGTGGTGGCACATACATGTAAGTCTGGTCCTGAGGAGGATTCAAGAAAAAGATGTTAAGTCCCCAGCCTGCCTGAGCTGCTTAGTAGTACGAGAGCAAAAATAAAATAAGTGAGGGGAAAAAAACCCCACATAACAACTTGAGATGCAGGGTATGTAAAATAATAATTAAAATAAATGCCCTATTTATAAAATACTTTTTAATACAATGAGAAAAGAACAGGGCATTTTATTGGTGATCTAGACTCATTGAACTATAGTTCAGAAGAAAATAAAAATGGATTTTATTTTACAATGCATACACACTGGTCTATGAAAAATAAAGACTAACTTAAGAAATAAAAACAAAGAATCTAGGGAAATACAGAAACAAGACTTAAGAACCTATTTGATATTAAAAATTAACAACTGTAATAATGAAAAAGCAAAATCCTTGGCAGATCTTATATCTGTAAGAAAGTTAAAGGATAAGAAAGAACTCAAATTATTTGTGAGATTAATGACCAGCATGGTATGGATTTAATGTATAAGAGACTCTTGGCTCCCAGACCCGGTGAGAGAGAGACCCAACCGCCTGGTCAGGTGGGCACTCCTGAGGCTGCAGAGCAGAAGAGACCACCAACACTGCTCACCCCTGCCCACATCCCTGGCCCAAGAGGAAACTGTATAAGGCCTCTGGGCTCCCGTGGGGGAGGGCCCAGGAGCAGCAGGACACCTGCCAGAGACACCTCCGGACCCTGAAGGAAACAGACCGGATAAACAGTTCTCTGCACCCAAATCCCCGTGGGAGGGAGAGCTAAACCTTCAGAGAGGCAGACAAGCCTGGGAAACCAGAAGAGACTGCTCCCTGCACACACATCTCGGACGCCAGAGGAAAAAGCCAAAGACCATCTGGAACCCTGGTGCACTGAAGCTCCCGGAAGGGGCGGCACAGGTCTTCCTGGTTGCTGCCCCTGCAGAGAGCCCCTGGGCAGCACCCCATGAGCAAACCTGAGCCTCGGGACCACAGGTAAGACCAAATTTTCTGCTGCAAGAAAGCTGCCTGGTGAACTCAAGACACAGGCCCACAGGAACAGCTGAAGACCTGTAGAGAGGAAAAACTACACGCCCGAAAGCAGAACACTCTGTCCCCATAACTGACTGAAAGAGAGGAAAACAGGTCTACAGCACTCCTGACACACAGGCTTATAGGACAGTCTAGCCACTGTCAGAAATAGCAGAACAAAGTAACACTAGAGATAATCTGATGGCGAGAGGCAAGCGCAGGAACCCAAGCAACAGAAACCAAGACTACATGCCATCATCGGAGCCCAATTCTCCCACCAAAACAAACATGGAATATCCAAACACACCAGAAATGCAAGATCTAGTTTCAAAATCATATTTGATCATGATGCTGGAGGACTTCAAGAAAGACATGAACACACTTAGGGAAGCACAGGAAAACATTAATAAACAAGTAAAAGCCTACAGAGAGGAATCACAAAAATCCCTGAAAGAATTCCAGGAAAACACAATCAAACAGTTGAAGGAATTAAAAATGGAAATAGAAGCAATCAAGAAAGAACACATGGAAACAACCCTGGATATAGAAAACCAAAAGAAGAGACAAGGAGCTGTAGATACAAGCTTCACCAACAGAATACAAGAGATGGAAGAGAGAATCTCAGGAGCAGAAGATTCCATAGAAATCATTGACTCAACTGTCAAAGATAATGTAAAGCGGAAAAAGCTACTGGTCCAAAACATACAGGAAATCCCGGACTCAATGAGAAGATCAAACCTAAGGATAATAGGTATAGAAGAGAGTGAAGACTCCCAGCTCAAAGGACCAGTAAATATCTTCAAGAAAATCATAGAAGAAAACTTCCCTAACCTAAAAAAAGAGATACCCATAGACATACAAGAAGCCTACAGAACTCCAAACAGATTGGACCAGAAAAGAAACACCTCCTGTCACATAATTGTCAAAACACCAAACGCACAAAATAAAGAAAGAATATTAAAAGCAGTAAGGGAAAAGGTCAAGTAACATATAAAGGGAGACCTATCAGAATCACACCAGACTTTTCGCCAGAAACTATGAAGGCCAGAAGATCCATAACTGATGTCATACAGACCCTAAGAGAACACAAATGCCAACCCAGGTTACTGTATCCAGCAAAACTCTCAATTAACATTGATGGAGAAACCAAGATATTCCATGACAAAACCAAATTTACACAATATCTTTCTACAAATCCAGCACTACAAAGGATAATAAATGGTAAAGCCCAACATAAGGAGGCAAGCTATACCCTAGAAGAAGCAAGAAACTAATCGTCTTGGCAACAAAACAAAGAGAATGAAAGCACACAAACATAACCTCACATCCAAATATGAATATAACGGGAAGCAATAATCACTATTCCTTAATATCTCTCAATATCAATGGCCTCAACTCCCCAATAAAAAGACATAGATTAACAAACTGGATACGCAACGAGGACCCTGCATTCTGCTGCCTACAGGAAACACACCTCAGAGACAAAGACAGACACTACCTCAGAGTGAAAGGCTGGAAAACAACTTTCCAAGCAAATGGTCAGAAGAAGCAAGCTGGAGTAGCCATTCTAATATCAAATAAAATCAATTTCCAACTAAAAGTCATCAAAAAAGATAAGGAAGGACACTTCATATTCATCAAAGGAAAAATCAACCAAGATGAACTCTCAATCCTAAATATCTATGCCCCAAATACAAGGGCACCTACATACGTAAAAGAAACCTTACTAAAGCTCAAAACACACATTGCACCTCACACAATAATAGTGGGAGATTTCAACACCCCACTCTCATCAATGGACAGATCATGGAAACAGAAATTAAACAGTGATGTAGACAGACGAAGAGAAGTCATGAGCCAAATGGACTTAACGGATATTTATAGAACATTCTATCCTAAAGCAAAAGGATATACCTTCTTCTCAGCTCCTCATGGTACTTTCTCCAAAATTGACCATATAATTGGTCAAAAACGGGCCTTAACAGGTACAGAAAGATAGAAATAATCCCATGCGTGCTATCGGACCACCACGGACTAAAACTGGTCTTCAATAACAATAAGGGAAGAATGCCCACATATACGTGGAAATTGAACAATGCTCTACTCAATGATAACCTGGTCAAGGAAGAAATAAAGAAAGAAATTAAAAACTTTTTAGAATTTAATGAAAATGAAGATACAACATACTCAAACTTATGGGACACAATGAAAGCTGTGCTAAGAGGAAAACTCATAGCGCTGAGTACCTGCAGAAAGAAACAGGAAAGAGCATATGTCAGCAGCTTGACAGCACACCTAAAAGCTCTAGAACAAAAAGAAGCAAATACACCCAGGAGGAGTAGAAGGCAGGAAATAATCAAACTCAGAGCTGAAATCAACCAAGTAGAAACAAAAAGGACCATAGAAAGAATCAACAGAACCAAAAGTTGGTTCTTTGAGAAAATCAACAAGATAGATAAACCCTTAGCCAGACTAACGAGAGGACACAGAGAGTGTGTCCAAATTAACAAAATCAGAAATGAAAAGGGAGACATAACTACAGATTCGGAGGAAATTCAAAAAATCATCAGATCTTACTATAAAAACCTATATTCAACAAAATTTGAAAATCTTCAGGAAATGGACAATTTCCTAGACAGATACCAGGTATCGAGGTTAAATCAGGAACAGATAAACCAGTTAAACAACCCCATAACTCCTAAGGAAATAGAAGCAGTCATTAAAGGTCTCCCAACCAAAAAGAGCCCAGGTCCAGACGGGTTTAGTGCAGAATTCTATCAAACCTTCATAGAAGACCTCATACCAATATTATCCAAACTATTCCACAAAATTGAAACAGATGGAGCCCTACCGAATTCCTTCTACGAAGCCACAATTACTCTTATACCTAAACCACACAAAGACACAACAAAGAAAGAGAACTTCAGACCAATTTCCCTTATGAATATCGACGCAAAAATACTCAATAAAATTCTGGCAAACCGAATTCAAGAGCACATCAAAACAATCATCCACCATGATCAAGTAGGCTTCATCCCAGGCATGCAGGGATGGTTTAATATACGGAAAACCATCAACGTGATCCATTATATAAACAAACTGAAAGAACAGAACCACATGATCATTTCATTAGATGCTGAGAAAGCATTTGACAAAATTCAACACCCCTTCATGATAAAAGTCCTGGAAAGAATAGGAATTCAAGGCCCATACCTAAACATATAAAAGCCATATACAGCAAACCAGTTGCTAACATTAAACTAAATGGAGAGAAACTTGAAGCAATCCCACTAAAATCAGGTACTAGACAAGGCTGCCCACTCTCTCCCTACTTATTCAATATAGTTCTTGAAGTTCTAGCCAGAGCAATCAGACAACAAAAGGAGATCAAAGGGATACAGATCGGAAAAGAAGAGGTCAAAATATCACTATTTGCAGATGACATGATAGTATATTTAAGTGATCCCAAAAGTTCCACCAGAGAACTACTAAAGCTGATAAACAACTTCAGCAAAGTGGCTGGGTATAAAATTAACTCAAATAAATCAGTTGCCTTCCTCTATACAAAAGAGAAACAAGCCGAGAAAGAAATTAGGGAAACGACACCCTTCATAATAGACCCAAATAATATAAAGTACCTCGGTGTGACTTTAACCAAGCAAGTAAAAGATCTGTACAATAAGAACTTCAAGACACTGAGGAAAGAAATTGAAGAAGACCTCAGAAGATGGAAAGATCTCCCATGCTCATGGATTGGCAGGATTAATATAGTAAAAATGGCCATTTTACCAAAAGCAATCTACAGATTCAATGCAATCCCCATCAAAATACCAATCCAATTCTTCAAAGAGTTAGACAGAACAATTTGCAAATTCATCTGGAATAACAAAAAACCCAGGATAGCTAAAGCTATCCTCAACAATAAAAGGACTTCAGGGGGAATCACTATCCCTGAACTCAAGCAGTATTACAGAGCAATAGTGATAAAAACTTCATGGTATTGGTACAGAGACAGACAGATAGACCAATGGAATAGAATTGAAGACCCAGAAATTAACCCACACACCTATGGTCACTTGATTTTTGACAAAGGAGCCAAAACCATCCAATGGAAAAAAGATAGCATTTTCAGCAAATGGTGCTGGTTCAACTGGAGGGCAACATGTAGAAGAATGCAGATCGATCCATGCTTATCACCCTGTACAAAGCTTAAGTCCAAGTGGATCAAGGACCTCCACATCAAACCAGACACACTCAAACTAATAGAAGAAAAACTAGGGAAGCATCTGGAACACATGGGCACTGGAAAAAATTTCCTGAACAAAACACCAATGGCTTATGCTCTAAGACCAAGAATCGACAAATGGGATCTCATAAAACTGCAAAGCTTCTGTAAGGCAAAGGACACTGTGGTTAGGACAAAACGGCAACCAACAGATTGGGAAAAGATCTTTACCAATCCTACAACAGATAGAGGCCTTATATCCAAAATATACAAAGAACTCAAGAAGTTAGACCGCAGGGAAACAAATAACCCTATTAAAAAATGGGGTTCAGAGCTAAACAAAGAATTCACAGCTGAGGAATGCCGAATGGCTGAGAAACACCTAAAGAAATGTTCAACATCTTTAGTCATAAGGGAAATGCAAATCAAAACAACCCTGAGATTTCACCTCACACCAGTGCGATTGGCTAAGATCAAAAACTCAGGTGACAGTAGATGCTGGCGAGGATGTGGAGAAAGAGGAACACTCCTCCATTGTTGGTGGGATTGCAGACTGGTAAAACCATTCTGGAAATCAGTCTGGAGGTTCCTCAGAAAATTGGACATTGAACTGCCTGAGGATCCAGCTATACCTCTCTTGGGCATATACCCAAAAGATGCCTCAACATATAAAAGAGACACGTGCTCCACTATGTTCATCGCAGCCTTATTTATAATAGCCAGAAAATGGAAAGAACCCAGATGCCCTTCAACAGAGGAATGGATACAGAAAATGTGGTACATCTACACAATGGAATATTACTCAGCTATCAAAAACAACGAGTTTATGAAATTCGTAGGCAAATGGTTGGAACTGGAAAATATCATCCTGAGTGAGCTAACCCAATCACAGAAAGACATACATGGTATGCACTCATTGATAAGTGGCTATTAGCCCAAATGCTTGAATTACCCTAGATCCCTAGAACAAACGAAACTCAAGACGGATGATCAGAATGTGAATGCTTCACTCCTTCTTTAAATGAGGAAAAAGAATACCCTTGGCAGGGAAGGGAGAGGCAAAGATTAAAACAGAGACTGAAGGAACACCCATTCAGAGCCTGCCCCACATGTGGCCCATACATATACAGCCACCCAATTAGACAAGATGGATGAAGCAAAGAAGTGCAGACCGACAGGAGCCGGATGTAGATCGCTCCTGAGAGACACAGCCAGAATACAGCAAATATAGAGGCGAATGCCAGCAGCAAACCACTGAACTGAGAATAGGTCCCCTATTGAAGGAATCAGAGAAAGAACTGGAAGAGCTTGAAGGGGCTCGAGACCCCAAACGTTCAACAATGCCAAGCAACCAGAGCTTCCAGGGACTAAGCCACTAACTAAAGACTATACATGGACTGACCCTGGACTCTGACCCCATAGGTAGCAATGAATATCCTAGTAAGAGCACCAGTGGAAGGGGAAGCCCTGGGTCCTGCTAAGACTGAACCCCCAGTGAACTAGTCTATGGGGGGAGGGCGGCAATGGGGGGAGGGTTGGGAGGGGAACACCCATAAGGAAGGGGAGGGGGGAGGGGGATGTTTTCCCGGAAACCGGGAAAGGGAATAACACTCGAAATGTATATAAGAAATACTCAAGTTAATAAAAAAAAAAAAAAGAGACTCTTATCAGTCAACAAGAAAAAGACACAAATCCACGAAAATGCAACAGAAAACATAAATATAAATAATATAAACAATATGTAAAGAATTACTAGACCAAGTATTCAACACAAACATCAAGGATCTCAAAAATTATCTAATTTGTATCTCTTAGGCTGAGTAAATTCAGACTCTCTTAGTGAAGAACTCTGGAGATAGGTAGATAGGTCCTAGTTTATATTTTGATAAACGGAAGGCAAGTTAACACTTTTGGAAGTCAGTGTGGGGATATTTAATGCATAATCCTTCAAGCCAGTAGTTCCTCCCATTAGAAATTGACAACATGTAGAAATAGTACATCACATTGTAAAGGAAGAATGAAGAAGAATGTTATTCCTTCATTGTGCTAGTCTCAAGAATTTTACATAATCTAAAACATGGTTGGTCCAATTCCCAAATCCATGCTGAAATTTAAATTCCATTGCCATAAGAGTATGAAGTAGTCAGCACGTTTTGGTCAGGTTTTGGGGCGGAGTCTCCAGAATGCTGTTAGTAACTGCTGCTCCCTGTCAACTGCCCACATTCAGCAATAGAAGAGAGAGAGCATGACACAGTGTCAGGTGATGAATGCCTGGACAACAGACAGCCATGAAAAGATCTTCTGAAGATCAGCATCCACTAAGTGACTTTTTTAGTCAATGAATGATTATTGAGAACAATTGAGAAAAAACATCTTTTTAATATAGCTTGAGGAAGGTATAGGGCAAGCAAACACATGGGATGAATGGTGTCATAGATGAAGGTAAGGAAGAGAGCACAGGTAGTTACAATCAAAATAGAATGTATGATAAGCTCTCCAGATCCCCATCCAAGTGATAATGAACTTGACCAGGAGAACTGAGGGCTGGGGGTGGGGTTGCTAAGTTTCTAGGAGACCAAAATAACCTTTGATTTCTTCTTACATTTTCATATACTTGTTTGAATAATTTTCAACAAATATATGCTATTTATATAAAAACCTATTTTCACTGTGTGAACAGAAGGAAAATATATCTAGGGTTTCAGCTATATTTGTCATGGTTTAAAATGAGGCAGAATTAATTGTAGAAATTCAACGTACAAAACTCACATACTTCTTCCTTTTACGGATCATGCCTCGGTTTTGCATGAGCATGATTTGGTCTGTGCACAGCAGCAGTCCTCAACAATGCTCATCGGAGAAGGAAAGTGACAGTTTAAGGCAGAACCATTTTAAAGTACTTATTTTAAGTACATCTATTTATTGTTTGTGAGAGTAATTGAAACGTTCGTTTTTACGTATCAGAAACCATGGAGTCTGAGTGGTCTTCCTGACGTTACTCAGGAGATCATCTTGTGCCACTTATAAGCGAGGACATGAGACCTACTAAGCTGGGCCTGGCATGGCGTATTCTTTTTTAGCAAACAAGTTTAAAAAATATTTCTTTAATTTTTGAAGTTATAATCAGTGCATTGTCCCCTTTTGCTTTTTCTCTTTCAATCCTTCCACATATCACTCCTTGATTTCTTTCATATTCTTGGCCTCCTTTTTTATGAACTGTGATTGCATACATATATGTCTATACATATGTATTCCTAAATGTAACCTGTTTAGTCTGTATGGTGTTCCTTCTATGTTTGTTTTCAGGGATGACCATTTATTATTGGATGATCAACCGATGTGTTCTTCCCCAGGGGAAGACTATTTTTTCTGCTATCAGCATTCCTTAGTTGTCAATAATTTTTATGTTAGGTTGAGACCTTGTCTTCCCTCCATCCACTTTGACATGCCTCTTGTGCTTGTTCACCTCATGTTTCTTAGTCATGTTGATGTAGCCTTTTCATATAAGGAAAGGGGAACATTGTAAGGTAATGTATACGACACAGAAATCAGTCATCCTCATTTACTCCCTGGGATTCTATTATACAAGTGTCATTAATTTGCAGAGTGATTTTCCAATTAATTTAATCTCTTTCTCTTTTGTCTCACCTGTGATATGTGTGAAACTAAGAAGATTACAATGTAAACAGCAGTGGATGTTAAAACGCAGTCTAGACACCCTTAGGAGTTTGGCTCAAAAGTCTAACTGAATGTGAACTTTGGTCCTGCCTAACCATCTTTTCACTACAGGCATCTATCACCCAGAACAACCAATCACAGTATTCCAGAGCGTCAACTTGCACAAGGATTATTGGGCTTTCTTACTGGATATTTTGACTCTGTTTATGCATTCTTTCCTTGATGGCCCAACTACTCTTTTGAACTGTCTGGACTTATATCTCCTGAATTGGAATACCTAACATTCCACAAATAGAATATCTCCTTCTTCTTCCTTTTTTCAATGTATGATTCTATATTAATTGACATTTGTGAGGGTTGAAGGAGATGATGATTTTTCTTCCAAGTCCACATACCCCCAACTCAAAAGCTAGTACCTGAGAGAAGTACCAGAAAGGACTATCAAGGTGGATCATCAGGTAAATGTGCTAGATGTACAGCCTTGACAAATTAAGCTCAACTCCCAAAAATGTGGCAGGAGAAAACTGATCACACACACACACACACACACACACACACACACACACACAAAGAGGGGGGGGCGAGGAAGACAGAGAGAGACACAGAGACAGTGAGGGCATAATAAATAAGCAAATTCATTCATGGGATTGGCAGGAAAGAAACCAGATTTATTCAAGGGTTGACATTTTGAAAATATTGGGGAGAAACTATCACACACTGAGAAAAGCAGCTTGAGAATCTTTGGTACACCAGAGAGTGGACTTTTATAGGGAGTGATGAGAAATACAGTGAAGTCATGGGCAAGGATGCTATGTGTTAAGTCAGGTCATTGTCCCTTTGACTTTTTCAAAACCCTTTGGCTATAACATTGCAATTGACCTTGACCTTCTGGCATTAGATTTTACAATTTTTTTTGGATAAACACATCACTTTTCTGCAAGTTAAGCATCAATCTATACATTTTGATATAATCTGAAGGTCACTAGATGTTCTAGGCTCTATAAATGGTTTTTAAGATTATTTAACAGATTTTGAAAGTGTTTTGGTGTGACTTTACTTTAGAATTTAGAAGGAAGGGGAGGAGAAAACATCAGCTCTCAAAGGACAACTTGCAAAGTACTGGCTACTGTTATAGGGATGTGTGTAAAGTCCTTAGAGCACAGATGATAGACTATAGGCACATAATGTGCTTGAGCTCTTACTGTCATTATTATAATTACGCTTCCTATCTACAGGATCGTCACCCTGTATTTATTGATAATTAACTAGAAGAGACAAGTCTTGAAAATGTGTAACCTGTTATTCTTGAATGCTGCATTAATCTTAATTAACTAAAGCAGCAGATATATTTTGTGAAACTGATTCTGCTTACGCTTTAAAACGAGCTCACTTTTAATGATTACTTAACTCCTCACTACATCCAGCAGTGATAGTTTTGCTGGTGAGGAAAAACCTGAGGTAACCTGGCTTTCTTCTTGTAGAACTACAAGATACAACAAAGAAGGAAAATCTGTAAGTGATTCAAAGAGCATCATGGCAGGAAGCCTGGTTCTTATGCAATAAACCATGGGGAAGCACAGCGTTGCAAATGGAGTTAGGGAAAGCTGAGACTTGTGGAACTATTGTTACCTTAGCAAAACATCCAAATACTGTTGGCTTAATATAATGGTATTACTTACCATTTAAACCCCGCAGTACTAATAAACAGAGGCTTTTGTGAGTTCCAACCCTGCTTTCTTTCAACTGCCAACTAGTGGATACTAGGCAAATTAATTTCTTTAATCCTCCATTTATTTCTAAGATGAGAAAAATACCTTCACCATGTACCATAAGATAGAAGCAGAGTAGAATGCCTTGTATAATTTCCTTCACTAATACTTGAATCATCATTGCTCCTTTCTCTCTAATCCAGTATATTAAAATAGATATTGCTAAGTACCTCCTAAACCAGTACTCACCTACCTTACGAGGTGTTTGAAGTTTAACGAATCTAAAGTGAATGCATTCCTTTCTCTAACAACCCTTTCCTGTGTTTTACTCCCTACCTCAGCAAGAAACCCACATGGGTTTGCTACATAGTTTACCAACCTGGAGGCCATCCTTGACATACTTCTTCAGCAGCCCACTAGTTGCCAAACAAGGATGGTCTTGCTGCCTTGAAAGCTTTTAAACTCTTTTGCCTCATATTTTCCGAGACCATCAACTTGATTCCTTCTCTGGCTTAATATTCAGGTTTGATTCTGGCCTGAACACCTGTGAATCTCTCACAAAAGCTTTAAGGAATTGTCGTCCTAAATCAGAAAATCAGAAATGGCTAGACACAGACGAGTTCAGAATTAGCCATAGATTCTGAAGTGACACCTAGTCTTTTAGATGGTGTCTCTTCTCTTTCCATAGCCTGTAGCGCACCCATGGAGAGGCCCAGGAGATCTGCAAGCATGCAGGATTAGTCCTTGTTCACTCTGCCTAACTAGCTCAGTTCAAACATGGATCATGCCGGGAAGCCCTGTGAAATCTCCTGTCTGGTTTTCAATTTTTCTTCTCAGTAAGGCCATGAAATTTTGTGGGAGCTTTTTATCAGAGTTTGGCATGCAGATTTTAACAGCCAG
The DNA here is from genome assembly GCF_021556685.1 of Rattus norvegicus. Classification (NCBI taxonomy): domain Eukaryota; kingdom Metazoa; phylum Chordata; class Mammalia; order Rodentia; family Muridae; genus Rattus; species Rattus norvegicus. The sequence continues at coordinate 65,407,309 of NC_141536.1, forward strand.
TCCAAGGACAGGGTTTGTGACTTGTCTGGTTTTGTGTCTGAACATCTCTCCTGAACCATGGTAAGTGCAGAAAGGCTTACTGATATGAGAAAAAACTAAATAAAGTAACTGTGAGTTGAGTTTTATTTTTATTTCCCAAAAGAGTAAAGAATTAATACCCTGTGTCTTATTGACTGTTTCTTACCGCACAATGGCTGGTCACAATCCATGGGTAAGAAAGAAAAGCATGCTTTAACCCGAATTTGATTGAGAATTCGAAAAGCTCAAAGGAACTGTAATTCTAAAGTACTTTTTGTGTTCTTAAGGTATGTAAATCACTCTTGGAAAAATCCATTTATGCCATTTGTTTCTGAAATACAGCCTCCATAGAAGGGGACTCGTTTATTCTATTAGCGCAGATCAAAAATATATCCATATAAATAAATGTTATGCACAAACAAATATATTTTTACTGGTTCAGACAAGTTAATCCTTTATATTGGACTTCAAAACTGTGAAATTTTCCTTTAGACATCCTAGAATTCTTTTAAGATGCTAGACTCATTGTAATCACTGCAAAAATTGACCTGGCACCTAACTTTTCCATTGATCATCCTTTTAATTGCTTAGGAATGTGCCTGATCAGACTTGACATCCACAGTTAACTTATAGCCTCCCACATCATCTGGCTTATTGATTTACCTTTATTATGGTCATTAAAATAATGTGTGAAAATACTGATTTCTTGGGTCACAAAATGAAGAGTTGCTTGATTGTAAGGTTCGTCCTCTTTCTGCCTCATATCTCACATTCAGGTTTACGTTATTCATGTTCTTGTTTTTTGCTACAGGTTAGAGAAGTTCAATTTCCAAGTGGTTGTTTTACTATAAACAGTAGCGTTCACGTACTTAACTGTCCTTATCAGAGGAATGAGCAAGGGTAATTTTAGCTTGGTTTTGTTAAGCCTCTCTCACAAGGAGGTAGTTATTTCCCTGGGTATTGGAGGAAAGTTGTTCTAGTTGTCCTGTCCTGTTCTCAAAAACATCCTACTTTCTTCCATGTTTTCCTGTACTTTTCCCAAAATGAAAGCATTATTTTCTAAGGGATTTTTCCATTTCCAGCCTGTTAAAGGTAATGAATAGTGTCTCTTCCTCAATGGTAGATGTGGTTGCTCATTTCCCAAGTCTTCCTCACATGGAAGCCTCCGGTGCGATCCAAAGGGTAGACCCTATAAGTGGGTGGACATTGTGGGACCTACAGCCCTCACGGATGTGAAATCCTCTTAGCATTTCACACCAGAGGTTAGGAGCGCCTGAGTTAGTTTTACTGGCATCCAGAGGCCTGGGCTTTATTTTGCTCCAATCTCCTTTCTTTTTGAAGGTCCTGTTTCTTTAGATGCTTGGCTTGTTAGTTGATTGGCATTTGTCAGATTTCTGATACAGTCAAGAAAATTATAAATGTTTAAATTTTTGTTCACATAATATCTCTATAGATATTAGAATAATTACCTGGCCAGTTTTTACAATATGGGTAAAATCTAGAAGTCTTTTCTTTGTTTCTTGCTATGAATCTTCATAGCTTATTACTAAAGGAGTGGCTTATTTATTGGCTCATTCATATACTTAAGCATTTCCAGAATAAAAGTTATATGTAAGGACACCAAGATCAATTAAACAAATAATATTTTTGACTATCTTGAGACCAGTTGCTCATCATTAAAGAGTGATTTTCCAATTTATGTAAGAAAGAGCAGGATTGCCTTAAAAAATTCTTCTCAGATTTTTGATTGCTAGATCTCTTTGAGAAGAAAATAATTTTCATGTTCTTTTAATTATAGTTATTTGAGAAATACTTTAGAAATTTTTCTATTAAAAACACCCCCGAGTTGTTAATTAGCTATAAAGTGTAGCCTTTGTAACTAGTCAAATAATTTTAAGAGATTACCACTACTAGACTAAAAACATAACATAAAGCTCTCACAGCCTTTATCAACCTTTAATTACATGCCTGATTCACCAGTTGGAATGGTAAACTGGGCTGATTTCCAGATTTCTATGCATCAAAAGAAAAGGAGGAGAGAAAGAAAGGAAGAAAGAATGAATGAGTGAATGACTCAATGCAATGTGAAGAATAAATGCAATATTTTGAACATCAAAGCTCTTTCTAAAAGATTTTTTTGAAAAATAATACAATTATTTTTCTTATTTTAGTCAGAGAGTGGTAAGTTTTGTTTGACAAGGTCAATGATGCTTGAATAAGAATTATTAAGTCTCAATAAAGCCAATCAGAATTTGGCATAAGGGCTATAATTGTTGGCTGGCAAATAGTAAAATAATAGTACTGTCAAGTTGTTGTTAATTCTGTAAACTAAATAGCATTGCCTTTGAAGGTATTGAGAGAGCTAGAGGTTAAGTAAATAGTCAGAGGCTTGGAAATGCACAGTTCCACAGTAGTGATCTCGGCAGCATTATAAATATCACACTTGAATGACAGTGGCACTGGGAATACCGTGAGTCATACTTTTGAATGTCAATCTCCATGGCATTATAAATAATAAGACTAAGTGACAAGACTCCTAAGTTACTCCTAATAAAAATAGTTTAGCATGTAATCGTTTAGAATTCAGGTTCAGTTTGATCATTCAGAACTTACCTTCTACATATAACTGAGTACAATTCTTAAAACAATTGCTTAAAGTTTTTATTTAAAATTTCACCTAAATTACAATGAACCTTTCATCATTGTGAAAGGTCACATAGATGATAAGCATATATCTGCCTGACATAATATTCTTAGAGATACTTTAATAGAATGTCATAGCTGGGCATTGCAATGGATTCCTGAAAATTCAGTACTTGGGAGACTGAGGCAGGTGGGATTGCAAGTTGGAGTCAAACCTGGGCTACATAGTGGCACCATGACTTAGAAACTTAATAAAAAAATAAAAACCCTATTATTAAAATATTATATCATTTACATCCTTTCTAATGTGTTATATAGGTGCTAAACTTACAGTAGATATGCTGATATACAGCACTGTATAGGAGAGACAATGGTTGTCCTGAGTGAATATTGTATAGCCACGACTTCTCTGTTGAAAGCCTTTATTTAAGTAAAAATATTCTGATAAGAAAAGATGTTATTTTTAGAAAATATTTTAAAGAGGACATTGCCTAAAAGTCTTTCTGTGCTTCACAAATCTTAGTAATGAACAAAGGTGAAGGGTTAAGATTAAGACACCCCTTAAATGCCAACCCAGATAAAGACAAAGTGATGGCACCAAGTAAATTGAGAATGTTCAAACATTTATGAAGAACACTGGTCTGTAAGATCAGTGGAAAGTTATCCAGAATAGGAGCCCTGGTAATGACACAGTGATACGTACAATTTATCAGAGTTACTAGTTTTAAATGTGTATGTTTAAGTCACACAGAAGTGCAGTCCTACAGCAAAATGAGATTACTAGATTATTGGATCCTGTTGTCATTACTATTGCATTGTCAAGATAACATTGTTTAAACCCATTCACATGGTTGGTTCATCTGATTGTTCAGTCAGTTAGAATGAGGGAAAGAATGAGAGCGCTGCTTTTTGCTTTCCACAGTGCTGGAAGCAGGGTACTATTGTGTTGACTGCTTTGGGGCTGTAGATAACAAATGTCTTATGTACAGGAAACTTCATATTACAACATTTTATCTTCCCTGAAATGAGGAATACTGGGACAAAAGTAATCTGTATGTTCCTGTAAAACAGGGTAAATAGTAACATGTTCAACAGTAAGTACTTAGTTTTTGTGCAGTCCTTTGGTGTCCTTTCATCTTGTTCCTCAGTCCTCAGTCCCAGATATATATATATATATATATATATATATATATATATATATATATATATATATATATATATATGTGTGTGTGTGTGTATATATACATATATATGTATGCATGTATGTATATATGTATATGTGTATGTATATGTGTAAAATATATATATGTATATATATATGTATATGTTACAGCTATATGATATATATATATATATATATGTCTAAAACTTGGAAAAATTTGCAAAAAAAGTGCAGTAAATTGACCATTTTCTATGACACTTTTCATTCTATATTATACTTCAGGAGCGATACACTATTTTAAGTGATTTCTGCAATTAATATGAAGATACATGAATTCAAGTATAAAGAAATCCTTTTGAGACACAGCTGAACTTTGGCTCCAATACCTAGATATGAAATTACACGGATAAGAAATAAGAAATACTAGAATATTGGGAAGATAAAGTAGCCCAGACAAACACAGCATAAAGCACATGCCATGGAGCCCTGAAAAAGAGGAAGGGAATGAGAAAAATTAAGCTGTGTGCCAGCCACATTCATATTTCATCCTAGAGCAGGGCTTGGGGTTGGAAAAGAATTGCACTGATGGATAAAGAATTTGCAGCAGGTAGAATTACTATCTCGTTCATAAAGCCAGAAGCAGTTCCCCATTTAGATAGAGCACAGATGTCTATTAAACAAATCTGTGAAAAGTTGGGCAAGTTTATGAGTTGAATTCCTAATATGGGCTGAGTGGGTTGTACTTATCCTAAGTTTCCAGGGAGGATTTGTGACACAAATAAATGACGTAAGAGTTTTACCATATTTATACCATATTGCTCTTTTAAATTGCCTCACACAATCCTTACACAGATAGTAGTTAGTAAGTTGCTTTGTGTTTGTTTCTCGGTGAACATAAGCACGTTCACAGGACTCTGTAAGATTCTCTAGTCTTCAGTTTTCCTGAGAACTTTATCTTAAAAATGTTTTTGTTAACTTAAATTTTCCGCCCTGAAGTGATTATAGAACATAAACTGGACATTTTAGTATTTTTGCCTTGCACTCTTAATAGGCATGGTACATATTTTAATAAACATTTTGGCTTTCACTAGGTATTCATCTGTGTAATGTCTATTCCTAAGTCTCATGCTATTTTGGGTACTGACTTTAAAAATGATATAAAATATTTATACTAGTAATAATGGCTTTCCTTTGTTTAGGATTTACTATTGTACATGCGTGATCTCTAATTCTCATAATAACAACGCAAGGTGGTTGTATTATGCCCAGTTTAACAGTAATTGCTAGTTTATAAGAAAAATAAGTGGAAGTTCTGGCCCTAAAGGTCCAAAGCATTATTATAGCTTACCCTTTATACTAAGCATGGAACAAAATCTACTGGGTTTGAACAAAGAGCAAAACAGTTGTGAGGGGCAGAAAGTATTTATTTCCCAGGTTTCATCTCCACTGACGGTTTAAGCTCTTTAGCCATTCCTCGTGAGCCTATTTCTGCTGTGTTTGGGGCTAAGCCTGCACTGAACAGGCAGGCAGGAGAGGTGAAGGTGATGAAGGGCAAAGATGAAGTAGAACCTGTGAGGAGGAGGGAGAACACTTTATAGTCAAGTAGAATCCACGTCTGTTCTCCTCAAACAAACTTCAGCCTTGCCGCTGAACTACAGAACACACTGGCATACTTGTTTCTGGAGATTTATATGTAACTAGACTAGAATTTCAGGAAAGTTCTGTACTGGGCTCTGGGAGAATCCACTACCGCTTGTGGATCCTTCCCCCATCTCTTCATGCTTCACGGAGATTTTCCTCTGTAGCCTGTCTTGACTAGAACCATAGTGATACAAACTCAGACGAGAGCCTCCAGTCCAGGAAAGTTGATACAACTCCAAAGCTATAACATTTAGTTATGCATGTGGAATATTTTTCTAGGAAAAATTTATTTGCAAACATTTGTTTTCTATGCTTATAAAACATAATTGCTATAACTCAATATATTATGCAAACAGGTATATGGAGTAATGTTTGTGTGGGAAGAAGAGACTCAGTTTTATTTATTATTTATATCATTTAGTTATTTTCCACAAAGGAAGCCAGAATGAGAAAATCTATCGACTAAAGTTTTGAAGTATTAAAAAAATGCTATCTGGAACATTTGCAAGTCAAAGTAGGGGCGTCTATAATCTTAATGAGTTCTGGCTGAATGGAGAAAATGATAATAAATATCATTAGAGAAGATGGACTAGAGCAATTGTTTTTGTTCTACTCTGTGGTTCCATTCTCCAAAATGGGGTTTCTATAGTGGAGTGCTCCAATAATATATTTTATTTTGACATTTGGTACAAAGAACTGAATCTATTTCTAAAGAAAGGAGTCTGAGGTGTCTTTCAGCAATTCTATTTTGAGGGTTAGGTAAAAGGGTTAACAGTAAGAATATAAACAGAGTAACACAGGTTCATTTGGAAGTGGGCAAAGAGTCAGCTATGTGCACACAGCATTTATAGGGAGCGTGATCCAGACCTCCAAGTCTCTGAGCCTCTTGACTGCTTATGAGATCATGGGATGGAAAGGTGTCCTGAGGAGCGCTGGAAGGAAAGTGATACTTTAAAATAGAAATTTTCATTGGTTTAAAAATTTATGAAAGTCAAACTTATTGAAGAAACTTTACAAAAAGAACCAAAGAAACCATCTGAATATGAAATTCAAATTATATTAGTCAAGATTTATATACATACTCAGAATTTAATTATATTGATATACATTTACTTTTCTTTTGATTTTATGAGTTAGAGACTTGGCCATGGCATTCTTCTATTGTATGATTCTTGGACTCTCATAAAGCTGAAGTCAGGCATTGGTCCTGATCCATCTGCGTATTCTTTAGGGGAAAGAAAAATTTAATTTCTGCAATTATTTATTGGTTGCTGTGACACTCTGTTTTCAACAGGCTGCAGGCCTAACATACTAAGGTCACACTTTGTTCCCTGTCAAATGACAGTTACCACCAATAATATGTTTTATCAAGACATACAAGTTAGGCGAGCAGTGGAGTCTGTCAATAAGAGGGAAGTCAGAATCTTTGGTAAACTAAGCACAGAAGCAACACCACCAACGCTAGTATATTTTAGTTTCCTAGAGAGAGGCTAGATAATTCCTTTCATACCTGAAGGAATATGTTTGTGTGTGAAAAACCAGCATAAAGTCATGTTTATTCTATATGCAAATAATATGTATAAATACATATAAACTTAACACAGACACAGACACAGACACAGACACAGACACACACACACACACACACACACACACACACACACACACACAGCCTTCCTAGTCTCTAGGATGAGAGGAATAGGTGTGAAACACTAACAGCAGTAAGCCCAACTAGCTCTGACACCATGATTCTTTGTTTTTTTAACTTATTAGTTCTCTAAGAATTACATTCAATGCACTTTTATCATTTTCAGACTTCTTCCCCTAATTCCTACCAAGTAAGTCCCCCCTCCACTTGGGTAACTTTATATCTTGTTTTAATTTTAATTTTTAAAAATTCCATCAAATGCACTTATATGGCTCACTTAAGCTCATTTGCATATGTGACCATCACTGAAACTGGTCTAAAGACCAGGAGCTGAGCCCTAGAAGAAAACTGACATTCCCTTTCCCAGAAGCCACTGTTGCTTATTTGGGCATGAGATTTTATTCCAGCCTCCTCTCTTTATCCTGGAATTCTGTTCTGCCTAAGCCTGCTTGGTGTCTCAACTGCTATGAACTCAGGTGTGCAACTGCCCTGCTACATCCCGATATCATTGCTTCTTTGGTTATACTTTGCCTCTTGCTCTTAAAATCTTTCTTCATTCTTTTCTATTCCACTTAAGTAGAGGGCGTGCTATGGATTTCCCATTTAGGACTGAATACTCCACAATCTCTTAGTCTCTACACTTTAACTTGTTATTTCTCTGTGTTAACCACTATCTATTGGAAAAACAAGCTTCTATGTTGAAATTTAACCAATGCATTAGTGTATGGGTATAATGATGAGCTAATAATTGTGGTTGGTTATATCCATTTAACAGAATAATAATAATAATAGGTTCTCTACTAGGACTAGAGGTTCTAGACTCTAATACTGATGTCAAGTATTGGTTTTAACTTGTGGAGTGGGACTTAAATCCAATCCCAGTGGTTAGTTATTCCCATGGCATTTGAGGCAATAATTGCACCAGTGGTCATGCCTTGTTAAGCCAGTTGTTGTGGCTCATAGGATTCACATCTGGGTAGGAATGATTTTTATTGTCCTTTAATAGTATGAATGGCACTGTGAAAGCTGGCTAGTAGTGATGAAACACATACATGAGTATCAGGTTGATATTTCCTTGTTCTATGACTCAAATTTGAATGGCATTCCCCAGTGGTTTTGTTTCGATGCTGATCACATAGAATTAGACTGGGTCATTCTTGGGAATTTTGTTTAGGTACATTATATACTGCTAACTTAAAAGCTCACAACTTTTTATAGTGATGTCTAGAAATCTATTTTGGAATCCCTTTTCCAGAATAATTTGCCTTATTAAAAATTCATCTTTCTAATTATATATATTTCTAGAGAACTGTTATTCCTTCCTTGTCCCTAACATTAAAAAAATATAAGATGGCTGTTATTAAAACATGGTATAAGTGAGAATTTATTATAAGTAGTCTTTCCATTCCCACTCTATAAGAAAACTATTTACATATACATTACAGCAATACATAGCTTTATTAATACACATAAATATTATTTATTAGCAATATTAAGTTCATTTGCTAAATAAATATTTAATCTTAAATATAATTGAGTAATTTATTTTGAGAATTTACTCGACTGCATTCATGAACTTATTAATGAACGTTTTATTCAGAATGTTGTGGAAAGTCTCAAATCTATGTTAACCTAATTGACCTCTGATTCATACATATTGTGCTTGATGGCAGTCCATTTAAGTGTATATACCTTCATCTGTCTATCCATCTACTCTGTATATAATATTTCCCTGGCTTAATACTTGCTCTAAGCTTTCTATGATCAGATTTAATAAATATAAATATGATAATCATATAAATTATTAGTTTCATTTTATAAGTTATAATATGGAAAAAGATGATTAGGTGGCTTTCTGATATCATAAATGAACCTTATTCACTTATCTTACTTATCTTTATTTTAAGATATATATATACATATATATATTCTTCTCATGCATTAGAGTCTCCCCTTCCTCCACTCTTCCCAGTTCTCTCCCTTCCCTCCCAGATCCACTGCTCTTCCTTCCTTTAGAAAAGAAATGGCTTCCCAGTGCCCAGTTGAACATGGAATAACAGGATGCAATAAGACCAGGAGCAAATCTTTATATCAAGGTTGGTGAGACAACCCGGTAAGTAGAAAGAGTCCCAAATGCAGGGAAAAGAGTCAGAGGCACCCTTATTTGCCTCTTATTAGGAGTTCCACAAAATTCCAATTTAAACAACTACAACGTCTATAGAGAGTACTTAGCTCAGACACATGCAGGCTCTCTGATGGTTGCTTTAGTCTCCGTGAGCACCTATGATCCTTGTGGATTGTGCCCTCCTGGTGTTCTCAATCTGTGTGGCTCCTACAATCCTTCCTTTCCATCATCTACTGAATTTGCTAGCCCAGCCTAATGTTTAGCCATGGATCTCTGCCTCTGCTTCCATCAATTACTGGAGGATGCCTCTCTGATGATGAAAGAAGTAGGCACCAATCTATGAGTATAGCAGAATATCGTCAGAATTCATTTCGTTGACTTTTGTTTTTCAGTAGTGTTTGGTTAGATCCTACATCCTGGCATTGTTGGCCTTTGGGTCTCTCTCACGACATGGGCTTTGTTTTTATATTCTTGATGATACATATATAATATTTTATGCTTCAAATAGCCTTATTGTTGTCTCTTACTTTGTTCAGAGGCTAATATTTCAAGTAGGTAGAAGTATATTATTGAGTGTGGATGACCATTCTCTCTTGAGACATAAAATTTTGTTCATACTAATCTAAATAAGCAGAGAAAATGCTAAAAGGCATGACTAATAGGACAACACTATGTGGTGAGTGGTTTTGTAAATTATAAGACACCATAGCTATTTGATGACATTTACATTCCATAAATAAAAAAATGACCTTCTGAGGTGATAGTTGGCTTGCTCGGAGTTATTCCAGAGTCCCAAGGAAATGGATTTTGATGATGCACTCCTTTTCTGAACATAGTTACATAGTTAGAAACTGACAGTGATGGTTGCTATAACTTTCAGAATGTCAGGGATATATATGTATTGAACATCTAGTGGTACCACTGTTTTCTTCTTAAAATGGTTTCAGGCTCCTGCCTTGAAGGTATTTTTATGTTGTTTTCAACAAAGTACCTTTATGCCCTGGATCAAAATCTTTCCAAATGATGTAGCAAGCTGGGCAATGTTGTCCACTCCAGAAGAGACACAGGTTTTGATTGGCTTCTTCTTGGGGAGCTGTTCTATGCCTTTCTGATTCCCTTTTGAAGCATTCAATTGACCTTCAGACCTGTGACTTTTAGACCTTTGCTGTGGAAGCTTTTTTGGGCTCCTGCAACGATATTTCTGGACTTGTTCTTTCTTTTCAAAAGTTCTTTCTAGATTTTAACAAATAATTATGTGTAAAGAAACTTTCTTTGAATAAAGTCAGGACCCAGCACAACACTTTACTTATCTGAAAAAAAGCAAATTATAGTTTAAAAAAGCCATCCTTCATACCTATAATTATGCTAGAGAAGCTGATCTTATTGGTACATGCATCTTTGGCCTGTTGTTCTGCACTGTGCACCTGCAGATCAGAACTTCATGGTAGGATTTCAACCTCTCAGGAAGGAACATTTTTGCTGTCAAACCCATTGTCTCAAGATTATGTTTAGATCTTTTCTAAACACTTGTTTTGGGTTGTAATCCAGGACCAAGTAGTAAACAGGGAAACATTAAATGCTGTCAGAAGAGCTGTGAATTAGTTAGAACTTTTTCATCTGAATAACTTCTGATTTAGAACCCTCATGTTTCTAATTTTAGATCTTCCTTGGTATAGAGTTATGAAGGATTGTTACTAAGAATTTCTTTAAGACAGCTTACCATACATATCAATTTATTTTGTTCTAAACTTATTGACATGTGCTTTAATTGAACCTGTTGGATGCTCTTCATTAAGTATTTGAATAGCATATGAAAATACATGATGTTTAAATATTCAAAGGCAAAACTCACTTAAAAGAACTACTTCATGAATAATTGATATAAAATCAGGACCTGACCACAACACTACAAATTACTGTCAAAAATCTCTATGGTCATTAGTTCTTTAAAAATAGAAAGCACTTTGATCAAACACAGATGTTTCTATTTTTAAATTCTTGGCATACTTCCTCAGTAGAAGATCTTAGCCCCGCAGGGCTTGAGCCTCAGGCAGCAACAATGATTTTATATAGGTACACACTCTTGTTGCTTATGCTTTGCTTGGAAAGACTGGTGCTGAAAAACATGATAGGGGAAAGTTTGGCCTTTGCATCTTTTAGGCCTCTAAGCAATGGGTATCTATTTGGTCTTCTGCAACATAGAATATAGATTAATTGTATGGGGCAGGGGGTTGTAGTTGTTAGAACGAAAAAGGTTTACTCCCTTTAAAAGCTCATAGTACATCACCTTTTAATCTTTGAATGCTTAAAAAATACTGGAAATAAATCTTACCAACCTTAAAGTGGACAGTTGATTAGCATGACAGAAATCTAATGGTCATTGATATATTCTTGGAAAATGACCACCTATAAACGTTACAGATTATGTTCAGCCATCTAAATTTTCTCTGTTGCTCAGGTTTCTGATGAGGATATTTAATGATGTGGATAGATTTCTGACTTTTTAATACTATCACTTACAATAACTCCCCTAACTTGTACCAGAAAATAATAGTTTTTTCTCTAGGATGTTCTCTTGTAAAAAAACTATTTTTAAGTCTTTAAGACAGAACTTTACAGGCTAATACAAATAATTATTTCTTTCCTATCACAGAATCAACAAGTTCAATGATTTTCTTCAACTCTGTAATGACTTGTGTATTTTAAAAAATAATATAGAGTTGAATATAAATTATTTTCAACTGAGTTAGTAAAAATGGAACTCGAAGGATAACATACTCAGACTCATTAAAAATGTCTTGATTTCTTTTTTAAGTTACATGTGTTTTATACTTTAAGGCTTTTTATTTGTTCCTGGATTCATAGTTCATCAAACTCAAAATGGAGTTAGCTTCCAGAAAAAACACTCAAGCTATGTTAGTTAGGGTAAGCAAAAGATGGTTGGTGTAGGAAGGGCATTTCCAAGTCTTTGAAAAGACTGAGAGACAAATCTCTAAGGTCAGCCTTGAGGGAGAATCTAACATTAGTAATCCAGAGCTAACTTTTCTTGGACTTTTCATTTTCTTCACCTAGGAACAATGGGAGCATCTGAGGCATCTTGGAACTGCAGACAACCAAACTATTTAAAAACACTCAGAAGTTTCAAAGTAAAAATTTCAATCACTTAATTACTTCTGTGCTTTAGAGGGTTATAAGATGCTGTAAATGTCAAATGTTTTTCCCCCTCTCATAGGTTTCTGTGAGGGATAGATGTATCTTAGCAATAGGAGTTGTGGAACATACGGAAACAATTCTTAAAAGTTTGGCAGGGCTAAGAATCACCTTTACAGAACATTTACTTAATTATATTATAATTGGTCTCCAGGAAGTGCATTCTGTCCTGAAGTTTCTTTTTGAGCAAGTACTGTTTCAAGAAACTTTTATGCAGCAGCAAATTAACCAAGAAGCATCACATTATCTTACTACTCATTTAATTTTCTGATGTATTCTGAACACATGGGTAGCTGATAAAATAGATGACTAGATTTGATCACTCCCTCACCAACACATTTTAGTGTAAAGCATTGGTCATCTTCTTATGCGTGCATCAGTTTATTGAGTGGCTGGTGATCATAAGAAAATTAGTACACATGGTCATGTAAATGAGGTTATAAATGCATGTAACAAAATTAAGGGAATTTTAACAAATAGGAGGATAAGGTTTCTTCTATACTGGTTTCTAGGAGAGTTCAGAGTATAGCTGATTCCTATCAAGATGTCTAGGCTTTTGTGATGTGGGCAAATATGAAGACAGAAGTGTGAATCTTAATCTCAGTTCCTAATGATCGTAGTTTGGTGGACCATGAAACATGGGTGAAGGGTGATCAGAAGAATGGAAAAAGGTGATTGGAAATAAGATGTATTAATTAATCATCTGCACATGTATGGTCAACTTGTTTTTATTGCTAATATTAGAGATTACCTACCTACACTGTACATTTTATTGTGTTGAATATGTACCCTGTCATGTCAAACAGGGTGGCAGTTGGACCTCTGACATCAGAAGCCTTGGAGGGAGGAAAGGAGAAAATCGTGCACCTTGATTTTAATTGAAAATTTAAAAAGGTAAAATAAAAAGAATTAATGTTTGACACTCAAGAAGACCTAAGTGAAGAGTTAATATTTTCAGTTGGTACAAGCTACCACCAAATTCCTAAAAAGTGAGCTGGGCAACAGTTATTACTGTGATCTTTAGGCCAAGGGTGCTGTCTGTAGCAAACATAATGGGATCATAGGGATTTGCTAGGTGATCTCTAATATTAGCGATGAAAGCAAGCAGCTAAAAGCAAGTGAAGTTAGAAAGTTTATTCAGGGTGTTTGATGGTACCAAATCTAGTGATCTTTGATGCAGACTCACAGAGAAACGGATGAGTTTTAGGTCATACAGCTGCTTGATCTAGAAACTAGCTAATAACTTTGACTCCCTTTCCTTCTAAATTCACCAATATACTTCCTAACAAAACTCTGTCAGGTTTGTCTCAAGGGCAGTATGTAACCCTGCCCTGTCCTTTCACTGGCTTATCTAACATCATTACCCTCTTTTAGATCTTTACCCAGATCTGCTGTTAAGGATGATCTTTGCCCATTGTCAGGACTCTACTTCCACCTATTGAATCCTTTATCTTACTGGACTGACAAGTCTCTTTCAAAAATGTCTGTCACTTCTTTTATCAGTATAGTTATTACTCCACATCTGAGATTTATTTAATCCCATGTATGATATCCAGGCCAAATGAGATCTAATTATGGGTCAGGGCACAGGTAAGATGTTTAGTGAATACTCAGTGATTCACTAGTACACATGAATTGATGGGATAATGGATTATTTCCATCTATTCTTTACTATGTGTATTGTAAGAGTCCGTTGGAAGACCCCCACTCTATAAGGCCACAGAGACTGGAACCTCTGCAATTCGCAAGAGGTTTACTGTTCCAACGTACATTGTGGTCCCCCAGCACGAAGGCAAGGGGAGATCCCGACCTCACAAAGCACACACTCTTTATAAACATCTTGACAGGGAATTCAGCAGTCACCTGAGTTAGACGGCTGCGAATGGCTACCCTGAGCAACATTTAAAATTATTGGTCAACTCGAATAGGAAGGTTGTTTCCTTCATTTGGCCCTGTCCCGCCCATCTTGTGGAATTTGTGGTATTTCCTGGCATTTTCTTTTCTCAGAGTCACTTCCCTCTCTATCCTCACCCTAGGCAGGGTGGCTCCTGGTTTAGGCCATTTCCTTATCCGTCCTTCCCCCAGGCAGTGTGGAGGCCTGATATTTCTGACAGGGTTCTCACATTATATAGTTGATGTTTAAGTAATCGTCATTCTAATGGACTTGAATTTATTACTATAATTATAAACGAAGCTAAATGCAATTAATATTCATTGAACTTTAACAATCATTGAAATTATATCATGAAACTTGGTTACTATAAATTGTTAATTATAGAAAAGTTGGGAACGAATATAGAATTTTGATACATTCTGAATCACTGATTCAGTGTTCCTTACCCAAATTGGATTCTTTGGCACTGTTATTAATCAAAATGCATTGAACTTCTATCATATAATTCACACAGGGGAACAACAAGAATGAAGTTGGATGCTCATTTTTAAAATGTTTCTGTTATTCAGGTCAAAATTGGATCTTTCATCTGTTATATGAAGGCTGATACCTTGTTTTTAAAGCAGCACAATTCCAGGAAAAGGATGTACAGGTTAGGGAGATAATGAGGACAGTGTCATTCATAAAGAAATATTTCTCCATTTCATCTTTGTTTTAAATTAACATACAAAGCAAAATAAAATTCATTATGGAATTTTCATACATACATTTTGTTGTTCAGAAATTTACTTATTAAAGAGTCTTAGAATTTCGGAACAAAAAATGCCTTTTATTCTTTGCCCTTAACCAGATATCCACAGAGAAAAACTTATTTTTCATAATAAAGAAGTATTTCCATGTTGAACTTAGTTTAAGGGCACCGAGTCAATTTTCCTTTCTAAAATGTCATGAGTGAATAGGTTTTTTAATTAAAGTACTTCATAAAGAAGATAGAGTAAACACATTTCCCCAAACCCTTTGCTAAAAGCAATGTATCAACATGTCGTCGGGTGAGTAGGAATCTTTTAGTTTAGGAAGCAGGCTATGGAACAGTATAAAAACCTGCAAAGAGCTAAGATGATTTTGAGCAAAAACAAGGAATCCGGGGAGCTTTATGCTACATGACTTTAAAATCGAGGATAGAGCTGTTCTAAGGAAAATAATAGAGGATTAGCATAACAGCAGACGCACAGCCCAATGGAACTGTAAGCCAGCAGAAGGCTTCGAAGTAGAGGGACTTATCTACAGAAACAGTTTCAACAAAGATGATAGGAAATTCATGTAGAGTGACAGTCTTTTCAATAACTGCTGTGGAAAGAATTGGTTATGTCCACATGGAGGGATGAAACTACCCCCACCTCCCGTCTTTCACCATTTATACAATTAATGTGAAATGAATTTAAAGCTTCAAGTATAACCTTCGATTTGAAATCACTAGAGGCAACAAAGAAACTACTTTAGCATATTGGAATAGGCATTTTTCTGTGAGGGGTGAGATGGACACCTCCTATGGGAAAATGAAGGCAAATAGGACTACTTAAAACTGAAAGGCTTCAGTGCATGCAGAACAAACACCACATAGTATACAGACAACTTAAAGGACGGGTAATAATGTCTGCAGTATGTAATTTTGATACATGTTGGCTCCTATCTAGAATATGTAAGAAAAATTTAAAAGGTCACTAATGAAATCAAGTTACCTGTTTAAAATGGACCAACAGTAATGCTACACAAAGAAACTCTGAAACACTGTCTCTTAAAGATAAAGCAAACAAAACTAAGTGAAAACAAGCAAACAGAAAAAAAACCCCAAAGTTCCGACAGAGCTAGACATTTTTATATGCATATGTTTGTGTATGTGTGTATGTATGTTTTTGTGTGAGTATAGGTGTGCACATGCATTTAGAGGTTAGAAATTAATGTGAATTGTCTTCCTTGACCCAGTTCATTTTTGTGACAGGATATCTCCTAAAACCATTAACTCATCTATTCCAGAAGACTAGTAGGGTAACAGTTCCCAGGAATCTTCCAGTCGCTGCCTCCCCAGCACTGGAATTATAAGTGCATGATATATTATATGGGCTGTGGTGATCTGAACTTAATTCTTCATACTTCCAGGATATTCTATTTTTTGTCAGGTAACCCATCTCTCCAGCCTCCTAAAAATACATTTGTTAAGATTAGACATAAAATTGCCTGGTGGACACACAGACATCTGTAACGTTAATTGTCAAGGAATGGCAAAAACACAATGATTCACATTGGTAGGGTGGGCACTGTCAAGGAGTTGGAAATGGCAAGTGTCATTAAGAATATGCAGAGAAGGGGGAACACTTATGCCTTGTTAGTGCAAATGTGAAAGTAGTACAGCTATTACAGAAAATACTATATATGTCTCCCTCTAAACAAATTAGAAACTATTGTATGACCCAGTTATTCTTATACCTAGGTGTGTAAATCCAAACATAGTAAAAACAGTGTGTTGAAGAGACATTTACCCTTACATCTTCATTACAGTGCTGTTTGTAATCATGAAGAAATCATCCATACACACAATGTTGTACGATGGGTAGAGATGGATCATTGTGTTAAGGAAAACATTCTAGGCAGAGACGGACAGCTACTTGTAATCTCACCCATGTGGCATATAAAAATTGTATCTTATACAAATTGAGATTAGAATGGTAATTAATGAGACTTGGCAGAGTAGGAAAAGTAAAGGATTGGGAAAAGTTGATTAATAGGTACTTAGTAAATTACAGTTATCTGGAATACATAGCTCTCATATGCTTTCATACAATAAGGTCCAGAAAGAGAGAATGAATCAATTTCTGTATAAGTCCTTCAGTCCTTGATGACCTCAAAAAAAAAAAAAAAAAAGGAGTTTGATGTCTAAGGGGAGGAGGAGATGTTCAGCTTAAATAGAGATGTGGCTCTTTTGTTCTAGTAATATGCTGAAGCCATCTCAATAGATGCTAGAAATCTGACCAAAATGGATGATGGAGACTTTTGCTAAACATGCTTATGTAAATGTCAATAGCTTTTAGAAATACCCTCCTAGAGACATGTGGGGAATAATGTCTTAGTGTATATCTGAGCATCATTTGACTTAGTCAAGTTGATACATTAAGATTTTCCATTATCATCCTTTCTTATATGAAATACATGCTATTACAAGAAATTGCATATTTACATATGCTTTTAAGGATAAAGCATTCTTTTAAGATGGGGTGAATATATTTCTAAAGTGTGTCTCTGCTGCTTATGAATAAATATTAGAATGCACTGAACGATTGCAATGTTTTGAGATGATGGTGGCTTATTGATTCCTCAAAACAGGACTGTTGACATTGAAAAGAATTTTTCTCAGAACTGATGATCTACTCGTGGTTGTACTTTTAGAAACACTTTATCTCAATGTCTATTGTCTTCCGTACTTAACAATGCCAGGAGGACCCGTGTGCCTATGATCAGATGTTGGCTTGTTCTCTGGTCTTAAAATGCACTTTCTGTGTGCTACACTGTCTGGAGATAATTCCCCATCATAGTAATCTCAATGTCCTCTGATGTCTTCCTTCATAAAATATTATTATTATCACCATTATTATTTGATTACTTATTATGTACAATTTTGATTGTATCATAATATTGGGTTGATTTTAGATTCCAATTGTAATTGTATTTTGATAACCTGTAATACATCTGAACATTCTAAAATATTACATTTGTCTGTTAGCATCAATTTTATTTCAATTATCCTTAATTGGTTTCTAATCATAAGAATGGTATTTAATGATGATATTTTTTAAAGTAGAAGATTATTATTTCAATATTTTATACTTTTCTGTTAACAATCACTGCTTATTTGCTTATGTCTGAGGAAATAGGATAGTAAAAGGTCTATGGGTCCTGCTTTGCTTATACAACAAATAAAGTGTACCCTCTCACTTGTAAACTTTCAACTCATTCCTGAAAATCTTGATACTAGAATGGATAGTTATTAACTAAACACTAATGTAAATATTATTTATTTCATCTCCAATCTAAATGCCAGTAAAATTTTCAGCTTTAATAATCCAGGTTTGAAAGTAAAGGAATGAACTATGACAATAGTTCCATTAGCAGCTGTTCAATCTGCTAGTGATGATCTTGCATTCAAATTACACTAGCGAATAAAAATAAAGGACTGACAAAGATGTACAAACACCTTCAGACTAAACAAGAATCTTTTTAAAAGTATGTGCACCTAACACACAATGCTAATTCAGCATGAGTGGAAAACTGTAATAATCATTATCAGGTAGCACATACCTTTAATTTCAGTACTTGTAAGTAGAGTGTGTTCCAGAAAAGCTAGGGCTAAGAGAAACAAATTCTAAGAGGATTTGGCCAAAATGCACGAAATATTTTTTTATTCTAAGTGGAGACATGGTTTAAAAGAAGTTTTGCCTCCAAGTTACAAAGAAAGGGGATTGATTTTTGTGATGTATTATAGTATGAATATGAAGTTGCAGTGCTCAAGAGGTAAAAAACTGAATCTGAGGAAAGCCTGGGCTACATAGAAAGACACTGTCTACACACACACACACACACACACACACACACACACACACACACACTCACATACACACTCACACTCATACAGACACACACTCACACACACACTCACACTCATACAGACACACACTCACACACACACTCACACTCATACAGACACACACACTCACACACACACTCACACTCACACAGACACACACACACACAACACACACAAACAGAGAGGAAGAGAGAGAGAGAGAGAGAGAGAGAGAGAGAGAGAGAGAGAGAGAGAGAGAGAGGAAAACTTCCCCTTCTACCAAATCTTTCCTTTATTATTGACAATGCCAGGCACCTCCTATACCTACTTGTTTTTCTCATGAAGACTAACTTTGGAATTTTCTTAGGGGACATCAAAGAATTAGGAACTTTTAAAAGGTAAAAAAAATTTTTAGAGGAAGATGAGGAATATATTTCAGTAATAGAACACTTGCTTAACACTGGTGAAGCCCATGTTTTATTTTTGATCCTTATTTTATTCTTCTTGAAATAAATTATATTACTATATATTGGGAAGCATGAAAGTTTGTGCTATTTTAATTGTAGTTCAATTATTAGACTCATCACTCATTGTTTCTGAGAATTTCCAAACTGCAAGCTTTTCTACTTCCCTAAGTAGGAGGATGAAATACAAGCTTTTAGTACACCTAGAGGTAAGTGGAACAATATGTCATGGTGCTTAAGTTTACAGAGCAAATAGGCAATATTCAAGACTCTATACAAAACTTACGGTCTGTCTATACCTTACCTGACCAATAATATGCTTGTTTTTAATTTTTTATTTTAAGATATTGATCTAGCTGTATTATGTATTTCCTACTGGAATATAATGTAAAGCTGATATATGCATATAACCCTTCCCTATAACTGTTATTAGATATGCAATCATAATAAGCCATTACTTGATTTATCCTTATGATAATTTAATTTCATAGCTAGATGAGTAGCAATTGATTTTGTTCATATCTAGAATCAATTTTAATACCAGGGATTTCTTGTTTGGGCAATATTTCTTAAAAGTGTCGAATGTGACCTTTTCATTGTTGACTTTAGAAAATTTATTGTGGCTTTTCCTCTTCATTTTTTAAAGCAATGAATCTTGAGGTTTATTATTGTTTGGATTCATCAGAGGTCTGTAAGTCTTCTTAAAGTTTGTACATTTACATTATTAGAGAGAGAGAAGTTCACAATGATTATAGATTTATTACTATTCTTCAGCTGTTCAGATTTGCCCAGTCAATATTGAAGGAAGGCAAAGGAAAGTAAATTTGAAACCTATTTGCAACCTAGAGACACAGTGTAACAAAATAGTTCGTGACTTTCAGTCTTATAGTTTATGATAATACATACTCTGAATGGGTGAGCCATCGACACACCTAATGAGAAATCTTTGTGAAGGCAATGTTTTTTACAATGGACATTTTATGGTCCCTCTGCTACAGTGTAGATGGAAAACTGAACTTAATGAAGTTAGCCAATGTATGGTCTGCAAGCTGACCCCCTACTCTCTTTTCTATTTTTAACATGGTCTTGTGACTATATTTTTTTAAAGATTTATTTATTTATTTATTTATTTATTTATTTATTTATTTATTTATTTATTTATGAGTACACTGTTGCCATCTTCAGACACACCAGAAGAGGGCACCAGATCTCCATTGCAGATGGTTGTGAGCCACCATGTGGTTGCTGGGATTTGAACTCAGGACCTCTGTTAGAGCAGTCAGTGTTCTTAACCACTGAGCCATCTCTGCAGTCTGTGACTATATTCTCAATTATAGCTTTAAGGGTTAATTTGTCTCTCAATTAATTTGTATTTCTACCATGGGTATCAATATCTACTGTGATACTTAAAAGTTGCAATGAATGGAATATCTTTGGCTTTGAATAAGCTGCAAATGAAAAAAAATTGCTTGTCCAGGTTCTCAGATCTTTGTTTCCTTGTCAGCTTTGTGTTTATATCTCTAGTATAAATAATTCAATTTTATTCTTAGAGAGAAAATTACAATATCTAAAATAAAAAGTGCATTGAATAGAAGTAATAGCAGAAGAACTGGTGAAAATGGTGAGCTTATAATATGAAAATAGAAGCACTTAAAACTAACCTTTAAAAAGGCTAAACAATGCAGCAGTTAACCTAGGATAGGTAGGCTATTTGTTTTCTTCTACTTCCACATATTAATGAGAAACAAAAGAACTTGAGACTATCATTTTACAATAATAAACACAAAATACTAGAGATAAATCTCTAAATGTAAAATCCTATGTGGTGTTAAGTTCAAAGTACTGTTTAGAGAAAACAATCATTTTTTTAAAAAAATATTTTTATTTTATGAATGTCAGTGATTTGTCTGCATGCATGTTTGTGGGCTTATATTTTTTCAAAACCTAGTTCAATAAGGAGATTTAAATGTTTTAGCCTCCCTTCTAGCCCTCATCCACTAGAGGTAGAGGAAAGGAAAGTTTAATAGGGCAAAAAGAATGTAGACAAGTTCAGAAATAGTTCATTGGCGTGATTCCAATCTTCATTGTCAGGATCACAACAGTTCAATTCATATGAATCAACAGCTTAATCCACTCACAAACATCATTCATGAATCAGGAATGACAGTTCCAGTTTGATCCAGAAGAAAACTGTGAGGCTCTGCCAATGAGCCTGAGGTGGCAAGAAATGACCAAAGCATCACCAGAAGTTTTTTGATGTGTTACTATCTATGAAGTGATGAATGACAAATGATGATCCGCAAAGAAGGCAAGGCAGACCAACATCACAGTGTCAGCAGAGCGAAATGAAGACCAGCAAATAACGGCAAGTTCAACCAATGCTACACAGCATTGACCGCTGTCTGTTGGGTATTATTTATACCCTTTCCAAACATCATGTGCTCTCTCAAGTGTCTACTCTAGCAAAACATTAGATACACTTTTTCTAGGCAGCCTCCAGAAAAACACTACGTCTGTTTTTAGCAAAAAGTCTTCCACATGTCTGTTTTAGTAAAAACATCCTTTCATAAGACAGTTTCCAGAAAAACACTCTAAAGAAACCAGAAATGTCCACTTCATATGTACCATGTGTGTGGTTAGTGGTCTTGAAGGCCGGAAATGAAGATCAGATCCCATGATTTACAGATTTACAGAGTTACAGATGATGGTGAGCTGTCATGTGAGTGGTAAGAATTTAACTTGGGTCCTTTGGTAAAGCAACATATGCTCTTAGCCCCCTCTTTAGCATCAAAAAATTAAAGAAAAGCTAAATAGCTGAGACATATGCCTAGATGAAAAAAACCTAATATTAAAATTTCAGTTCTCACACAATTGTTGAACGAGAGTGGAGTCCTTTAGGTTATTTTAGAGAATTGTCCAATAAATTCTAATACTCCAATGTCCTTAGCTTTCAGAATAAATAAATTTAAAGGGCTCATAACACAATTCAAAAATCAATTAATGGTATGGTAATTAAGACAGTGATATTTACCTAATGATAGATAAATAGAGCAGCCAAAAATAATAGCTGCGTAGCATTTAAGCCACACACTGAATTTCTATGAAAGAGCAAATGCAATCTGACACGCTAAAGCGTGGCTGTTAATGGCTGTGAAGGCAGCCAACCATGTGTTTATGAACTTCATTGATATCTCATGCCATGCACAAGCATGCACTCCAGCGATTCCTACAATTGAATGTGAAGCTCTAAATCTATCAAGTTTTTATTTCAAAACCTAAGAGAATCATCTCTGTAATCTTAGTTAAGCAAATATTTCTGAGATTTGAATGATATTATTAGACAAATGAATAAGTGAAGCTTCACCAAAATGTAAAACTTCTGCTTATTTAAAGGTACTTATAAATGAATCAAAAGATAGAGGACTGACTGTACATCATATATTGTGCTGCGGACTGACACCCAGAAAGAAACTCTCTTATCGTTCAATGGACTAACTTCATTGTTATCAGAAATGCTCAGGACCAAGTTACTTATGAAGAAAAACATATTTGTCTTAGAGTTTGGGAGGCTGACAGTTCATATGATAGGATATTAATCCTCATCAGGGCCCAATCGCAAGTATCAGGAGCAAGAACTCACATATTGATGGGAAGTTAATGTTTTGATAAGAGCTCATCCTTAGGAGACCTCACAGTAAGAGACTGGTATTCTTTTGCAAGGGCATCATCCTCAATACTCAAAGAACATGTTGCTGGGTTGGACCTATTAGCTTTCCCATTTCCCAGTGTAGCTACATGGAGATCATGCTCATAGTAGATGGAAGAAAGAGCCACATTTAAGAAAACACATAATCTGATTTCAAAACTTTAGGGATATATTCGAACTGACACTTGAGTAAAGGTAGCTTATGAGTAGGGCAGTAAGCAAAATAATGGCACCTCGAAGATCTATTTATCCTGCTCCACAGTTTCTATGCGCGTACCACCTGATAAGACAAAGATGGGTTTGTAACAGCTGCCATTATGTAGGTGGTCAATTGAGTCAGATGTGAACAGACAGTTCCAATCCAACAGACTCAGTGATGGTCTTGGTTAAACTAAACGTCACAAAACAAAACCCAGAAGTAATGACTGTGGATGAAAGACTGGTAGGGGTGAAGGCCTGTCAACAAGGAAGAGATGATGATGTGAGGAAATAGAGCAATCAGAACACATTATACACATGCATGAAACTATCTAATAAAACAATCCAAGATCACAGGAGAGCTCGGTTCTAGAGCTTGCAGAGAGTACAGCCCTGCTGAATGGATTTGAGCCTAGCCATTGTATTTCAAACTCTGGACTCCGTTATTATTACTGTCCACCGTTGAAACCATTTGTTAGAGTGTCAGTAAGAAACTAATACAAGTGGCAACAACGCTATGAATATTTATGTAACATCACCATTCACTAAAGAAATGCAAGGCAAGCCCCAAGTGAGACTCCGTTGCACTGAATTGTAATCATAGTTAAAATTAAAATCATATAGAATTTTGACAAAGATGAAATTTTGGTAGAGTAGCTACAGTTGATATTAGCTGCTGGAGGGTTCATAAGATTATACAGTCATTTTCAAAACTGCAGATTTCTAATGATTTAATAATCCAACATAAAAAATTACCATTCAATACCTGGGCACTTAAAGATGAAAGCACATTTATACCAAAGCTTGTACAACATTGTTCACACTGACCTTCATGTCAGTCTTAAACTAGAAATGTTTGCATTGTGCACTCATTGATGTATGTGTAAGTGTAATATTATATGCTTATTTAATGAATATTACTTAATGGAAAAATAAAAAATAAACTACTGATATATGGCACATGGCACAACTAGAAGGACATTATTGTCAGTGACAGAAGACAGAATAAAAATAGTAGATTTGTCTTACCCCAGTCATTCTAAAATTTAGAAAATACAAATGACTTTAGAGAGAGAAAACAGCCGCATTTGTCTGGGGACAGCAGTCAGGCTGATCAGGCAAGAGAAACAGAATGACAGTGGGGCCCATGGGATCTTTGGGGTGTCATAGATGTGTTTATGAATAAGTATGATGATGGTTCCACGGTGTATACATGTCAGGATTTAATCACACACATTCATTTTGTAAAGGGACTGAGGAAAAGCATTCAAAATTGGAAAACTGAAGTTTCTGCTTTTAGATTAAAACTAAAAGGTTAATTTACATGTCATCTCAAGACAGGCGTCACATCCTGTGTCTGCTGAGGTACTTTGGTGGAGATCTCACCTTTGGCTTGATTCTTTTACTTATTATTGATTTATTTTTGCCATTATGGCAATCTGTGAGGTCAGACTTGGCCTTTGAACAGGAATGGCTCACGAGTTAGGATTCCTTTAGAGAGGGTGCTATTAGAAGTTTCCACGATTGTTTCCCCCATCCTACATGGCATGAGAGTACACCACACTCATCTTGAACTAGTTAGGCATTTTTAGAATTTAGAATCCTGTAGACTTGATCAACAAGCTTTGAAGCCAGCTCAGATAGGCAAAGAGTAGCCTGTGATCCTTGTATTATCAAATGTCAGAGCTGCCCTGCTGGACCAGCTCCTGCCAGCTGAGCAGGGAGAAAGGACCACAGTGTGAAAGATGCATTTCAGAAAGTCCAGGGATGATTCTCCACAGAAAGGAGTTGGTCATGAGTTGCCCTGAAAGGATCCTGATTCCACAAATCTGTAGGGGGATGTGATACCAAAAGACATACTCTGCTATAGGGTGAATTGCCTCAAGTTCAGACAGAAGAAAAAAGTAAGACTGTTAGAAGAAGCTGTGGGGGTAACACCCCTTTCAGCAAACTGAAATCAGTGTTTGATCCAGGGGGTCACAGTCCTGCTGTTTAACAGAGTCTAGAAAAACACTGCAAAGTGGAAGAGTTAACACGGGCTGTCCTTTCAGGGTATATTGCCAACCCCACATATTTCTTACTCTCCTTCCCTGGCATATATAATAGGTGATCAAGTTTTGCCCTCGTACAAGCAGCCATGCTACTTGTGAGTTCTGAGCAATGTGCATACATGGTAAGGAAGAACTTGCTTCATCTCTTTCTTCCCACTAGGGAGATATAGACGTGATTAAGTGTTTTCAGTTATGCTAAGAAGGTACAGTTGATCTTACAAGCTAGAACAATAAACAGGCTGTGCAAAGAGCCCAAGTCTACCATGATGTATGGATCCTGCTACCTGGAGTTGGGCTATCTACCCCTGACCTCACAATGAAAAAAATAAACTTCTGGGAGTTTGCTCAAGCATATCAAAATGTAATCATATTGAAAAATTTGTCCTCCTTAGGGCAGGTTTCACAGACTTGGGAGAAAAATGGCACTGTGTAAAATAGAAGTTCTATATTTCACTTGAGTGGATGTATTACCATCTGTTAAAAAAAGGGCTGCTAATATCTATGAGGAACAAGTAGAGCATTATGATGTCTTTCAGGATGTCGATAAAAGATTTTCTAAAACACAAGCTACTAAAGCGGAGAGAGAGAGAGAGACAGAGAGAGAGAGAGAGAGAGAGAGAGAGAGAGAGAGAGAGCCGTTTCATCTACTTGCTCCCTAATGGCAGGGCCAACTCTCTGAAGAACCTGTGTAGTGTTCTAATTGACTAAGCAACACTTTATTATATGAGTGAACTCAATTTACTTTATATGAGAGAGATATGCCACCTTAAATTGCACAAAGGAATTCAGCCATGCTAGAATGTTGTTTAATAGGTAGAAACATTAATGTTGGAAATTTAGTAATCAAAGATAATTGTTGTAACAAATATATAGTGTAATTATTTTCTACTTTATCACAGAGACTATTCTGTCTTTTCCCTCCCTGAGTCAGAGCATCTTAAAATGCAGGTTCTAGTATCTACTATACTGGATATACCACTAACTGCACATTTCTGTTGAATCTGTCAGACTTTTTTTTGAAATTGTATAGATCACAGATTACTTTTGTAGTTTTTAATAGATTAAAATAGAAATTCTAAGTACTTGTCTACTTTTAGATTCTTTAAATTTTTATATGAATGATGCTTTCCCTGCATGTCTGTGTACCATGCGTATGCCTGGTGCTCAGAGATACCAGAAGAGGGTTTTGGTTTCCCTGGAATCCGCAGAGTTTGAGCCACTCTGTGGTGCTACGAATCAAACTGAAGTCTTCTGGAGGAGTTGCTGGTGCTTTTAAAGGCTGAGCCATCTCTCTGGCTCAGATTTTATTTATTTATTTTTAAATATAACCTCATTTGAAGATATTTTGGAAGGGACTATCCTTTTAGTCCTTCAGATACTTCAACCCATGTTTGGTATCATGCACAATCACAACACAGACAAGCCCTTGAGCGCTACTATGCTTTTCATAGTAGTGCTTGTCATAAGCAGTCACAGGAGCCTCTCAGCATACTTCATCCTTCATCCTCAAGGATGGATGCCTTTCTCTGCTCAGGGTGATGAGATGTTACCTTGAATGCTCTTGAGGGAACATGTCCCTTTCTGGGTGCTATATATCTTGGTTCATTTCTCAAAAAAGGATTTTTTACACCCCATAGAAAGTAAATACTGTTACAACTTCAAAACTCACTTTTCAAATTCAGCAACCAATGCATTGTGTTTGAGTAAAAGGTAAATCGAAACATTTAAAAGCATTCCTCTCCTTCTCGGAAGATGGGAGAAGGGACAATTTGAGGCAGGGGGTGGTGGTGGAAGGAGATAGGCTGCTATTGGGATGTAAAGTGATAAATAAATTAATGGAAAATAAAGGAATTCTCCACTGCCCCTCCCCCTTACTTTTGGTAATTATAAATGGTGCTTCTGTGAGGTTTCTTTATGCACCAGAGAATAAGAATAAGAAGTCTTTTTACATATTTTTGGTCTAGATAAAATTGGGGAACAGAGTAATAGCGGATTAAAAACTAGCATTTATTGACTCTTTCTGTAGATAAGGCTAAGGGATTAAAACATTTGTGTCATCATCTTAATAACTGAAAGCCCCAATGATGATTTGCTTAAGGATACATAAAAATTACAGCACAGAGATATTGAATCACTAATAATACAAACAGAAATTGAAGTTGAACGATCTTATTTCAATACACCTGAGACAAACCACTGTGAAAATTATTTTTCTAAAATATAAAGACCATTTATTCACCATCATGTTGTACACAATTTATGCCTGTCAAACCTAACTTTAAAAAGCTATTTAAAAATGGGAGCATAAAATAGCCTTCCTATTACTATGCCTGCATTAAACTCATACAAAGACAAACACTTAAGCACACCTATACATACACATACACTTATTTCAAATTAAACAGGGATAGAACAAGTCTTTTGCTCCAATGTCCTCTTATAGCCCTGTGTTTCTCATAAGGTACCTTGCTCTCCTTTAATCCTTAACTACCTATCCTTCTTGAATATGACTATTCAAGAATTAAACATTTGTCAATGAAAACTTTTAAAACTGCGCCAGAAGAGTTAATTCTTTTCTGTAGATTGGGTTGTTCACATCACTATAAAATAATGTTTTGTTTTTGTTTTGTTGTTTTTTTTAATGTCACCAAAATATAGTGTCTGAGGTAAAATGTAATTTTTTTTACTGGATATTTTTTATTTACATTTCAAATGTTATCCCCTTTCCCCTACCCAACAACCCACCTCTTCCTGCCTCCTCGCCCTGACATTCCTGTACATTGAGGGAGGGGGCATGGTGGTTTCCAGCCATGGCAGGACCAAGGGCTTCTCCACCCATTGGTGCCCAACCAGACCATCCTCTGCTACATATGTAGCAGGAGCCATGGGTCTGTCCATGTGTAGTCACTGGGTATTAGTTTAGTCCCTGGGACCTCTGGTTGGTTGGTTTTATTGTTCTTATGGGGTTGCAGGCCCTTCAGCTCCTACATTACTTTCTCTAACTACTCCAATAGGGACCTTGTTTTCAGATCAATGGTTGGCTGCTAGCATTTGCCTCTGTATTTGTCATGTTCTGGCAGAGCCTCTCAGGAGACAGCTGTATCAGTCTCCTGTCAGCATGCATGTCGGGGCATCAGAAATATTGTCTGGATTTGATGGCTGTAGGTATATAGGCTGGATTCCCAGGTGGGGCAGGCTCTGAATGGCCGTTTCTTAAGTCTCTGTTCCAAACTTTGTCTCCATATCTCTTCCTATGAATATTTTTGTTCCCCCATTTCAAAAGGACTGAAGTATCTGAACTTTGATCATCTGTCTTCTTGAGCTTCATGTGGTGTGGATTGTATCTTGGATAATCTAAGCTTGGGGGCTAATATACACTTATCACTGAGTGCATACCATGTGTGTTTTCCTGTGATTGGGTTACCTCACTCAGGATGATATTTTCTAGTTCCATCCATTTGCCTATGAATTTCATAAAGCCGTTGTTTTTGATAGCTGAGTAGTTCTCCATTGTGTAGATGTACCATATTTTCTGTATCCATTCCTCTGTTGAAGGGCATCTGGGTTCTTTCCAGCTTCTGGCTATTATAAATAAGGCTGCGATGAACATAGTGGAGCACGTGTCTTTTTTATATGTTGGGGCATCTTTTGGGTATATGCCCAAGAGAGGTATAGCTGGATCCTCATGTAGTGCAATGTCCAATTTTCTGAGGAACCTCCAGACTGATTTCCAGAATGGTTGAACCAGTTTGCATTGCTACCAACAATGGAGGAGTGTTCCTCTTACTCCACATCCTTGCCAGCGTCTGCTGTCACCTGAGTATTTGATCTTAGTCATTCTGACTGGAATGAGGTGAAAGCTCAGGGTTGTTTTGATTTGCATTTCCATGATGACTAAGGATGATGAAATTTTCTTTAGGTGCTTCTAAGCCATTCCATATTCCTCCATTGAGAATTCGTTGTTTAGCTCTGTACCCCATTTTAATAGGGTTATAAGATTCTCTGGAATCTAACTTCTTGAGTTCTTTGTATATATTTGCTATGATCCCTCTATCGGATGTAGGACTGGGAAAGATTTTTTCCCAAAGTGTTGGTTGCTGTTTTGTCCTAAAGACAGTGTCTTTCGCCTTACAGAAGCTTTGAAATTTTATGAGGTACCATTTATCAATTCTTGATTTTAGAGCATAAGCCATTGGTGTTTTGTTTAGGAAATTTTCCCCAGTGCCCATATGTTCGAGGCTCTTCCCCACTTTTTCTTCTATTAGTTTGAGCATATATGGTTTTCTGTGGAGGTCCTTGATCCACTTGGACTTAAGCTTTGTACACGGTGATAAGAATGGATCAATTTGCATTCTTCTACATACTGACCTCCAGTTGAACCAGCACCATTTGTCGAAAATGCTATATTTTTTTCCACTGGATGGTTTATCTCCTGATTTTGTTATTTTGGATACACTCTCTTGCCCTCTGGTTAGTATGGCTAAGGCTTTATCTATCTTGTTGATTTTCTCAAAGAGCCAGATTCTGTTTTTATTGATTCATTTCATAGTTCTTTTTGTTCCTACTTGGTTGATTTCAGTACTGAGTTTGATTATTTCCTCCCATTTACTCTTCTTGGCTGCATTTGCTTCTCTTTGTTCTAGAGTTTTTGGGTGTGCTGTCAAATTGCTAATGTATGCTCTCTCCAGATTGTTTTTGAGGCACTCAGATCTATTCGTTTTCCTCTTAGTATTGGTTTCATTGTGTCCCATATGTTTGAGTATGTTGTGCCTTCATTTTCATTAAATTCTAAAAAGTCCTTAATTTCATTATTTCTTTCTTGGCAAAGTTATCGTTGAGTAGAACATTGTTCCACTTCCATGTGTATGCAGGCTTTCTGCCATTTTTTTTGTTATTGAAGACCACCTTAGTCTGTGGTGATCTGATAGAATGCATGGGATTATTTTAGTCTTCTTGTAACTGTTGAGGCCTGTTTTGTGACTGATTATATGGTCACTTCTGGAGAAGATATAATGAGGTGCTGAGAACAAGTTATATTCTTTTGTTTTAGAATAAAATGTTCTATAGATATCTATAAAATCCATTTGGTTCATAACTCTTGTCACTTTCTCTATACCTGTGTTCATTCAGTTTCTGTTTCCATGATCTGTCTATTGCTGAGAGTCGGGTGTTGAAATCTTCAACTATCATTGTGTGAGGCCCAATGTGTGCTTTGAGTTTTAGTAATGTTTCTTTTATGAATATAGCTACCCTTGCATTTGGAGCATTGATATTCAGGATTGAGAGTTCATCTTGGTGGATTTTTTCTTTTATGAATATGAAGTGTACTTCCTTATCTTTTCTGATGACTTTTGGTTGAAAGTCGATTTTATTTGATATTAGAATGGCTACACCAGCTTGTTTCTTGTGACCATTTGTTTGGAAAATTTGTTTTCCAGCCATTTACTCTGAGGTAGTGTCTGTCTTTGTTACTGAGGTGTGTTCCTTGTGTCCAGCAAAATTCTGGGTCCTTTGTATGTATCCAGTCTGTTAGTCTATGTCTTTTTATTGAAGAATTTGACTCCATTGATATTCAGAGATATTAAGGAATAGTGACTGTTGTTTCCTGTTATTTTTGTTGTTAGAGGTGGAATTAGGTTTGTGTGGCTCTTTTCTTTTGGGTTTGGTTCAAGAAGATTACTTTCTTGCCTTTTCTAGGGTACAGTTTCCCTCTTTGTTTTGGACTTTTTCATCTATTGCCCTTTCTCGGGCTGGATTTGTGGAAAGGTATTGTGTAAATTTGATTTTGTTATGGAATATATTGGTTTCTCCATCTATGTTAGTGAAGTTTTGCTGGATATAGTAGCCAGGGCTGGCATTTGGGTTCTCTTAGGGTCTGTATGACATCTTCCCAGAAACTTCTGGCTTTCATAGTCTCTAGTGAGAAGTCTGGCATAATTCTGATTAGGTCTGCCTTTATGTGTTACTTGACCTTTTTCCTTTACTGCTTTTAATTAATCTTCTTTCTCTGTTTTGTGCATTTGGTGATTTGACTATTATATGACCGGAGGAATTGCTTTTCTGGTCCAATCTATTTCGAGTTCTGTAGGCTTCTTGTGTGTTTATAGGCATTTCTTTCTTTATGTTAGGAAAGTTTTCTCTATAATTTTGTGGAAGATCCTACTGCCCCTTAATGTGGGAATCTTTTCTCTCTTCTATACCTATTATCCTTAGGTTTGATCTTCTCATTGTGTCCTGGATTTCCTGGATGTTTTGGGTTAGGAGCTTTCTGTCTTTTACATTTTCTTTGATGGTTGTGTCAATGTTTTCTACAGTATCTTCTGTCCCTGAGATTCTCTCCTCTATCTCTTGTATTCTGTTGGTGATGCTTGCATCTATGACTCCTGATCTCTTCCTTAGGTTTTCTATCTCTGGGGTTGTCTCCCTTTGTGATTTCTTTATTGTTTCTATTGCCATTTTTTTTAAATCCTTAATAGTTTTGTTCAATTCCTTCACCTATTTGGTTGTGTTTTCCTGTATTCCTTTAAGGGAATTTTGTGTTTCCTTTTTAAGGACTTCTACTTGTTTACCTGTGTTGTCCAGTATTTAGCAGAGTTATTTATGTTCTTCCTAAAGTCCTCTATCATTATCATGAGATTAATTTTAAATTCAAATCTTGCTTTTGTGGTATGTTTAGATATCCAGTATTTTCTTTGGTGGGAGAACTGGGCTCTGATGATGCCAAGTAGTCTTGGTTTCTGTTGCTCAAGTTCCTGTGCTTGCCTTTCACCATCTGGTTGTCTCTGGTGTTAACTGGTCTTGTCTCTGACAGTGGGTTGACCCTCCTATAAACCTCTGTGTCAGCACTCCTGAAGACCAGCTTTCTCTCAGTGGGATCCAAGTACAGAGAGCTGTGGGATCAGGTTAGCTCTGGTGCAGGCAGAAACTGGAAGGGTTCTTTCCCAGATTGCTTCTGGGTTCATGTGTCCTGAGGGCTCCAGGCTGGTCCCTCAGAGCAGAAGTGGTGGTCTTACCTCTGCTCTCAGGTGTATCAGTGCTCCTGGTGACTAGTTTTCAGGCCTTGGCATAGTCAGAGACTGGAACCATCCTCTCCTTGACTTCTCCTAGGTTATTGTGTCCAGAGGGCTCTAGACAGGTTCCTCTTGGGTCAGGAATGTGAGCAGAATTGGTCTCCCCTGAACACTCATGATTGTTCACACTTCTGAGAGTTCAGCTCTCTCCCTAAAGGGATATGGGTACAGAGAGCTGTGGGCTGGGGTCAGCTCCCATATTCTTTTACATTATCAAATGCCCAAGTAAGTTTGCACTGATAATAAACTCCAGAAGGAAACCATAAAATGACATGGCTATTTTGTCTGTCCATTCGGTCCTTCATATATTTACAGTACAGGTCTCTGCTCAACAAATTCTGCTAGAAATGTTTTTCATGGAATGAGTGGATATTATTTTCTTTTTGCTCGACTGGAGACAGATTAACACTGCAACTTCATGAACCTTCAGAGGAATTTTCTGATTTTCACATCCTCCCTTTAGGGCCATTGCAATTCCAGTTCAAAGCGAGGTCTTCCCTGTGATGGGGGTTCTGCTCTTTCACGATGGTAATTTAGAGAATTGTTGAGTTGTTCAAAGGCCTTCAAACAATGGCTAGTTCTGATATCCAAACATTTCTTTCTGTTCCTCTTTGTTTGAAATGAGAAATTCGAAGCTTTAAAAATACTACACTAGAGAAACATTTTCCAGGGAGAGATTAACATGGTAATAGGCTCCACAGAAACTGTAATTTTCTATCTTTTAAATGAATGTCAAGTTATGCTGTCTAGCCCATTCAAATACTCTAATCATTTCATCTTTTTTGTTTCTTACTTTCCAAGCACTAAAATACAATCCTTAATGTGTGCCTCATTGTCACACTATCACCAAGGATACCTGATACAATATGCTTGGCTTTGTGGAATTACAACAAAAGTTATATATCTTCATTAATGATTTCGGTATAGCCAATCATTACAGAACTCCAGATTGCTACTTATTTTGGTGTGTAAGATTTTACAAGTCACTCATCTTAAATGTGTGTACTATGTATAATAAGTTAGTACTTCTACAAATCATCATATCTGTACTAAAGTTCTTGTCCTAAGGCCTGCTTCTGGGAGTCTCAATAGACCAGATTTGGCTCCCTGCCACCTTTAGAATCTGATCAAAGAGATGAGTGATAAAAAGGCAAGAAGATTTTATTTTGGTGAGGACAAACCTGGAGGAACAGGGGCTCATGGGTGTCTTAAACCCTGTTTTCACAGCACTGACAGTAGCCACAGAATTATATAGGGGAAGAACGAAAGTAGGCTGTGCAGAAAGTATGTATGGTTGATTTTTCTTGATCAGACTGTAGTCTGACTGATTGTTTCTTCAGGTCAAGATTTGTGGGAACCTGTTGGTATTTGGGCAATCATCTCTTGAGGAAAGACAGAAGGGATACTGGGCTTTTGCCGCAAGGTGGTGGCCCCTAGTACAAGTCAATCTGTTTCTAAAGTTCACTGATCTTGAATCTTGAAAAATCTTAGTAATTCTCACCTTGATATTTTTAGCTTTGAAAGGAGATGAGTGAGGTTGGGAAAACTATGGCTAATAAACATGGTATTACAAGTTGTTAGACAAGCGCTGCTTAACTGATGAACATTCTGAATGCAGAGTTGAATAGGCATCTACCTGAAGTTTAAAGTAACATAGTGAAAGAAACAAATGTGACAGCCACCAGGCCGCTGTTGTGTTCTAGTAACCAGTCACATATGTATAGCCCTAGTGAGCATTAATGTTAGTGAAATAAATTAACTAAGTCGCTCTTTTAATTATATACTAGTTCTTAAATTGTTGAGTCCTGAGGCAATATGTTTACCATGTGATTGTTTTTTACTGGCCCATACCTGTAGAATTTATAGGAATCTGATTCTAATAGTACTGGGGTTATACCCACCATTCTCATTTCCTCTATGCTAGTCTCCTAGTTACAGCTGAATTCAGGAAATTAAAGCTGATATCATCTTTTCATGTATCCTATATTACTTTGATGGATAAGCAAATGAAGGGTGTCTCACTCACCTGCCCAAAGGATGGGCAATGTTTATTTCCTGCCAGGTGAAAGTTTGTAGCATTGAGTGGTGATCAGAGGAATGGACATCAGGAGATGCGGAAGTCCACTGAAGCTTATGTCTGGGTGACAGAGGTTCAGGAAGTCCATCTTACAATACTGTGTCTGTAAGTTCAAGTCAGAGATTCCGATATCCCTAACTGCCCTTGTTTCTGCCTTACTATCTTTCCAGCTGTGTAATTTACATTGCTTATTATTTTAAATGATCACTGACATTTTTATAGATTATAATGAATTATGTTACCCTTAATATTTATCATTTATTCCCTTCTTTTGATAGCATCTTGAATAATATGAAGAGCAAGTGTCTAGCAGTGTATCCCAAGACTGAATTTCCTATGAACTCCAATTCTGTATTTAATAGCTTAATGATATTTTTCCAACTTTAAGTTTCACAGCTATTTTAGTGAGCTGTTGATTTTCATATTCTCTTAATACTACACATTAAAATATACTTGCAAAAGATAACTCATTTAATCATTCAATGAATTCACATAAAAGTGAATCTGTATTTACTACGTGGCTTTCCCTGAGGCAGTTCAAAGAGATGTCTGTTTGATCCAGATGGAGAGGACACTAATAGTTGAAGGTGAGAACTATATTCAAGTCTGTATCAGTGAAATGCTCATCTTAGCATTATTAGGATGCTAATCTTAGTTTATTGGGATGAGTTTACAGGAGCCTGGGAAACTCGCAGGCAGATATACTGCAGGGAAGTCTTTGGGCTGACTTTAGGCTATGACACCTCTAGGGAACACTGCCCCTGAGGAATCTTCAATTTTCTGATTACTAGCATCCCTAAAACCATACAAGTCAAAAAAGGATTATATATGGTTATAACAAAAGAGCTTGGTGATTGAATCTATGAATCTACAGGCCCTCCTTGCTTCTCACAGGAGATGATGTTGATAATCTCAGACCTAGCTATTTACAGTATTATTATGTTTATTTCATTGCCAGAACCAAAGGCTTCTGGAGTTCACCACTAGCTCTGTTTCATAACAACTATGGTTTTTGCCAATCCTTTGCCAACAGTTATAGTGTTGTTATCAAACAATACTGTACATGAAGCTCAGAGAACACCTGAAGGTGGTGGAATGCTTTCATACTTATATTCCTAGAGGGTTGAGGGGCATGGTGTCAAAAAATGGCAGTGAACGACTCAGGCAAGGCATGAGTGGAAAATGATGTAGTAACACTTTCTTATGACAGACAAATTTTCTTTCAAGAAATGTTATTGAGAGAGCCCAGGATGGGCTGGGGAAGTGACGGAGGCTTTCAATTCTTTAGGATGTTTTATAGGAGATAAACTCAGGACACATGCTGGGACAGGTTAAACCTTGCCAGACAATGGGAAACTTCAAGTGGGGACTTCTTAGAACATCTCCTTCCCTAGCCACAGATATCCCTCTCAAATTCAACAGTAGACATACTTCCACAGGTGCAAATGCCCTTGATAAGCCAGGGTACCTGTTTTAACTGTTCTTTGTCTGATGCTATGAAGCCAAGCGCACTCTTTCATTTCTTTCCTTCATCATAGATGACCAACAGGCATCCACTTGTACAACCTTTCATACTAAAATGTATCTGTCTAAATAGTTCAAATGGAGAAGTCCTGGAGTGGTTGCAGACTGAGCTGACTGATGATGCTGTCTAGATGAGCAGATCAAGTTCAGATCCACATAAATATAATCACATGTAAGAGTAAGAAGAATTTGAACAATATGAAAATTGAGTGCATGTGTACACATATTACAGAGCCAATGGTGAGTCAGAGAGGTTTAGGTGGTGACACTCATAATTAATGCTATTTTGCTTGCTGTTGATGATGGTATTTTGTTGCTTGGCGGTTGTATTTTATTTTTAACACGTAGAAAGACATTCAGCTTAGTGCTCATAGCAAAAGCATGTAATGCAGTAGATAATGATATTGTTATCTTCTTATTATATAAGTTCTCGCTGGAACAATAGAGTAATATATGCCTGTTCTACTGAGTAAAGTTTCTTTTAGAAAATATAATGTTAATTGTGTGTAGCAAAATAAATTTGTTCCTGAAGTCTGGCAGCATTAAGCTACTTTTCCCAATTCTAGAGGTAACTCTGGCTAATTACCTAATGCTTTTAAAACTGTCTTTGAATTATAGAGACCTTTGCTTCAGGTTTCTTCTGCACCTGTCCACTGCTGCCTACTAATATTAATTAGAGTGTAACCACTAAATTTACATGCAGCAAAGGAAAATAAATTAAAATGCATTTACAAGAACTAGAAATGGCATTGCTTTGTTACATATTTCATATCTTTTAGTTCAGCCAGTAACCTAAAATATTCAAATATTCCTCTCAGGAAAGTGGCTATATAGTAGGGGAAGGCTTTTACTCAAAACTGTAATGGTTTAATGATTTCAGTAAATCATCATTAATCTTACTAATGAAATTTCTGAACTACAAATGGTAATCACAATTTTTGCTGCAAAATATTTTTGTAATTTTCCTGCTTCTAATCTTTTATTCATTGTCTATAATGCAGCAAACTGGAATGTATTGTTTATGCAAACTTCTTTCTTTAACAAGAGTCTGGCTGCTCTTGCCTCTGCTGTCTTAGTAGACATATACATATATTAGATGGAATTTGTTGGTATGTTGGTCTTTAGTACTTTACAAATGCTAAATTTTACAGCTTCCCAAAAGTACATAAATTCTAATCAGGAACTATTTGGCAAAAAGAAGCTTAGGAGTTTTCTTTTCTGTATGGAATTCACAATCAGTGGTCTTTCTGCTATTTTGTTAATAGTATTAACTTATAATTTTCTTTTAGTTGTTAATTAGAATTTCCTACTTAAGATGAAGACAACTAAGTCAATGTATTTTTAGTTTCAAATTGAAACTAAGAAACCATTTGTTGCATCCCAGGATTACAGTATATTCTTTGTAGGAGAGCTAAAGTGTCTTGTGGAGTGGTCAGTGACAACTAGTAATATTACAAAACTCATAACCAAAAATTCTCATTTAAAAAATTTAAAGATTAAATGATTTACAAATTGCTTAAAGTTAATGAGTTAGATATCATAACAATTAAAAATGTCCAGTAGAGGGTATTTCTAAAATAGTTTTATAAAATTATTCTTTTATTTAAAATAATTGAAATTGAAATTGAACTGTGCAGATTTGTTCCAAATCTTTCTTTCATGTTTAATCAGATTATAATCATTTTGCAGAATTAACAATTCTGGCAAGATTTTCAGCTTAAGTATAAAGGCAGAAAATATAAAACAAATGAACAAACAAAACAATAAGAGATTTAATAAAACACTGTCTTAACCAGGTCCTAGGGAGGGAAAAAAACAGCCTCAGTTTAAGCATGACATGACAGATTTTCATATCTCTTCCTCAGAGTGTTCGCCATGATGTCATCATATAAAACAGCATGATCCATGGTTGGGTTCATACTAGTGAGTACCCAATAAAATATACACCATATATATTGACAAAATGCTGTGCAGAAGGCCTAATACAATCTTTCACCTGGTGTGTGTGTGTGTGTGTGTGTGTGTGTGTGTGTGTGTGTGTGTGTGTGTGTTGGAAGCAGATTTCTTTCTTTGTTGGCCTGGAGAGCCAGTTTGTAAGTCAAGCCATAACAGATGACTACCTTAGAGAAAACAATTCTTTATCACTTATTATAAAAGAGGGCAGAGGTCTAAGAGATTTCCAAGCTGGCACACAGGTGAGATTGAGGAAAGAATATAGTATAATTACCACTTCAGTTTAGTGTTGACTAAAGGGGTTGCAAATTATAGCTTTTATAATGATGGAATATGCTCTTTTCTAGTCCTGGTTCCTTCAGTGCTTTTATTAAAGGTATTTAAAAAAAACAATTTTCTAGATAAATATTGAGAAAATCATGTGATTTCTCTCCTTGAGTTCATTTACAAGATGCTTTTACAGTTATTGATCTATAATTATTCAAGCATCCTAAGCAAAATAAGCATTGCTGTAGGTATTACCATACTGATTTCTAAGTTATGCTGCGAAGGCTTAGTAACTGAAACAGCAAGACCCTGGCACCAAACAGATGTGTGGATCAATGAAATGAAGTAAAAAGATATATACATTAAGTAGTTACAGCCAGTTAACTTTTGAAATAGATGCTGAAAGTCAGTCTTTTCAAAAACTGGTACTGGGAAAATGTTTGTGACCCTGTAGAAAAAAAAATCAATTCCAGATGGATTAAGTACCTTAGTGAAAGTCCTAAAACTTTGAAACTTTTAAAAGAACAATATAGAAAAATACTTCAAGACGCAGTAGCATTTAAAGTGAATATCCATCAGTGGCTAAATAGGTAGTACATTGATTAAAAAACAAATATTTCAGGAAATTTTATCCAGTGCCCATGTGTTCCAGATGCTTCCCTAGTTTTTCATCTATTAGTTTGATTGTGTCTGGTTTGATGTGGAGGTCCTTGATCCACTCGGACTTTAGCTTTGTACAGGGTGATAAGCATGGATCGATCTGCATTCTTCTACATATTGACCTCCAGTTGAACCAGCACCATTTGCTGAAAATGCTATCTTTTTTCCATTGGATGGTTTTGGCTCCTTTGTCAAAAATCAAGTGACCATAGGTGTGTGGGTTCATTTCTGGGTCTTCAATTCTATTCCATTGGTCTATCCGTCTGTCTCTGTACCAATACCATGCAGTTTTTATCACTATTGCTCTGTAATACTGCTTAAGTTCAGGGATAGTGATTCCCCCTGAAGTCCTTTTATTGTTTAGGATAGTTTTAGCTATCCTGGGTTTTTGTTATTCCAGATGAATTTGAAAATTGTTCTGTCTAACTCTTTGAAGAAGTGGATTGGTATTTTGATGGGGATTGCATTGAATCTGTAGATCGCTTTTGGTAAAATGGCCATTTTTACTATATTAATCCTGCCAATCCATGAGCATGGGAGATCTTTCCATCTTCTGAGGTCTTCTTCAATTTCTTTCTTCAGTGTCTTGAAGTTCTTATTGTACAGATCTTTTACTTGCTTGGTTAAAGTCACACCGAAAGACATATATGGTATGCACTCATTGATAAGTGGCTATTAGCCCAAATGCTTGAATTACCCTAGATGCCTAGAACAAATGAAACTCAAGACGGATGATCAAAATGTGAATGCTTCACTCCTTCTTTAAAAGGAGGGTTGGGAGGGGAACACCCATAAGGAAGGGGAGGGGGGAGGGGGATGTTTGCCCGGAAACCGGGAAAGGGAATAACACTCGAAATGTATATAAGAAATACTCAAGTTAATAAAAAAAAAAAATATGTCTTAAAAAAAAAAAGGGGGGAACAAGAATACCCTTGGCAGGGAATAGAGAGGCAAAGATTAAAACAGAGACTGACTGAATACCCATTCAGAGCCTGCCCCACATGTGGCCCATACATATACAGCCACCCAATTAGACAAGATGGATGAAGCAAAGAAGTGCAGACTGACAGGAGCCGGATGTAGATCGCTCCTGAGAGACACAGCCAGAATACAGCAAATACAGAGGCGAATGCCTGCAGCAAACCACTGAACTGAGAATAGGACCCCCGTTGAAGGAATCAGAGAAAGAACTGGAAGATCTTGAAGGGGCTAGGGATCCCATATGAACAACAATGCCAAGCAACCAGAGCTTCCAGGGACTAACCCACTACCTAAAGACTATACATGGACTGACCCTGGACTCTGACCTCATAGGTAGCAATGAATATCCTAGTAAGAGCACCAGTGGAAGGGGAAGCCCTGGGTCCTGCTAAGACTGAACCCCCAGTGAACTAGACTGTTGTGGGGGAGGGCGGCAATGGGGGGAGAGTTGGGAGGGGAACACCTATAAGGAAGGGGAGGGGGGAGGGGGATGTTTGCCCGGAAACCGGGAAAGGGAATAACACTCGAAATGTATATAAGAAATACTCAAGTTAATAAAAAAAAACCAGATATTTCTCTTCTAGTCATCTCTCATCATGCGTATCTGGCATAGTCTTTCACGGAACTTGCCACAGGCTACAATTGCAATCAGGATTATAGTTGCTTGGTATTCCATGTTTGTTTTCCTTGGTTTCAGCACACTAAGGATATAGATCAGTCAAGCCCCTCTTACCCACC
Organism: Rattus norvegicus; assembly: GCF_021556685.1. NCBI lineage: Eukaryota > Metazoa > Chordata > Mammalia > Rodentia > Muridae > Rattus > Rattus norvegicus. The sequence continues at coordinate 65,447,954 of NC_141536.1, forward strand.
ACTGGGAACATGAGTCTCAATATGTTTTTAATATATCCTTTTTTAGCCAATAGATTTTCAATCTTCTTCACACAGTTCTCAGAATCATCACAATTTGACAGTTGACATGTAACCTTTTTGACCTGACGTAACTTCCTATTGAAAGGAGACACTTTGGGCATCAGGGCCCCTTTGTTTCCAGGTACTTATTTTGAATAGAGATATTTCTCCCAGCGATCATTTGGCTGCTTCATAGATTCTTTTGGATATTTATTTACATGAGTAAGCAGCATTTTAAACATTACACGTGCTTTGAAAAATTTATAGTTAATATGAGAGACTAACATATCTATTCTTTAAGGACTTTGAGTGTTCAGAAAAAAATCTTATTTTGCAGAAAATGTATCAATTCGCCAGACTACATTAAAAAATGTATTCAATTTATTTTCTTGTATAGGATGCTACTCAGTCATGAAGAAAGTGACAAGTTAGTGCATGACTTCATCGGCAAAGCTTACATATGCGTTCTTAATATTGTTTGTACATATTTTATGAGTTTTTGAGAGTTTCATATGTGTTTTACTATACTTGCTCTCCTTCTGCTCTTTTTAAATATGCTCTGCTTTCCCTATGCAGGCAAATGTGTGTTGTTGCTTGTTTTTAACCCATCACCATCAATTCGTGCTGCCCAAACACACTTGGAAGCTCCTTCTTCCACTAAGTGTGCTTGACTTACCAGGGTCTCCAGTTGGAGAGAAAATTGCCTTTTCTTCTTCCAGGAACTAAAACTTGCCAACAGCTTCACAATTAGAGGTGGGATTGGTGTCTAACTCCCTTCTCCATGCTCGAGTTTGGTCTGGCTTCAGTTGGTGCAGGTTTGTGATCCAACCACTGTGAGTTGCTTTGTGTGACTGCCTAAAGACATTTATCGTCGTCTTCTGCATCTGGTTCTTCCAGTCTTTCTGTCTCATTCTTCAGAGTTACCCTTGAGCTTTGGGTGCAGGCCTATGTGCTTCACTTAGAAGAACGTTGTGCAGTATATTATTCTCTGTACTTTGACCAGTGGTGAGCCTATGTATGAACTGTTATCTAATGAAAATAAAAGCTTCACAAATGAGTGCTGAAAGATGCATTGATTTCATTAAATAGGTATAAAAGCAAGGCATTATGAATCAGTTTAATCCTCTGTCAGCAGAGTAGCATTAACATGCTTTTCACGGCTTATAACCTGTATATTCATAGGTTCTTGGCCTAACTATGCCGTGCACAGGCTTTGTTCTGTGGCATGCGATTTATATCCCACCAGAAAGTTCCTAATTACTCATGACTTTGTGCCAATATTTCCCTAGTGGGATTGTCTTGCCAGGCCAGTCCGTCTTCAAGCTGGCAGGTACACCATTGCATATGACGGATAATTAACTTTTCTCCTCATACGCAGCACTTTCCAGCACTATGAAAGATAGCCATTAGTGGTGAAGCCTCCCGGTCAGTACTAGTTTGATTTCTCTATGTTCTCTGACTCAAGTATGTGGTGGTTTGAGCAAAGGGACTTTACTGTTAATCTGTGAGAGTAACCAAGAGCAATGCCAATAGCTTGTAATGTTTTAGTGGATCTGTGAGAAATCAGCCGCCAAAAGATTCAAAGTAACCCATTCATGGCAGTGAACCATTTATTTGTTAACCTCTGGTGAACAGAAGGTGCACTGTTACTCTGTTATTGGGTTAATTCCATTTTAAATCTTCTTGGTATACATATAAATCTATATATTGGGTTCCTCACATGATTACATGTGCCAGGTGATGCCTTTCTGATGTATAGCATGAAAGTGTGTGTGCTTATGAACTGTTTGTTATATTTCCTTAGAATAACCATTACTTATTTAAAATACAGATCTTCAAAGTTTTCTGTGTGAAGATTAGTTTACAGTCTAGAAGTGTTTTAAAACTGTTTTTTATTTGAAAATTAATTGATAGGGGACTTTAGTGCAAAATCAAGGTATAACTTTTACACCAAGACTGTAATTTGATGAGAGGCACATTTTTGAAAACTCAGAGGTAAATATATTTAACTCATTAATTTCTTCATTTATTGAATCTTTGGAAATCTTTTATATGGAAGGAATTTTAGGCATTGGGCATACAGTAAAGGGAAAAAAGTATACACATTTACTTTCATGGTATCTATACTATAGTGGAAGACACATGAATATGTTTATGAGGCTGACAGCACCTAAAAAAGGATTTAGATATTCGTGAGTAAGATCCTACTTTAATGAATACCAACACAACAGAGAAGATGTAAACAAGTAAATTAGAGAACTACCCTGTTCAGAAGGTGAAGTTTCACTTGCTTTTTCTTGTCCTGAAACAAGGAGCCAAGGGAATATTTTAATTTGGGATCGTGGCACGATTTTTAAATTTTTATTTTATAAGTTTAAACATTTTGCCTTCACGTATGCCAGTGTACCGTGTGTATGTCTGGTGCCAACAGAGGCCAGAAGATCATGTCAGATCCCATGGAACTAGAATTATAGGTGTTTTTAGTCACTATTTGGCTGCTGAGAAATGAATCTTAGTCCTATGTAAGAGCAACAAATTCTCTAAACCTCAGAGCCATCTCTCCAGACCTAAAATAGTAGATATTTTTGGGTTTTGTTTTGTTTGGGTATTTTTTTTAGGTAGTATCATTTCATACACTTATGTTGAGATTCTAAAGGGACAAAATTGTTATATTGGTTTACTTCACATGCAGAGATGTCCTATTTAGGATTTCCATTTCTGTAAAGAGACAGCATAACCAAGACAGCTTTTATAAAGGACAACCTTTAGTTGGGCTGGTTTACTGGTTTTGAGGTTCAGTTTATTACCATCATGGTGGGAAAAGTGGCAGAGTCCAGGCAGGCATGGCACTGAAGGAGCTGAGAGTAGTTTGACATCTTGTTTTGAAGGTGAACAGAAGAAAACTGGCTCACATGTGGCTAGGAGGAAGATCTCAAAGTCCACTCTCAGAGTGACACACTTTCTCCTACAAGACCACACCCAGTCCAACGAGGCCATAACTCCTAATAGTGCTACTCCCTATGCCAAGATTATACAAACCACCACAAAAGAGTCACATATATTTTCAAATACAGTTAGTAAGACAAAAACATCTCCATATGCTGCACAATACAAAATGCAACATTAGCAAGACTATAGACCAGAGCTTCTCCAACACCTAAGTACCAAAGTTAACATTCTAGAAGTTTCTTGGCCTGGAGAAATGGCTCTGTGACTGAAAGCAGGTACTTCTCTTAAAGAAGACTCAAAATTGGTTCACAGCACTTATGTTAAGTATTTCACAAATATTTATATTTTTAGCCCAAAGGGTTCTTGTACCTTTTTTGGACTCCAGAAGTAGCTATACTCACATGCACACATATCTCCCATATACATATATGTAATTTTAAAAATTAAATTAAATAAAAATAAGAGTTTGGTGAGCACAAAAGAGCTTTAGGTGGGTTGTAACTATTAGTGTTTATAAAAAATAAAAACTCATTAAACATATTTCTTAATTCTTAATAAAGTCTTATGAAAATACATGTTTTTTAAAAAATCAGTATTTAGGGTAGCATTATTTTTATTTTTGCAAATATCTTTGCTATCTGGTTTAATAGAAATAGGTCAAATTTTATTTATGATGCTTCTATTTGATCTGTTGTAATTCACTGTTTTGGTAGGAAGATAATGAAGCAATTCAGAGTTAGTTAGACCTGTAGTTATAAAACAAGAAAGCAAATATTGTAATATAATTTTCAGCTAATTAAGAATATTGTTTCTTAATACTATATCAAAACTCCAGGTATCTTCTTAAGGGTTTAGTTGCAATTTAGAACTTGAAGTGCTGTCAATTAACTTTTTTGACATTCTTGTGTTAAAACCTACCTATTTCGTATTTTGAATAGACCTTATAGTCATTCTTAATTTTAGATAATTTGAATTCAGCACTTAGAAAATGCTTGTTTCCTGAGCACACAATGAGAGTATGAGAGTAAGAAAGACAAACACAGTTCTTATTTTTATATTCTTTTATATTTTACTTCTTTCATATAACGAGTCCACATGTATCTTATTGTTTTCTACAAAATTTTGACTTATCACTACAATTTAAATTAAGATATAGAAGATTTTTATCCGTGTTGACAGTCACCTGGGGGTACCACTAACCTAGAACCATTCTGAGTTTGCTGTTTGAAGGTTGATTTCTTTTCTAGTTCATATAATTGGCGTATTTTCAGACTAAAGCTCATTCTCTGTGTGTCTACAGTTAAGATTTTTTTCAGTTACTTAGACCTATAGTTATAAAACAAGGAAGAAAATATTGTAGTATAATTTTCAAGTAATTGTGAATTTTACCTCTTAAAATTGTATCAAAACCCTAATGGTTGTAGCTTCTTAAAGATTTAGTTACAATATAGAACTTGAAGTACTGTCAATTAACCTGAGGTCCATCTCATGGGGGTTAGGGGGTACCAAGGCCTGTCACTATTACTGAAGTTATGATGTGCTTACAGATGAGATCCTACATGGCTGTCCTTTGAGAGATCCTATCAAGAGCTGACTGAGACAGACACAGATACGTACATCCAACCATTGGACTGAAGTCCAGGATCTCTAAGGTTGAACTGGGGAAAGCATTGAGGAAGTTGAAGGAATGGGAGACTCACAGGAAGACCAGCAGTCTCAACTAACCTGGGCCCCAGGGAGAGTAAGTCACCAAGCAGGAGCGTACAGGGGGTGCTCCCAGGTCTCCTGCACATAAATAACAAAGGACTGGCTGGTGCAGCCTTACTGGGAGAAGTGGAACTTAATACTGCAGATACTTGAGGCTGCAGGGAAGGGGAAAGTCTGTTGAATAGGGGTACCCTCTTGAAGGCAAAGGAGAGGAGGAATGGGATGAGGAGCTGTGGGAAGAGGTATCAGGAAGAGTAGGCAATGGCCGGAATGAAAATAAATAAACATTTTTTAAAAAGAATGGTTTGGAAACAATTTTTCCCATCCAGTTTAAAGTCACAATTGGCAAATTCCTGTGTTGTCTAACTTTTATGAGTGGCCTACACTCTTGTTCTCTTTTCGTCTTGAATGTGGAATCTACTAGGTTTGACATTTTGTATGAGAGTTTACCTAAGATGTTTGCTTTGAGTAAGACCATAGGCTAAACATTTGTTCCCAGAGTGTCAGGAGTCTGGCAGAAAACATTAGGGAGAATATTAGCGTTGGCATTTGACTGTCTTACAAGACACGTCCTTGAAAAAAATTGTTTGTTTGTTTTTGACCTTGTTTTCATGCCTAATAAGCAATGCATTTGGAAAGCAGCATTTATTTTTATTCTTTGTCCAGCATGTCTATTGTTCTCATTCAGAAATTAATTAAGGCCGTGCAGTATTGTAGTCTGCCACACTGTCGGGATGAAGTGTCTTTAAAACTGCAGTGCTGTATTTTATTTTATTTTATTTTATTTTTTGAAAGAAAGTTTCCCAAAACAGTTTCTCCTCAAGGAAGGAGGAGTAAAAGAAGATGAACTTTGAGACAGGAGAGGTTAATTATTGTTGGATGATTATTAATCATGAGTTTTTATTTGGACTTTAAACAGAGAGTGCAAGTAGGAAAAGTATTTATTATAAGTATGCTTTTACAATGGTAAAATATTTCCAAGCAGTGTAATAGGAATTAAAAAAAATTAAGATAAAGGCTATACTTCTGATCTCCAGCTAGAGAAAAGTAAAATAGATTTTTGGAAGATTTATTTGCTGGTAACTTTTTTTTTTTTGAGTCAGCTTGACTAGATTATAGTCCAAGTTCTTCAGCCAAACACTGATCCGGCAATTGCTGAGAAAGGATTTTAGAGATGTAATTAAAGGCCCTAATCAGGTAACTTTAAGTAAAGAGGACAGATGGGGCTGACTGTGGCACTTGGAACATCTCAAAATATCCCTGAATGGAAAAACAGATGGAGACAGGATGAGGAAATCCTCCTGTTGTGGCTCTGCCTGCATCTGTGGCCTCCGACCTGCTGTATTCCTTTTTCCTTGACTTCATGGACCTATGCACGGCTATCTCTGCAGGTCCTATGAGGTATAAAGCTGTACTTTGAAGTAGGTTACTCTCTCCTCCAGCTGTGCAGTAACTGCTCTGGAACAACCTGCTGATTGTGCTTCTCTGACTGAGCAGTGATCCCACCACTTGGAGTAATCATAAATACTCTTTCCGTGATTATAATAATTCTGTTTTACAAAGACACCTAATGATCTGATAATTTTTGTATGCCCAGACATAAAGGGCTGTCAATATAGCCATTTATTAATAGTAGGATAATATTTGAGTAGAAGTATACCTTCAACTTAAAAGAAAATGATGACGAGAAAAATCATATAGGACATGGCTTATCCCTCCTTGAACGAAGATAATATATATTTGTTTTCTTTTATTTCTTGTGACCATTTTATAACAATAGGAAGTAGCATTTATTAACTTCCCCATTGAAGTGCTGCAGGCCTTAACACCGACTCTGGACCTCCTTGTTTTCCTTCCTCACTGTAATTTTGTCTTTTGTTTTCCCTTAAATCTCTTCTCCTTCCCCGTTCCCATTTCCCAACTCACTTTTGGTGCAAGTCTCTAATTAGTGTTCACCCTGTTGTTACTTTTAGTCCATTTCTTCAGGGTTACCCAGGTTCATGAATTAAAACTCGCCATTATCCCGCTTCCTGTCATAATCTTCTTTTAAATTGAGACTCACATTTTTAAAGTTTCCTAAAAGCTGTCTCCTCTTACCTGCTATATGGCCATAGTAATGTCTCCCCATGAGAACTCCTGTCTTCAAGGTCTCCATCTCCAAATTTGCTCATTCTGAAACCTCTGTTGCATCATTCTAGGGGCCACATTAAATATTTTCAGTCTCTGTTTCCCAATCTCTTATCCCACATATATCCAAGCACTCAAAAAACACATTGATAGTTTTGATCTCTAGGATAAAACTATCCGCTTATGACCACTGCTGTTTCCACCTGAGTGAAAACTCACAAGAGTTTTGCCTTGACGTGTAAGAGTAGTGTTCCACATAGCTTCCACTTTTGCTCCCTTGTAGTTCATTTTTATTGTGTGATAAGGTTTGAAAATGTCAATAACATCATCCCGTGTTAAGAGTATTCTTTGGGCATCCATATTTTATTTGTATAGAGTTGGGTTTGTAACTCAGGGCTCCCACACAGCAGTCAATCATTCTGTCACTTCGGTACTCACTGCCAGCCATGCATCTTCTCATCTCTCTGAAAGTCCAGGCACTTCCAATGACACACAAATACTCTGAGGTAATTTTCTCCCATGTTATGGTCTTTAGATTCAGTTTCAAAGAAAAACATATGTCCTCTTTAACCTATCCTAATTACTTAAGAGAAATGTTTAAGAACAAATTTTTGCTTAATGATAAATGATACTTTAGGTGCAGTGATAAACTATGGTTGAACTGTCACTATAAGTTTAGTCAATAACTTAGGGATCAGAATCAATGTGTAGTTAGTAAAAGATAGCAAGACAAAGACCAGAACATCCCCTTCAGTTTCAGCACCATGACTGCCACTAACAAACACGCTAAACCATGTAGTGAGAAGACAGATCCCAAACAAGAATGATTGTATGATAAATAAAAGGAGATAGCAGTATAGTCACAAGTGTAAAAACTGGCCCAGAAGGATCATGCAAGGCAGAGTAAAATGGGAATCAGAGGAATGTGAATGCTTTTAATTTTTAAAATAAAAATATGTTAACTACTATACTAGTAACAAAAATGAGAAGAGTTGAATATATATATTTATATATATATATACACACACAAACACACACATACACACACACATATATGTATGTATATGTGTGTGAAGTATTTGAAACATTTCCCTACCCTATTTCCATCTTAATTTAAACACATACATATACACAGAGATACATATGCATGTGTATATGATGTACCTAAACATACATGTTGTATGTATGGAAGAAAGTTGTTAGATTTCATAAAGCTCCTAATGTGGCAGAATGGTCTAATATTGAGAGTAAAAATCAATTTTCTCTTTTCATTGTATGTGACTCGTGTATTTTTGCATGTGAAGTGGAGAGAATCTATGGAAGTTGTATGTAATGTCAATAGGGCTGCAGGTGAGGTTGCGGGCATGAAGGTATTTAGAAGTTAGGGTTATACTGTCATGGGCATTGTTTATGTCAGCAAGCTTGTTTTAGTTTAATTTTCTGACCTTATCTATATTTATCCTCTTTTGAGAAATGTTTCAGGTAATTGCACGCAATCTCGCTTTCCTAACTAGTTATATAAATCTGGGTGGACTAAAGATGTCATTAGATGATGGGATTGTTTGAACGATAATGGCCCCCATATATTTGAATGCTTACTCATCAGGAAGTGGCACTATTTAAGAAGAATTAGGAGATGTGGGCTTGTTGGTGAAAGAATGGCTTTGTTGGAGACAGTGTCACTAGGGGTGGGCTTTAAGGTTTTAAAAGCCTAAGCTAGGCCCAGTGTATTGCTCTTCTTGTTGCCTGTAGATTTGGTTGTTGAATTCTCAGCTAATTCTTCATCTTCATAACTTTCTGCATGCTACAGTGCTCCTACCACTATGATAATGAACTAATCCTCTGAAACTGTAAACAAACCTCAATTAAGTGTTTTCTTTTATAAGACTTGCTGTAGCAGAGGATGGCCCTGTTGGGCACCAATGGGAGGGGAAGCCCTTGGCCCTACCAAGACTGGAACCCCAGTATAGGGGAATGTCAGGGAGGGAAGGTGGGAAGGGATGGGTGGTTGGGGGGAGCCCCCTCATAGAAAAAGGGGTAGGTGGATGGGACAGGGTGTTTAGGGAAGGGAAACTGGGAAAGGAAATAACGTTTGAAATGTAAATAAAAAATTCTATTTAAACACACACACACACACACACACACACACACATACACACACACACAGACTTGCTGTGGTCATGGTGTCTATTCACAGGATTCACTAAGGTAGCAGACATGGTTTTTTCCTGATATGTAATCCTAGAACTAATTTTCATGTTCAAGATGACATAGCATTATAAGTATTGAGTAATTGGATCATAATAGTATACTTTCTTTATTCTTTTTCCTTCAGACCTCATACTATCAAAATATTGATGATCAGACTTTAGACAGAGAAAACTCATTTGCTGAATTCAAAGGCAGTTAAGATGGCTTATGACTTTTGCTTAGAAAGTAGTTGGAGAAGGGAGGGTGGTGAAACTCATGGATATAATTGCAAGTTATTTAAGTGTAGTCACATATTGAAAATTTCTTCAGTAATATGCCTGTATTTTATATACTGTGATTGGCACATAGAAACAGAAAAATAGGAGTAACTGTTTATAATATTATTACTTTAGGTACACAATTGTATGAGAGACATAAATAACAATCATCAAAATTGACTTAATGTAACATTAAAACTATACATAGGATTATCTCAGACTACTTTGCTAAAACTGCTGTCTCCCTCCGCAACTTGGTGTGTGTGTGTGTGTGTGTGTGTGTGTGTGTGTGTGTGTGTGTGTGTGTGTAGAAGTGTTTAGGCGTGTATGAAAATCAAAGCTAGGGTTTCTTCCTCTATCACTCTTCCTTTCTTCCTTTCTTTCTTCCTTTCTCTCTCTCTCTCTCTCTCTCTCTCTCTCTCTCTCTCTCTCTCTCCCTCCCTCCGTCCCTTCCTCCTTTCTTTCTCTTCCTTTTTCTTTTTTTTTCATTTTGAGTCAGGGTCGGTCATTAAATATGGAGCTCACTTATGAGGTAGACAACCTAGTATGTGAGCCCCATGAATTCTTCTGTCTCCATCTCCTCAGCTTTGGGTTTTAATATGTATGCCACCATATCTGACATTTTGTGTGTGTGTTACAGAGGGTGCCTTTTTAGCATCTTTTTTACACAGTCAAAGACTCATGAAGCATGTGGACCCTCCCACATCAAACACTCATTAAGAAAGTGCCCCTAATCTTGCCTACAGACAAATGTGTTGGAGGTATGTTATCAGTGGAAGTTCCTTCATCGATCCCCAGAGGACTCTAGCTTGTGGGAATTTGAAAAAGAAAGCAAAGTGAAAAAAAACAAAACACTTCAACTCACTAGCACAATGATTCTCTTGTCCTAAATATGCACTGATTTTATTTTGAGAATTAAGAACTTATATATCACTATTATTCTCTGCCAAGTTGATCGAATATTCACCAGATTTAAAGTTTCTACCCTTCCAGCTTCTGAAAACAAATAGAAGAAATCTACTCAGAGTCTATGAAATTTTTAAAACTATAGCTTTTGAAATCATTTTCAAAACTTTACTGATATTAACATGCTTCCAGGATTCTTTCAAGTATTGTTGATGTCTCAGATTTCAATATGGTTCAAACTTCTGTCTGCAACAGCTTGTTCATAGACTAAATTTTTTTCTAAGGGAATGGTCAACTTTTACCTTTAGATTCTAAGAATGAAACTAAGACTTTTGACTTTATTTCTTATCAATGTGTGACCTTCAAGTTTTATCCTGTCTTCTGATCTTTCCCTCAGTGTAAATTTTGATATACATTACCCATTTCCTTACTCTTAAATATTTCAAAAATATCCATTTAAAAAGGTAATGATCCAGAGATGAATGTCTTCAATCTGTTTGCACATATTTTAGATGATGAACATACCAGGTCAATTTGCCTTCATTTAGATAAGAAAGGAACACTAATTTATTCTTGTTTTTTTTTTTTTCTGTTTTTGAGGTAGGATCTCACTGTAATTCTGACTGAGTTTAAACACAAGGTAATCCTCTGTCTCTGCCCTCAGACTATTAAAATTAAGGGCTACTATCTGTGCCACTATACATGGCCACAGTATGTGTTACATGATAAAGAATGAATTATTTTGCTTTTTGATTTCCATAACTCTATTAGATATCATGGATTTAAGAGATTCCTTTCGTGACTTATCCATCACTTTCTCTATGTCTCATCTAATTCACTCTCTAATAACTTAAAGGAGAATCTTTGAACATTTTTTGATAGAGATGCCTCACATTTATTTTACATATTAAGGTATGTTGATATTTGAGTGTATTTTTATTTTCTCTGTTATTTTTACAGTAGCTTACTATCCTTACACCTTCATATGTTTAATGTTCTTTTCGCCTGCCTCAGCAGTTGGCAATGGATATTACAAATCTCTTATCTGATCTCTGTAGCTTTCATGATGGAAAGTCATGTGTGCTGAAAGCCTAAGATCATTATGAAGATTTGACAAAATATGTGAATTCCCAGTACTTCTGAATGCTACTTATATTAGTTTGTACATCTGAGAATAACAAGAGTATATTTGAGATAGTGAAAGAGAGATAGTGAAAATAGAGGGATTCACTCTTTTTTTGACCCAATTGGTAAAATATAATCGCCAACCTACACATGCAAAGTCCAGTACCATCCATCCCTTAAGAACATTTGTAACAACATGTAAAGGTACAGCATGGAATCTTTACGCACCCGCCATATTGTCCTGCCATGGCTTCTCTCTCTCCCTCTCCTCTCCTCCTTTTTGTTCCAGTCTCCCCTCTTCCTTCAAAGTTCTCTCCCACCCATTCTTCCTTCTCCTCCAATGACAGGCCTCCATCTATCCTGTACCTGCCCCTCACCTGTATTTTAAAAATTCAATGAGGAGAAATTTCTGGTAAAGTCACCTGATTCCTGAGTACGTGACTAGGTAGCTGTCCTCTGCGCAGTAGAATTAGCATCAAAATACAAATAACTCCAGGGCAAACCACAACATTTCCCCCTTTTGGTCCAGTTAAATAAGAAATACCCAAGTTACTAAAGATGGAGAGGAAAAATAAAGCCGTTTCACTTATATATAAATTGAGTACAATTATTACCATTCTACAATTTATAAAGCATATGATATACTCAACACCCAGTCCATCACTATATCAGTTAATCAGAACATTTTGTTATCCATTCCAGCTTAAGAAAGGCTTGAAATCTATATTATATATTATCTTGGCTAGTTTGTATACTATCTGATAACTACCCAATAAAGTATGTATATTCAGAGTTAAACAGCCTGATAGGCTATGAGACTATAATCAGTCTTCAACCCCATCAGAAATCCTTGAATGACCAAATATCTGTACACATAGGAAGCCTAACACGACTTCTAGAACTGAGAGGTTGTAGAGACAAATCTCCACTAGCACAGTCTCCTGTTAGCAACATGTGAGTGCAAGTCTTCAGCCTTCTGGACCAAAATCAACTGACAGACTCTTGAAATGCAGATTTTGAAGGGCTGATCACCCTGTCTTGACAGAGTTTATCAGTCAACTATTCTGCATAATTTGTCCTTTTCTGGACAGTATTAGTCTGCAGATGAAACAGGCAGTTTTGTGTAGTGGCTGCCTAGACACAAAGTGTTGCCTCACCTGGAGGTAGAGATGTTCAAATTCTTCATTAAATCTGCCAAAGGGGAACTATTAGGAGCAGATATGTCTCAATAAAAGATAAATAACTTTAAATCTCAAATTTTGTGGATTTCTGACGTTTTTGAAAACCATCTACCTATATAAGACAATCTGTACTGTTGTCTTTATATCTTAATAATACCTTGAAAGTACTCTCACAAGGTCAGCAATATGTTTGCTATTTGGCCCTTAACTCACAAGTGTAATCCACTCAGAAGTTTGTAATGACATCAATAGAAGGACAGGCTCTAAACCTTGTACTTTTAAACTTTTAACAAATAAATTCTATATCAAAGCAAAGATATGATTTTAGCTTAGTTAACAAATGAGATTACGACTGTATAACACAATCTAGCTAATTACTCCTTGTTAAATTATAACCATTTCTAAATTCCTCATAAAAACAACTTTAGAATAACCACTTTCAGCTCCCCAAAGTCCAGGGAATTGGGGCAATGACTCCTCTATAACTTCTTCAAGCTGTACATGGGCATTGAGATATCCTTGGGGGGTAAGGGGTAGGAAGAATGAAGCAAATGCTGTAGCTAATGTGTCCTGACTGGACCCAGCTGAAAGTCCTTGAGACCAGGAATCCAAGTAGGCACACTCTGTAAAATACAACTCTCAAGACAAAAGTTTAGAATTGAGATATCTTTTTGTTTGATTCTCCTGAATAACATTTTCTGGTGGTCTACCTCTATCAAATCTGATCAGTATGACTCTGTGAGGTTTCCAGAGCCTAATCACACTTTTTAAAAACACAAAGACAAAATCTTTCTCCCAAAATACTGTGTTCCTTAGTCTGTAACCAGAAAAGCTTGTATCTTGCACTCTCTCCCAGAGTAATAATATGACCATAAAACTCAAAGTCACACCCATTATGAAGATTAAACATTTTTTTAAAAAAGGAAGTAAGCTAAACAATGAGCCTGATAGGCTTTTGTACTCTGTGATATCAGGAAATTAACCCAAAATTCCTGTGGAACCCATGTTTAGAGAATCTGAGCTTCCTGTTGTGGTAGATATAAAACATAACCACAAACCCTCACTAGCTGGCATCAACGAGCCATATGGCCTTTAGTGGGGTAAATCATAAAACAAACCAAATATCTTCTATCAATTCCAATATCAATAAGCAACATATCAAACCGGGATTTCAGTCCAAAATATATCCATCTGTTAAGCTCTCTACCCGGAGCCACAGATTTTCATTTAATCTTAATAACTTCTATAATATATGTCTGCATTCACTCTCCCTGGTGTTACAGACATTTATCACAACTCTCTACTTGGAGTTAGTGACCAATTTTTCCCTATCTAAATTCCGAACCATAGATGAAAATCCTCACGTGATTCTGGTAATCTCTTTACTCTCTTCTTTCTAAAAACAAACTTAATCACCTTTTAATAATACCTGCAGTTAAGAAGTAGCTTGTCTAACTAGGATTTCAACCCAAAATTCCTGTGGAGCCCACGTTGAAAAGAATATGAGTATCCTGAAAGACTTTCTAAACAACTTTCTTTAAAAAGCAGCTTTTAATCTCTAACTCTCTGAGCTGCCATTACTTATCACACAGCCTGGGACCAACAGCCTGCCAGCCCAGGCTACTTCCCTGTTTCTTTGATAAATTCCCACACTTGAGATATCACATGACTTAACATGGCTCTGGCCTCCTCTTACTTAGAAAATAAAAACTTTCTCTCAACTTTTAGGATTACTAGTGAATTCTTGCCCATCACATTGGTTCGCCATCTATTGTTGTAAAAATATAAAAAATAAAAAAAAAATTGTTGTCTTTTACCTCGCTAGGTCCAGCACCATGGTGTCCCACGATATCTGCTAGATATCTTGGCGGAAACACATCCCAACTCCTCGGTGGTCCAGTGTCTCCTGCCACCGCACACTTTGCTACACTCAAATCTTCACATAAAAGAACATACAACACAATAATCTTTGACCCAATTGGTAAGATATAATTGCCCACCTAAACATACAAAGTCCAGTACCATCCATCCCTTAAGAACATTTGTAACAACCTGTAAAGGTACAGTGTGGAATCGTAATGTCACCTGCCATATTGTCCTGCCACGGCTTCTCTCTCTCTCAAGTCATTATTTTCTTTGGGAGATTATTATAGAGAAAAATCTTATGCTGTAATTTCAAGGTGTCCACAATATTTTCTAAAATGTACAAATCATAAGTCCACATTAATAATTGTTCTTCAGGGGAGAATATTTAATCTTTATTAAATTATTTTATTTACTTTCATTCCAAAACTTCCCGTCCTCCCTGAGTTCTTCACCCCTTCTCCTCCTCCCCCACCTTTGAGAGGTTACTCCCCTACCTGCCCACCTGCCCCTACCTTATCCCCACCATCATTCATCTGTCCTGGGGCATCAATCCACGAGATTAAGTGCATACTCTCCCATGCGCCGAGGCCGTACAAGGCAGTCCTCTGCTATACATGTCCCCCTGGGGTCAGGAACCAGCCCATGTATGCTCCTTGGTTTTTGGCTTAGTCTCTGGGGGCCCTGAGGGGTATGGTTTAGTTGACACTGTTGTTCTTCTTATGGGCTTGCAATTCCCTTCAGCTCTTTCAGTCCTTTCTCTTCCATATTGGTCCCTGACCTCAAATCCAATGTTTGTCTATAAGTATCTGCATTTGTTTCATTCAGTTGCTGGTATAGCCTCTTCAAGGACAGCCATGCCAGGTTCCTGTGTGCATGCACAATATGGCCTCAGTAATAGTGCCAGGATTTGGTGTATGTTCATGGGATGGATCCCAAGTAGGACCAGTCACTGGGGGGCCCTTTCTTCCAGTCTCTGCTCCATTTTTGTCTTCAAGGGAAAATCTTATTAAAGTTTATGCATTTTGTTATTATGACAAGGTAACAGCCATTACCTAGGCTTTCACATCACATTTTTATTCTTATACTAAATACTAAATTCAATTGTTCTGTGATAGTAGCTTAAATACTTTCAGACAGAAATATAAATTAAGTACTTTCATATAAACAGTATAAACTATGTCTTTCAGGAGGCATCTGTATCCGGTTCCTGTCAGCATGACCTTCTTCGTTTCATCAATCTTATCTAGTTTTATATATATATATATATATATATATACACACACACACATACACACACACACACACACACACACACACACACACACAAACACACATACATATATATATCTCACATGTGGGGTGGGCTCTGAATGGCCATTTCTTCAGTCTGGCTCTAAACTTTGCTTCCATATTTTCTCCTATAAATATTTTTGTTCCCTCTTTTAAGAAGGAATAAAGCATCTTCTCTTTGGTCATCCTTCTTCTTGAGCTTCCTGTGGTCTATGGATTATATCTTGGATAATTTGAGCTTTTGGGCTAATATCCACTTATCACTGAGTGCATATCAAGCGTGTTTTTCTGTGATTGGGTTACTTCACTCAGGATCATATTTTCAAGTTCAATCCATTTGCCTATGAATTTTGTGAAGTCATTTTTTTTGACAGTTGAATAGTACTCTGTTGTGTAGATGTACCACATTTTCTGTATCCATTCCTCTGTTGAAGGGCATTTGGGTTCTTTCCAGCTTTTAGCTACTACAAATAAGGCTGCTATGAACATAATGGAGCACGTGTCTTTGTTGTATGTTGGAACATCTTTTGGGTATATGCCCAGGAGAGGTATAGCTAGATCCTCAGGTATTGGAATGTCCAATTTTCTGAGAAACCTCCAGACTGATTTCCAGAGTGGTTGTACCACTAACAATGGAGGAGTGTTCCTCTTTCTCCACATTTTCTCCAGCATCTGCTGTCGCCCAAGTTTTTTATCTTAGCCATTCTGGTGTGAGGTGGAATCTCAGGGTTGTTTTGATTAGCATTTTCCTGATGACTAAGTATGTTGAGCATTTCTTTAGGTACTTTTTAGTCATTCGATATTCTTCAGCTGAGAATTCTTTGTTTAGCTCTCCAGAACACGTCAAATACAGAGGCGAATGCTAGCAGTAAACCATTGAAATGAGAACGGTACCCCCGTTGGAAGAATTAGAGAAAGAATTGAAAGAACTGAAGGGGCTTGCAACCCCATAAGAACAATAATGACAACCAACCAGAGTCCCTAGGGTCTAAACTACTACTCAAAGACTATACATGGACTGATCCATGGCTCCAGCTCCATATGTAGCAGAGGGTGTCCTTGTTGGGCACCAGTGAAAGGAGAAGCCCTTGGTCCTGCCAAGGTTGGACTCCCATTGTAGGGAAATGTCGGAGGGGGTAGAAGGGTGGACGGGAAGGAGAACACCCTTGTAGAAGGGGAGGGGGTAAGATAGGGGCTTATGCTTGGGAAACTTGGAAAAAGAAATAATATTTGAAATGTAAATAAAAAATCCAATAAAAAATAAACAGTATAAACAAAATCAAAGTTATAAAGTGAGATTTTTATAAATGCACAGGTACAATGCAAATTATAGCTATAGTACTGTACTCAAAATACTATAGATGGAATGACTTCTGTTCTTCAGGAAAGAAATAATCATTTTTGAAAAGAAAGAAAAGAATAATAGTAACTACTAAGAAAACTGATTCATAGTGCTCTGTGGAGAGCAGTATTAGTTGAATCTGAAAGTACCTGGATAGGTCCTGGTTAGTAGGGACAGGCCTCAGAAGAAGGCATGGTAGATTACAACAGCTATCACCATAGTGAGAACATTTAGAATGCTCGTTTTGGAGAATATCTTCTATACTCTGTAGGCCGAGTCCACACAGTGGATCATACTCGTAGATGAATTGATGAATTGTACATGGTTTTAAAACTTTGTGCACAGGAGGCATGGTCTTGCTTTGGGAAGAAGTAGGAAATGGGCATCTTTAGTTTAAACATTGCAACTCATTTATATTTCCTCAGTGTGTGAGTTCAGAAAAGGTGGGGGACAGTGGTCGACTTGATGAGTCTTTTACTAAACTACATTTTCTCTTTTAAGGACAGCTAATAAAGCCTAGGGCCAAAATGTATAAGGGTTAAAGTCTCTGGCAGTGAATGTGGAATGAAAAAAATGCAGAATTAGGATGATGAAGAGTTCTCATGTACTTTCTCAATACACCATCTGTGTTTGACGCCAGAAGAGAAAGGTGAATGGGCAAAGGGAATAAAGGTTCTCTGGTCTTAGTCATTGTATAATTTGAAGACCTTGAGAGTTCTACAAACATCCAATTCTCCCTGGTAAATGTAGAGTTCACCTTCTAGAAACTATTTTATTTTTCAAAATATCCATTTCCTTTCTCAATGGTTAACAGAACCTGCATTTGTAGTTTCGTCACCACAATGAAAATGGTGCAAAGAATAATAGCAATAATAAGTCTTATCTCGACCCAAGTATAGACTACTAGGTGCTTCCTTGTCTTGGGTATTTAAGTGGTTATGTTTATGAGTGCGCAGATAAGCAGGCACACACACGTGCATGTTCAAAGAAGCATTAAAGCAACTTATTTTGTTAAAGCTTTCAGCTCAATATATTTTGCTTGAGGGGAAATTATGCATTCTGGGGAATGAGTTCATTAGCTTAGTTCTATTTATTTTTAAAATGAGAAATATTTTCCCCAGAAACTCAGAGAACAATTACAAATGTGGAAAAAGTAACAGAAATTATTAAAGGATGAACATTTCAGCATTACAGTTTTTAAAGTTAAAATGGCAAGAAGTGGATAATAAAAATCTGAAGTTAGCTCCTCAGTTTAGCATCCTAAAATACAGAAGTTGTATTGCAAGGAGATAAAAAATAGATGATGTTTGGCACAGAAAGACACCATGATAGGAACTTTCATTTCTTTGCTCTGTGATAACTCCCTTCCTGGTTTTCTTCCTATCATTCCAGATATAGAGCACAAATGAAGAGAAGCAGACATATTAGAGCTGTCACCCAGAAAGGTGAATGGACTGCCATTTCCAATTTTGTTACCTCTAACTTAGGTAGCTGAGGGCTGGTATCCATGGGCATTGTCATTCAATGATAGGATTATATATTGCCACAGAATGCTGCAAATGATGGCACAGGGTAATCCCTTCAAGACTGGGATTTTGTCGGGCCACAATGTTAATAAAATCAACTAGAGAAATTAAAGCCCATGATATTCTAGGTAATTATTAATTTTAGTTGGTAGAGTATGCAGAGAAGTGATGTAGAATTGCTGAACATACATTTAAAAAGCAGCTAGCTTAATTAGGTAGCAGTAGATATATTCATGTTTAGGGTTTTAATGAGAATCACAGTTGGAAGCTTTTGGCTTTTGGCCAAGTCCAGTGAAGGCCAAGTTGAAGAGCAGTTTTTCTTAGAGATGAATGAAGGAAAATTTAGTAACATAGTAAATCCAATTGAAAGGGAAGAGACAAGGCCATAGACTTGTTTTGCCAGTTCTCTATTTTACTTTGGATCAATGACATCAAATGTTTCTCAATGGTATTATAGACTCTTTAAGTGTGAAGTGATCTAGGAAGCCCGCCTGGGGCAAGGGTCTTTGATCATTTCCCCAGACCATGTGGCTGTGTAGATAGCTCAAGTTACACCACAGAAATACATACTATCTTCCCACCTTGTCAATTGCTTATTATAATTTTTTTCAACAGAACAACTGTGATGTGGTTTTGAGTGATCTTCTCAACAAGCTGCTGCTTTTCATAGTTATACTCTGCTATCCCAACTTTTGGTCCCATCATTTTATATGAAATGTGGCTTGAGACAGAGGAATCCATTCAGGTCAATCTGGAATTTCTAGGAATTAATTCCAAGCTAATAGCAAATATCTATAAGCTATAGACTATTATCTAAGCTATAAGCAAATATTGAAGTGACTTTTGCTTGTGTTACCCTGGTGAATCCCTGCCCACACCGAGAACATTGGATGTGATGGTACAGATTGTGTCTGCAGCAATAGAGATGGGAAATCATGGAATAGCCACAGTTTTCACAGTAGGCATTTCCTTCAAAGCCCTAGCAACCTCCTATACACGAAATGTCTACTGGTCACAGCAGCCAGTTCAAGTGTCTTTCTCTAAAAAGAACACTACCACAAGGGTCTCTATTCATTTCAGTGAATCATCATGTACAATATATGGTTGGTCTGATTTCCTCTCAGATTATATAAAATACAAACTATTCAGATTCTTAAGTATCAAAGTCCAAAGCAAAATTAGGAAAAGTCACCAAAATAATGTCTACTATTATGGGTATATGAAAATAGACACTTTCCACGTCTAACAAAGGTTTATGTTCAAGATATATAGCTGAGGAATAAGATAGGGATTTGTTGTTTGGGGCAAAAACAACCTGATTTGTGAAAAACAGTATCAGAGAATTAATTTTACTATTCTCCACCCCATTTACAAATCATTAACAGACTTTTTCCTGGGAAAATAATTATGAATACAACTTTTTGCAATGAAGGCTCAGGCATCTTCCATTAAATTTGGGGTTATTCACATGGAACTTCAACAAATTTTAAGCTCTTATTCACCAATTAACATTTTTATTAATGTCTTCTTTCCATATAATAAACATGAGTTTTGAAAGACTGAACGGTGTAGCATGAATAGAAGCAGTTATCACCTGGGAAAATGGATATGATACAGGTATGGACTTTTGTTCCAGTGAACATAGAGATTTATCGACCTGGAAGATACAGTCAATATTTGCCCTGAGAGATAATAAATCTAGATGTTCAACAAAATATAAAGTCAATATTTGTATTAATACTTATGTTTTGAATACCTGCCCAAAACCTCTGGACATTTCACCATGGTTGAATTTGTTGATCCTGGAAAAGTGTTTAATTCTACACAGACTTGAAGTAAAGTTTGAAGCTAAGAGTAAAATAAATATCAGTGAAAACTTCAGTAGAAGATTGGCAAAAATTCCACTCTGATTTCTTTCCCCTTTGTAACATTGTCAGGTTTTTAAATGCACAACTTTCCTTTTTTACAGAATGTGATTCATTAAAATATATAATTGATTTAGTTAGCCCCATGATATTAAATTAAAGTGAATAGCCTTAATACATATGCAACCTACCTGGAACTAGAGCTACAAAAGTAAAATGTTGCTTATTCTGGATTCTACTGTTACCATCTATGGTTGCTAGACTTGTGGAGCATCTCTTTGAAATATGTCAGTGGCTTTTTAAGTACAGTGTCCATAATGGTGCTAAGTTCCTTTTTCCTTAGGCACAGTCTTTTTATTATTGAAGTCACATAATTGATTAAAATACTCTCTACATTAAGAAATACCATTTGTATATAGACTATATAGTATTGATTTAGAGCCAAACTTTCTAGCAAGAACTTGCAATCATTGAAATGATATCAAGTGTTATGAACTAATATTCCACCCTGTCAGCTTCCTGTCCCTGATTATCAACCTTCTGAGTCCTCAGGGCTAATAAATGCAGAATTCCTTGACTTTTCTCTTTCCTTAATCCACCTTTGATGCACAATGAATATCTCAACCTGTTCACCTAACATTTTCTTTTTGATCTATCACTGAAATAGTAAGACATCTTAATAGTTAAAAAAAAAGTAAATTCTAAAACTAGAAGCCAGTTTTGCAAACTAGACAAGAAAATTCTAACTGGGCTGAAGAAAATATAGCCTATTGATTAAACAAAAAAGGTAGATTTTTACAACAATTAAAAAGTGTTGATATGACTGGTAATAACTGGTATCGGTAGACTCATTTTGCATTCTTTACATTTTTATGACCAGACCTTAGGGGAAGGTCAGCTTTTAAAAAAATCTAGTAGTGTTTTCCTCCCTGTTCCCCAATACAATCTGAAACAAAGGGGTGGTCTCTATAGCTTTCTTTTTACTCAGTAATCCAACCAGTTATGAGTTTTCATGCAAATGAAAATGGTATAAGCATTTTTATTTATTTCAAATAAAATATAGTCGTATTGATCTCATTTGTACTATCTATCCATGCCTCACTATCTTCTGCTAGTCCAATAGAAATAGACTTGCTTTGTCCAAAAAATAAAAATAAAAAGAGAGAGGTGTTCTTCTGCAGTAAATAAACACCAATCATGTCTTCTTTTCAACTATCTTGGAGAATGTACTACAAAAATCACTTCTACAATGGATGGATATGCACATTTGGAAATGCCTATCCCAGCTGAGTTTTGGGGACATGATTTAAATAGTACCTAAGCTCTTATTCTTACTACATGTCATATAACTGAAATCTTACAGACAAAAGGGTATATTTTTAAAATAGGTTACACCTTGTAGTGCACACCTGTAATTCCACCACTTGGAAGATGGTGGTAGGAGGGTGATGACTTCAAAGACAGTCTTTGCTACATAGTGAGTTTAAAGCCAGGTTGCATATATTAGACCTTGACTCAAAACCCAAAATACATTAATAGAGGCAAAATAAAACATCTCAAACTTGATCATAAAATTATCTGAAAGAACAATCTTAACTCCCCAGATGGGGCAAATACTATTGGCTCAGTGACTTAGTGCAAATAGAAAACTCTTGTATATGTAAGGTTCAAAGTTCATATGTCATATCTCTGTCTTGGTCTCCCTGTCTGTATATATATATATATATACTCTAGTATAACTTATAGAAATATATATATAATCTGTAGGAATACATAAGACTATATATATTCCTCGAGATTATTCTTCCATCTATTAACTTATTTCTAGCATTAAAGTGGACTTATTTCTATTCTAAGTCATTTTTGTGTTATAAGTTTACTAGATGGATCCTTCATAAAGTTTACAAGGGAAAAACAATAAAACAATGAAATAAATAAGTGAATATTGGTAAAATGTAGTGAAGACACTGAATAAAACACATAGAGATAATTGGATCATAAGATAAGAGGAAACTACTTGGACTTACTAGAAAAGGTGATATTAGAACTGACATCTAAAACACAATTCCAATATAAGCAGGCAAAAGAAGTGAGTGATGTGTGTGTGTGTGTGTGTGTGTGTGTGTGTGTGTGTGTGTGTACGCATTAAGCACTTCATTACTTAAGTCCTAGAGTTGGAAAGGGATTTGCTAGTTAGAGAAACTGAAAAAGAAAGTGAGAAAAATGATCTGTGGTAAGACTGAAGAATATAATAGGAAGAGAATTGTCTATCAATGGTGTCCTTATGTCAAGTGAATGTAAATATTGGCTGCCAATGTGACAGGATCTAGAATCATTTAGAAGACAGGTTTGAGGGGTCATCTAGATTAAGTTAAATGAGAAGAGAGCATCTATTTTAACTGTGGCCAGCATAGGTCTGTGTGTTGGCATCTTGGAGTAAGTAGTGAGATGTATACCAGCCTCATTTAATCTGCTTCCCTAATAAGACCCCAGTATGACCTCACATTTTCAGTGCATGCTTTTCCTGGCATGATGGACTGTACCCTCAAACTATGATCCAAAACCATCATCCTTTCCCTAAATTACTCTTATTAAGCATGCACAATAGTTAATATTTAGTCCTGTCACTTTTGTTGCTTTGTTGTTCTTGTTGTTTACCTTTAAATGCTAGCAAGCAAATTTATATGAGAACCTAGGACAGTCCATGACCCCATAGCCTTTGCAGAAAGCGGTGAAGAGGGAGGAGGTAAAGAGAGTGATTTGGAGACAAAAGGAAGTCCATGCGTTGGAGAAACATCTAGGAAATAAGCTGAAGTGACTCAAAAGTTCTTGGAGCACAGGTAAAGGAGAGTTATAGGTCAATGCAGAATTCCCTAGTCTGGGACCTGAGGAAATGGCAAACTAGCACAGCAGGAAGGAAGAGAAGCATTTTTTTGTATATGTAGTGTCTGAGACTGCTTCATAACATCCCAAGATATAGGTGTGAGACAGGATTGTGTTTACAGAACACTTAAGCATGGAATCGGTATATGTAGATTAGGACACCCAAAAGGAAAAAAAATGGGGCAGGAAATTCAAGGTAAAATCTTTAACGTGTAAATAAATTAACGTCTTAGTTAGAGAAGGGGAGCTGGTGTGAGAAACTGGATGAAAAAAAAAAGGACCACTTTCATCGGTTTTGTTTGATAACCCATATGTCAATGCTACAGCTACAGATTATTTCTGATGGTACAATGCAGAGAAAAAATTGAAAGTAACTGGAGAGTCAGTACAATATGAAAAGTAAAATAATGAATATGTATGAGTTTTTATTTGCCTCTTTTGTAAACAGTGTCTCGTAGCTCCTGCTGTCCTCAAGCTTCCTATATAGTCTAGGAAGGCTCTCTTATACAGGTCAAATTCTGGAATCACAGCCATCCTCCACCATATTTGACTTTGTATACCTTCTTTGAAAGTGTCAGAGTTAGCATGTTGGAGAGAACAGAATATACATAAAACTGTAAATGCTCACCAATTACTTCTCAAGTAAGTACATGAATAATATATTAGAAAAAGTAGCCAATAACAAATCCTTGATACTTAGTAGGCTTTTAATTTAATTTTTTAAAATACCATCATAAAATGGGTAGCAACTCAGAAATTTCTACATGAGAAGATCTAGGCCGCCTTATGATGAGATTGCTTGGAGTTTTTACAACTAGGAATTTGAAGAGTACAACGATGAACCAGATTTATCTCCAGATTCTCTTGCTATTTCTGGAAAATGTCAACTCACGTGACTACAAAAGTCTATTTCCCACAGCTGGAAAACATCTTAGGAATACATTCCTCAGAAAGAATGTTTTCTGACCTAATAAGATAGATGGAAATACAGTTTAGATTAGATTATTAACTATAGCTGAAGAAGGTTTAACTGGAAAGATTTACATATTTTATGTATGTATACTTTTTTTTTGTTTCTGAGAGGGGTGTCTCATTGTTGTAGCACAGGCTAGATTCAATTCTGCATTTTTGTGCCTCAGTTTTCAAAGCCCTACAATTATGGAATGTGATACCATGACATTTGTTTAGAATACCATTCAAAAAGCTGAATGCCTTAATCTTACTCTAAAATCTTATCTCAGATATACTCAGGACACATGCTTTTAAACAGTAATCCAGGTGTGATTTATCTATGATTTATATGCTCAGCACAGGGAGTAGCACTATTAGAAGATGTGGCCCTTTTGGAGTAACTGTGGCCTTGTTTGAGGTGTGTCACTGTGGGTGTGGGCTTTAAGACCCTCATCCTACCTGGCTGGAAGTCAGTCTTCCACTAGCAGCCTTCAGGTGAAAATGTAGAACTCTCAGCTCTGCCTGCACCATGCCTGCCTGGATGCTGCCATGCTCCTTCCTTGATGATAATGGATTGAATCTCTGAACCTGTAAGCCAAGCCAATTAAATATTGTCCTTATAAGAGTTGCCTTGGTCATGGTGTCTGCTCACAGCAGTAAAACCCTAAGACACCAGGTTATGTCGATATATTACCTGAATAGAGAAAAACTACATTTAATTGTTAATAGATCACTGATTAACAAAATCCCACAGACATTAATCATAAAAAGTTTATTTTAGAAACATTTCATTTAGCTCTTCTTGCTAAAAATCTTTTTGTGGAAGAAGATGAGAACCCAGAAGCTTGCCATAGGCAGTTGAACATATCAGATAGTGATGATGAACCAGAATGTCAGCAAAGTCTTCATAGATCTTTATGTTTTCCTGTGTGTAATCTTGGCACATGCCTTTTAATCTGATTTGTGTGTTATGTCTTCAAGAAGCTGCCGAAAGTGATTTTTTCCTTGACAGAAAAAAAAGTAAAGGTCAAACCCCACCAAAAATGGGGGTGCATCTGTTGTTCTCTTACATGTATCCAAGAGGAGTTTCAACATGTGCAGCCCCTGAAGATAGAAATCTCTAGAATGTCTTCTAATGTTAAGGATGGCAAATGTTGGCTATAACCTGAAGATGACCATATTTGTATGCTCCTCCTTGCCAGACAAAAGTTACAGACAGCCTAAGACAAAAGAAATACTTCCAAAATGAAAAATATTTTCAACTTTGGCTTGGAACCCACCTACCATGAAAGAGAACTCTGGCACAATAATAAGGTACAATGCAATGCCCTCTATTTTCTGTTTCCGCTTTGGGGGCACTAGTGTGCATTACAGCTGTGGCTCAGAACTAGAGCCTGCAACGTTTTATCCTTTTCACAGGATGAAACACAGCTGACACTTTAACACATCAGCTGCTGTTAAAATCTGCGCTGTAAATTAAGTTTTATCACTGCCCTATGGTTTCAGTAGGTCTGAACTGTAAACCATGGTGGCTTGACAAAAGATGATGCATATATCATCCACCTTTAAATAGAACAAATGACATTGATGTTTATTATCCTTACATTGGGCTCTTAATAAATTTTGAACGTACCTCTCAAAATAGCTGGTATTCAGTATCCAGATAACTCTATCTGTTCTTGGAGACTGGGCTAAATTTCCTTATTTATTTTCTCATTAGAATTTTATTTCCATGTATTATAAATAATGAGATAATGCATCTGATATTTGGGGCTTGGAGATCTTAGACAGACATCTTCCCAAATTCTCACAGATAATTGCTCACACAAACTTCAAATTTATAGCCCTTTCTCTAAATTTTATATTGGTCTAATGAACATAAAAATAGTAGCATTGCGCTTTAACCTTAGGATGGTTAAATGCAGCAAAAAATGGTTACATTTTTTTATAATTTCTCTTCAAACACAAAACCAAGGACTAGAGTCATGGCTCTACTTGTGTTGTGTTTGTCACTTAAATATGAGGATCTCCAGCACTTGTGATAGAAAAAAGTAGTTGGCTATGATTATAATCCCAGTTCTGGGGAGGCTGAGGCAGAATGCTCCCTGATTTGGTTAGCTCTAGGTTTGATAAAAGAGCTTGTCCTAGAAAATAAGGTAAAAGGAAATTTGGAAGATAATCTGATATCCAACTCTGACTTCCATGTGCACATTTACACCTATGGACATTTGCCCATACACATAAACATGGACACACACATCTACACATATAAGAGCAAGATAAATGAGGCTAAAATAATTTATAGTGACAAGAGCAAGCAAAGCATTAAAGGTCATAAACTCTGAATTTTATCAGGAAAATCATTTGTAATGAAATGGAAATTTGAAATTTCTGTACCTTTTTTCTGTCAGAAGACAGAACGAATGTCCAAAAAAAAATACATCTCCTGTTTTATACCAATAAAGACTTTCATGTACCATGTGGTCTACAGCATATATTTCCTGACAGATCAATTAAATAATAGCCTATTGAAATAATTCTTGTCTACAAAATTTTATTGACTATTACATTTATATATCAGGATTGTAAAAATAACATGACAGTATTTTTTCTTTAGACCAAACTGAAGCTTCAGAAAGCTGACAAATTAGCAAATTTCAATCAAGTTTAGTATCTGTGGCTTTGGGGATCAGCTGCTTTAGGAAAAGCTTGAGAGAGGAAAACACTATACAGAAAGAAAGTTCTGGCCAAGGATGAAGGTTTCTTATGCCACTCCCACTATGGCTTCTAGATTTGATGGTGCCTTACTTGGAACTCGGACTTTCTTGACATTCAGCCCTCTCTCACTATTGCTGTTTTTTAGGCATGAGTGGATAATGTCACTGTGGCTGTCCTGTATACCATCTCTTCTCTCCTACCCAAAACGACTGCACAGCTATAATACTGATGTATAAATATAATAATTAAAAATGTAGGCAAGGTCTTTAAATTTGGTCATTCTTATCAGTTAATATAGAACAGATTTTTGAGGTCTTGATCAAGTTCTTTGAGTCATAGTCCAGCTAAAATTCTCAGAGAAACTCTTGCCCAACTTTAAAATGAGTTTGAGTCACCTCAACCCTAAGTAATTCTTCATCTTTATAGTGTGCTATCATCCTCAACAATAGTGTCCTACAACGTTTCTAACAGTCATCTTAACCTAGAAGTCTTAGTCTTAAGACTGATTTCTAATTTCTTTTCATAATTCATATTTCTTTAGAATATGGATGGAGTCCATCTTGCATTCTCAATGTCTATGATTTCTGTTAATGCACTCTACCTGCATAGGAAAGAATAAACCAGAGAGAATCTGCTGAAGGCATAAATTGATGTTAAATGACTTAAAGTGAAAAAAATTAAAAATTTTATATTATTTTCCACATTTAGTTTTTAAAATAGGACTAAATTTGATGCCATGAGCACATTCAAGAGCACACAAGGTATATGTTATAAATCAGTCCTAAAATGTCTAATGTCATAGGTTTAGTGTTTTATGAAAGCATATATCAATAGAACTCACTCATGGATCCATGGACTTAGTGTCTTCCAAAATACGTCAAAATCTCTTCAAGACTGGTATCATGAAGTGACTTTCTGAAAAGAGAAGAGATCTTGAGGCTAGATCCATGATAACCAAGAGTGGTGGGTTTATCCAAAGTGACCTCAGAAACTCTCCGGTCCTTCTATCCTGTGAGGACACTACAGAAAGTTTTAATAATGCTCTCAGATGAAGTTTCTGTCCAGCAAGGCACATGTAAGAGTTTTAACATTAGTTTTCAGTTCTTATTGTGTAAAATTTCAGCTATGGTTTTCATGAAAATATAGTAATAATAATAATAATAAGTAGCAATAGCAGCTCAGGAAATACATAATGCATGTTAAGCACCAGGCCTTCCAGGACAGCTGTGTGAGAACTGTTCTTTCAGTACTGTCTTCCTTCTGTCAAAAACTGTTCAGCCCTCTGTATGGTCACAATTATTTCAGGATTATTCTTTTATATTCCTGTGAAAAAAGTAGAGATTATCCCAAATTTTAGATATTCTTTTGACTTCTTTCTTGGTCTGGTTTTAAAAGCAAGGTGTTGTTTAATTTCCTGTATGCCTTTTCATAGTTAGCAAAGTTACATTATAGGCATTGCTCCTTTTACAAATATTCTTTGTCTTTTTTATAGAAAGTCAAAATATCAGGTATCAATAAAGGACAAAGCATATATCCTTAAAGATTAACTGCAAATACAGATGCACACATTTTGATGACAATGAAATATATTGTTTTAAATAAATCCACCATCTTATTATTTAATTTCTACATTATTGAATACTCTTTCCACACTGATGGGATACTTTATCTTACCTCATGTTCTTGGAATATTGTAATTTTAATAATTGATTGCAACTCCATTTGCTTAGTTTCTAAAGTGTTTGAAGAAAGTCATTATTTTATTTTCTATTTATATGTATGTGTGTGTTTCTGTGTGTACATGTGTGAGGGGTATCCACAGATAACAGATGAGGGTATTGGATTTCCTGTGGTTTGAATTTCTAGTGATTATGAGATTCAGACTTGGGTGTCTGGAATCAAACTCCAATCCTCTGTAGCAGCAGCACGATTTCTTAACCACCAAGCCATCTCTCTAGCCCCTTAAAGCTTTCTTTTAAACCATATTTGCTTATAGCAATGGAAGTTCTGAAAGTAATTTATCTCAAACATATCAAAACATTGTATATAATTTAGCAGAATTTCATCTAGCTTTGTGAATGTATGTTTTATTTCTTTCTGAATGACATGCAAAATTGCATTAATATGCTATAAAACAAAAAAGTAACACAGCACATATATTAAGATGTTTGTAGAAAATTGGAAAGAGGACACATTGAAAACAAAAGGCATGAGTCTTATAGAAGAAAAAATGTAATTTTATTTTTCTATTAGCTACAAGAGAATAATGGCTGTCAAACTCACAGCATATCAGGGATTATTCTTCATAGGAACTGAGTGCACCTGTGCTGATCCCCCACAGCTCTCTACTTGCTACAACTATCACCACTACTTTGTAGAATAAAAGAAGGAAGTATGGTGACCCTAGCTAATTTTAACATGGAGGATGAGATAAAAACAATAGAAGTAAAGTTTGACGTGGATGTTTGCTTTGGAGCCCACAGTCACTGTTCCCTTTGAGAAGAAGTTAATGGTTCTATGTGCAAGAGAAACATGAGAAAAAGGTAAGTCAGCTCATAGCAAGTGATATGAGCATGTAGATTGATCATTCTCCATTTGGATCTTCTTTTTTGTATGTTCTCTTGTACATATAATTTCAACCACAAAGAGTTGATTATCATGTATATAATGTCTACTTAATCACTAGTATTTCACCATGTAAAATATTGTGTAGTTCTTGGTTGTATCAAGTTGATATATATTTTGGAAAACTTTGAAAAATTTAAAAGCCTTAATAAAATGTTTATTGAGAGGGAATGGAACAGACACATAAGAAAATCCTTCACATGGTTAGTAACTGTTACAGGTAGGGTTCCCAACTTTTTCCTATTTGTTTTATGCTATGTGTGAAGATCTAACTTTTTTGAAGACAGAATGCCCAGTCATACATGCACATGATGAATTTTCTCCTGTTCTTTTTTCCCTATCATTGCTTTAATAACTGAATAAAGGATATTTACTCAGGAACTGACATTTACTGAGCAGTCACTTTGTAACAGCCACCTTTCTCTTCGCGGTGTAAGCAGGCCAGAACTACCCCAGTGGATATAGGCTGTTTGCCCTTTCTCATTTCTTCCCCATCCCCATCTCAGTTCAGGTCTTCAGTAGAAGAGAGACCAAGAGAGAAAGAGAAAGAGACATAGACACAGGAAGATAGACAGAGGGTGACAGAGAGACAGAGATAGAGAGCAGCAAAGTGGCAGAGAAAGAGGGAGGGAGGGAGGGAGGGAGAGACAGAGAGACAGAGAGACAGAGAGACAGAGACAGAGACAGAGAGACAGAGAGAGATTGCATTGAGAGATATTGGAAGCCTCCTGTTTGATAATTTTAAAATATTAGTTTCCATAGTACAGGCAGGAGAATGTCATTTTAAAGGAAATGGAAGAATAAATGCATGTTGCTTGTCTTCTGTTTCTGAGGGGACGTTTGTATAGAACCATTTCTTCTGTTCCTCCTTATTGTTCAGGGTACCTAACAAGAGACAGACCAGAAGAACCATGGGTGCTTATTGGAAGATGAGTTTATTTGGCACTGGAGTATCAATAGTACCAGGATATCTCATAGCCCACTCCACAGGAATTCCTCACTATGATCAGAACACTAGACTCATGACAAAGCATTCCTTCAAAGTAAAAATTATATATATCACAAAGTCTGAAATCTGAGTTTGCAGCTCATCTATCACACAGATTTTAAGATGTGTGCACTATATCCATCAAAGCATAGTGTGAATCATGGGTGTTGATGAGGAACTCTGTGTTCTTTCTACAGGAGTAAAGTGACAATAAATATCATTTGAGCTGAACTAGGAAAGTCTATAAAACAAAAGGAAAACTTCATAGAGTATCATATTCAATTAGTCTAAGTTTTAAAAAGCCTAAAATTTCTCTCTCATGAAAGAATTTTAGAATAACATTTTAGGTCATGTCTAGGAAGAAATTTAAAAGTAGTAGCTTTTTCTAACCTGGCTAGCTCCCAGGTAATTGAGATGGAGACCTATGGATAGATTCAACAAGTTTTGAGCATGGTAACTGAGCAGATATTCCCAAACCTTTACCCTATCTCACTCTCAGCCACATGTCCTGTGTCACTTGCATAACTCTTTTGGCTCAGTCTGCTATAGCTGACTGTCCTCAAAGAGAACTCTCTTAGTGACTTCTCCTCATGCCTGGCCTCAGAGTGACCCTTTTCCTTCATCTGCCTCATGGCCCTTCTCTTGGACCCTTGTAGCTAACTCCTTTCTCCCTGACTCTTCCCCCCTGGGTCCATGGCTGGAAGATTTTCAATATTCATGACAATTCCTGTGTCTGTATTGTAAGTAGATATTGGGGCATAGAAATCAGCATCTAAATGCACAATGCACAAGACACTTCCAAAATCCATGGTCATATATATATATATATATATATATATATATATATATATATATATGTGTGTGTGTGTGTGTGTGTGTGTGTGTGTGTGTGTGTGTGTATGAAGCTCAAGAGGCCTCATCCCTACACACAGAATTATAGGCAATCAAGTAAACCTGTGATTGGGAGTGGTCATCCTCCCCAGAAAAAGAGCACAATAACTAGCTCTCCTGTGTCAAATGGTCAGCCCTGGAAACATATACCCCAGAAACATATGTGCTGGTAGCATCATATGAGCCAAACAGGTTATATTTGGGAATATAAATGTGAATAAATATAAAAATGTATTTAGGAATCTATATGATATATAGCATACAAATTACACACACACAGAGTTTGTGTGCATATTTGTGTGTGTGTGTATGTGTGTGTGTCTATGTCTGTCTATGTGTATGTATGTGTGATAAGATAATAAAAAAAATAGAGGCCATGATGTGAAGGAAATTGGGAAGGGAGATTTGGGACAGTCTGGCAGGAATGAAGAAAAGGAAAAGAGAAATGTGGAAATTTTGTTATAATCTCAAAAATAAAATAAGTGAATAAAAGGGGGCAGGATCAGACATGGGAAGAGACAGGAGAGAAGTTGAGAGGATCAGGAAATTGAACAGAACTATGTAGGAGTGGGAGATGGACAGCTAGGTAGTCACTAGAAAGTCCCAGATGCCAGGGAAGCATGAAGCTCCCAGGACCCAAAGGGGATGACATTAGCCAAAATACCCAACAAAGGGTCTCCCTGAACCTGTAGAGACCACCACAGCCCCCATTTGAGGCATGGGGCCAACCACCCATCTCAAAAATTTTAACCCAGAATTGTTTCTATCTAAAGGAAATGCAGAGATAAAAATAGAGCAGAAACTGAAGCAAAGACCATCCAGAGACTTCCCCACCTAAGATCCATACCAACTGCAGACACCAAACCCCAACACTATTGCTAATGCCAAAAAGGACTTGCTGACAGGAAACTGGTATAGCTGTGCCCTGAGAGACTTTGCCAGACTCTGACCAATA